>NC_091261.1:3656363-3959393 GCF_042477335.2 Ovis canadensis | reverse complement strand
TTTCCTGTGGAGAGCGCGTCCTCTTGAGATGCGACAGGAACGCCGGGAATTCTTTCCCTACGAAACAGGGAAAGGATCCCTCATCTCGAGCTAGGAGGCGGAAACGGGGCTCCCCTGGATGTGTGCGGGACACCACGTGCTTCCTCTCGAGTGGAGACGGGTATGTCGGGGAACTTCTTGAGTTGCAGCAAGGGTGTGAAGGACCCTTTGGAAGTTCCAGTGGTTAGACGTGATTAGCCTCGAGAAGCCTCAGTGGAAATGGGCCTCATCTCGCCTGGAGGGCAAAACCTCCTGGATTTTCTCGAGTTGCGGCAGGTGCTCTCGACTTACGACGGGCACCTCAGGGACCCGCTCTGGTGGCCTCAGGAAAGGCCAGTCCCCATGCGAGTTCCTCGGGGGCGTCTCGGGATTACTCTCCCGTCGATGCCGGGGCCTAAGACCTTGTGTGGAGTCGGGGCCGAAACCTGAGGATTCCTCTCCAGTGCTGACATGGATCTTGGGGTACTTCTGGAGTCTCCCCAGGGGAGTCAGTCCTCGTCTCGAATGCGGGCATGCACTTGCGCTTTCCTCCAGAGCGGTAGCAGCAGTGTCACGCAGTCCGCCGCGTGGATCAAAGGATCTATGGTTTTCCCTCGAGTCTTTCCCACGAGGCTTTCCCACGAGGCTTTAACACAGGGCTGTCCCACGTGCACATGTGGTGGGAGTCGATCCTCGGCTTGAACGTCAAGGCAGTGCAGGGAAAACAGGTTCCTCTGGAATGGACTGACACATCTGGGGGACTCTTGGAATGGTGGCACGACCCTGGAGTTCCTCTCGCCTTTCCTGTGGAGAGCGCCTCCTCTTGAGATGCGACGGGAACGCCGGGAATTCTTTCCCTACGAAACAGGGAAAGGATCCCTCATCTCGAGCTAGGAGGCGGAAACGGGGCTCCCCTGGATGTGTGCGGGACCCCACGTGCTTCCTCTCGAGTGGAGACGGGTATGTCGGGGAACTTCTTGAGTTGCAGCAAGGGTGTGAAGGACCCTTTGGAAGTTCCAGTGGTTAGACGTGATTAGCCTCGAGAAGCCTCAGCGGAAATGGGCCTCATCTCGCCTGTAGGGCAAAACCTCCTGGATTTTCTCGAGTTGCGGCAGGTGCTCTCGACTTATGACGGGGACCTCAGGGACCCGCTCTGGTGGCCTCAGGAAAGGCCAGTCCCCATGCGAGTTCCTCGGGGGCCTCTGGGCATTCCTCTCCCGTCGATGCCGGGGCCTAAGACCTTGTGTGGAGTCGGGGCCGGAACCTGAGGATTCCTCTCCAGAGCTGACATGGATCTTGGGGTACTTCTGGAGTCTCCCCAGGGGAGTCAGTCCTCGTCTCGAATGCGGGCATGCACTTGCGCTTTCCTCCAGAGCGGTAGCAGCAGTGTCACGCAGTCCGCCGCGTGAATCAAAGGATCTATGGTTTTCCCTCGAGTCTTTCCCACGAGGCTTTCCCACGAGGCTTTCCCACAGGGCTGTCCCACGTGCACACGTGGTGGGAGTCGATCCTCGGCTTGAACGTCAAGGCAGTGCAGGGAAAACAGGTTCCTCTGGAATGGACTGACACATCTGGGGGACTCTTGGAATGGTGGCACGACCCTGGAGTTCCTCTCGCCTTTCCTGTGGAGAGCGCCACCTCTTGAGATGCGACGCGAACGCCGGGAATTCTTTCCCTACGAAACAGGGAAAGGATCCCTCATCTCGAGCTAGGAGGCGGAAACGGGGCTCCCCTGGATGTGTGCGGGACCCCACGTGCTTCCTCTCGAGTGGAGACGGGTATGTCGGGGAACTGCTTCCGTTGCAGCAAGGGTGTGAAGGACCCTTTGGAAGTTCCAGTGGTTAGATGTGATTAGCCTCGAGAAGCCTCAGCGGAAATGGGCCTCATCTCGCCTGGAGGGCAAAACCTCCTGGATTTTCTCGAGTTGCGGCAGGTGCTCTCGACTTACGACGGGGACCTCAGGGACCCGCTCTGGTGGCCTCAGGAAAGGCCAGTCCCCATGCGAGTTCCTCGGGGGCCTCTCGGCATTCCTTCCCGTCGATGCCGGGGACTAAGACCTTGTGTGGAGTCGGGGCCGGAACCTGAGGATTCCTCTCCAGAGCTGACATGGATCTTGGGGTACTTCTGGAGTCTCCCCAGGGGAGTCAGTCCTCGTCTCGAATGCGGGCATGCACTTGCGCTTTCCTCCAGAGCGGTAGAAGCAGTGTCACGCAGTCCGCCGCGTGGATCAAAGGATCTATGGTTTTCCCTCGAGTCTTTCCCACGAGGCTTTCCCACGAGGCTTTCCCACAGGGCTGTCCCACGTGCACACGTGGTGGGAGTCGATCCTCGGGTTGAACGTCAAGGCAGTGCAGGGAAAACAGGTTCCTCTGGAATGGACTGACACATCTGGGGGACTCTTGGAATGGTGGCACGACCCTGGAGTTCCTCTCGCCTTTCCTGTGGAGAGCGCCACCTCTTGAGATGCGACGGGAGAGCCGGGAATTCTTTCCCTACGAAACAGGGAAAGGATCCCTCATCTCGAGCTAGGAGGCGGAAACGGGGCTCCCCTGGATGTGTGCGGGACCCCACGTGCTTCCTCTCAAGTGGAGACGGGTATCTCGGGGAACTTCTTGAGTTGCAGCAAGGGTGTGAAGGACCCTTTGGAAGTTCCAGTGGTTAGACGTGATTAGCCTCGAGAAGCCTCAGCGGAAATGGGCCTCATCTCGCCTGGAGGGCAAAACCTCCTGGATTTTCTCGAGTTGCGGCAGGTGCTCTCGACTTACGACGGGGACCTCAGGGACCCGCTCTGGTGGCCTACGGAAAGGCCAGTCCCCATGCGAGTTCCTCGGGGGCCTCTCGGCATTCCTCTCCCGTCGATGCCGGGGCCTAAGACCTTGTGTGGAGTCGGGGCCGGAACCTGAGGATTCCTCTCCAGTGCTGACATGGATCTTGGGGTACTTCTGGAGTCTCCCCAGGGGAGTCAGTCCTCGTCTCGAATGCGGGCATGCACTTGCGCTTTCCTCCAGAGCGGTAGCAGCAGTGTCACACAGTCCGCCGCGTGGATCAAAGGATCTATGGTTTTCCCTCGAGTCTTTCCCACGAGGCTTTCCCACGAGGCTTTAACACAGGGCTGTACCACGTGCACACGTGTTGGGAGTCGATCCTCGGCTTGAACGTCAAGGCAGTGCAGAGAATACAGGTTCCTCTGGAATGGACTGACACATCTGGGGGTCTCTTGGAATCGTGGCACGTCCCTGGAGTTCCTCTCGCCTTTCCTGTGGAGAGCGCCACCTCTTGAGATGCGACGGGAACGCCGGGAATTCTTTCCCTACGAAAAAGGGAAAGGATCCCTCATCTCGAGCTAGGAGGCGGAAACGGGGCTCCCCTGGATGTGTGCGGGACCCCACGTGCTTCCTCTCCAGTGGAGACGGGTATGTCGGGGAACTTCTTGAGTTGCAGCAAGGGTGTGAAGGACCCTTTGGAAGTTCCAGTGGTTAGACGTGATTAGCCTCGGAAGCCTCAGCGGAAATGGGCCTCATCTCGCATGGAGGGCAAAACCTCCTGGATTTTCTCGAGTTGCGGCAGGTGCTCTCGACTTATGAAGCGGACCTCTGGGACCCGCTCTGGTGGCCTCAGGAAAGGCCAGTCCCCATGCGAGTTCCTTGGGGGCCTCTCGGGATTCCTCTCCCGTCGATGCCGGGGCCTAAGACCTTGTGTGGAGTCGGGGCCGGAACCTGAGGATTCCTCTCCAGTGCTGACATGGATCTTGGGGTACTTCTGGAGTCTCCCCAGGGGAGTCAGTCCTCGTCTCGAATGCGGGCATGCACTTGCGCTTTCCTCCAGAGCGGTAGCAGCAGTGTCACGCAGTCCGCCGCGTGGATCAAAGGATCTATGGTTTTCCCTCGAGTCTTTTCCACGAGGCTTTCCCACGAGGCTTTCCCACAGGGCTGTCCCACGTGCACACGTGGTGGGAGTCGATCCTCGGGTTGAACGTCAAGGCAGTGCAGGGAAAATAGGTTCCTCTGGAATGGACTGACACATCTGGGGGTCTCTTGGAATGGTGGCACGACCCTGGAGTTCCTCTCGCCTTTCCTGTGGAAAGCGCCTCCTCTTGAGATGCGACGGGAACGCCGGGAATTCTTTCCCTACGAAACAGGGAAAGGATCCTTCATCTCGAGCTAGGAGGCGGAAACGGGGCTGCCCTGGATGTGTGCGGGACCCCACGTGCTTCCTCTCGAGTGGAGACGGGTATGTCGCGGAACTGCTTCAGTTGCAGCAAGGGTGTGAAGGACCCTTTGGAAGTTCCAGTGTTTAGACGTGATTAGCCTCGAGAAGCCTCAGCGGAAATGGGCCTCATCTCGCCTGGAGGGCAAAACCTCCTGGATTTTCTCGAGTTGCGGCAGGTGCTCTCGACTTACGACGGGGACCTCAGGGACCCGCTCTGGTGGCCTACGGAAAGGCCAGTCCCCATGCGAGTTCCTCGGGGGCCTCTCGGCATTCCTCTCCCGTCGATGCCGGGGCCTAAGACCTTGTGTGGAGTCGGGGCCGGAACCTGAGGATTCCTCTCCAGAGCTGACATGGATCTTGGGGTACTTCTGGAGTCTCCCCAGGAGAGTCAGTCCTCGTCTCGAATGCGGGCATGCACTTGCGCTTTCCTCCAGAGCGGTAGCAGCAGTGTCACGCAGTCCGCCGCGTGGATCAAAGGATCTATGGTTTTCCCTCGAGTCTTTCCCACGAGGCTTTCCCACGAGGCTTTCCCACAGGGCTGTCCCACGTGCACACGTGGTGGGAGTCGATCCTCGGCTTGAACGTCAAGGCAGTGCAGGGAAAACAGGTTCCTCTGGAATGGACTGACACATCTGGGGGACTCTTGGAATGGTGGCACGACCCTGGAGTTCCTCTCGCCTTTCCTGTGGAGAGCGCCTCCTCTTGAGATGCGACGGGAACGCCGGGAATTCTTTCCCTACGAAACAGGGAAAGGATCCCTCATCTCGAGCTAGGAGGCGGAAAAGGGGCTCCCCTGGATGTGTGCGGGACCCCACGTGCTTCCTCTCGAGTGGAGACGGGTATGTCGCGGAACTGCTTCCGTTGCAGCAAGGGTGTGAAGGACCCTTTGGAAGTTCCAGTGGTTAGATGTGATTAGCCTCGAGAAGCCTCAGCGGAAATGGGCCTCATCTCGCCTGGAGGGCAAAACCTCCTGGATTTTCTCGAGTTGCGGCAGGTGCTCTCGACTTACGACGGGGACCTCAGGGACCCGCTCTTGTGGCCTCAGGAAAGGCCAGTCCCCATGCGAGTTCCTCGGGGGCCTCTCGGCATTCCTCTCCCGTCGATGCCGGGGCCTAAGACCTTGTGTGGAGTCGGGGCCGGAACCTGAGGATTCCTCTCCAGTGCTGACATGGATCTTGGGGTACTTCTGGAGTCTCCCCAGGGGAGTCAGTCCTCGTCTCGAATGCGGGCATGCACTTGCGCTTTCCTCCAGAGCGGTAGCAGCAGTGTCACGCAGTCCGCCGCGTGGATCAAAGGATCTATGGTTTTCCCTCGAGTCTTTCCCACGAGGCTTTCCCACGAGGCTTTCCCACAGGGCTGTCCCACGTGCACACGTGGTGGGAGTCGATCCTCGGCTTGAACGTCAAGGCAGTGCAGGGAATACAGATTCCTCTGGAATGGACTGACACATCTGGGGGACTCTTGGAATGGTGGCACGACCCTGGAGTTCCTCTCGCCTTTCCTGTGGAGAGCGCCTCCTCTTGAGATGCGACGGGAACGCCGGGAATTCTTTCCCTACGAAACAGGGAAAGGATCCCTCTTCTCGAGCTAGGAGTCGGAAACGGGGCTCCCCTGGATGTGTGCGGGACCCCACGTGCTTCCTCTCGAGTGGAGACGGGTATGTCGGGGAACTTCTTGAGTTGCAGCAAGGGTGTGAAGGACCCTTTGGAAGTTCCAGTGGTTAGACGTGATTAGCCTCGAGAAGCCTCAGCGGAAATGGGCCTCATCTCGCCTGGAGGGCAAAATCTCCTGGAATTTCTCGAGTTGCGGCAGGTGCTCTCGACTTACGACGGGGACCTCAGGGACCCGCTCTGGTGGCCTCAGGAAAGGCCAGTCCCCATGCGAGTTCCTCGGGGGCCTCTCGGGATTCCTCTCCCTTCGATGCCGGGGCCTAAGACCTTGTGTGGAGTCGGGGCCGGAACCTGAGGATTCCTCTCCAGTGCTGACATGGATCTTGGGGTACTTCTGGAGTCTCCCCAGGGGAGTCAGTCTTCGTCTCGAATGCGGGCATGCACTTGCGCTTTCCTCCAGAGCGGTAGCAGCAGTGTCACGCAGTCCGCCGCGTGGATCAAAGGATCTATGTTTTTCCCTCGAGTCTTTCCCACGAGGCTTTCCCACGAGGCTTTCCCACAGGGCTGTCCCACGTGCACACGTGGTGGGAGTCGATCCTCGGCTTGAACGTCAAGGCAGTGCAGGGAAAACAGGTTCCTCTGGAATGGACTGACACATCTGGGGGACTCTTGGAATGGTGGCACGACCCTCTAGTTCCTCTCGCCTTTCCTGTGGAGAGCGCCACCTCTTGAGATGCGACGGGAACGCCGGAATTCTTTCCCTACGAAACAGGGAAAGGATCCCTCATCTCGAGCTAGGAGGCGGAAACGGGGCTCCCCTGGATGTGTGCGGGACCCCACGTGCTTCCTCTCGAGTGGAGAAGGGTATGTCGCGGAACTGCTTCCGTTGCAGCAAGGGTGTGAAGGACCCTTTGGAAGTTCCAGTGGTTAGATGTGATTAGCCTCGAGAAGCCTCAGCGGAAATGGGCCTCATCTCGCCTGGAGGGCAAAACCTCCTGGAATTTCTCGAGTTGCGGCAGGTGCTCTCGACTTACGACGGGGACCTCAGGGACCCGCTCTGGTGGCCTCAGGAAAGGCCAGTCCCCATGCGAGTTCCTCGGGGGCCTCTCGGGATTCCTCTCCCTTCGATGCCGGGGCCTAAGACCTTGTGTGGAGTCGGGGCCGGAACCTGAGGATTCCTCTCCAGTGCTGACATGGATCTTGGGGTACTTCTGGAGTCTCCCCAGGGGAGTCAGTCTTCGTCTCGAATGCGGGCATGCACTTGCGCTTTCCTCCAGAGCGGTAGCAGCAGTGTCACGCAGTCCGCCGCGTGGATCAAAGGATCTATGGTTTTCCCTCGAGTCTTTCCCACGAGGCTTTCCCACGAGGCTTTCCCACAGGGCTGTCCCACGTGCACACGTGGTGGGAGTCGATCCTCGGCTTGAACGTCAAGGCAGTGCAGGGAAAACAGGTTCCTCTGGAATGGACTGACACATCTGGGGGTCTCTTGAAATGGTGCCACGACCCTGGAGTTCCTCTCGCCTTTCCTGTGGAGAGCGCCACCTCTTGAGATGCGACGGGAACGCCGGGAATTCTTTAACTACGAAACAGGGAAAGGATCCCTCATCTCGAGCTAGTAGGCGGAAACGGGGCTCCCCTGGATGTGTGTGGAACCCCACGTGCTTCCTCTCGAGTGGAGACGGGTATGTCGCGGAATTGCTTCAGTTGCAGCAAGGGTGTGAAGGACCATTTGGAAGTTCCAGTGGTTAGACGTGATTAGCCTCGAGAAGCCTCAGCGGAAATGGGCCTCATCTCGCCTGGAGGGCAAAACCTCCTGGATTTTCTCGAGTTGCGGCAGGTGCTCTCGACTTACGACGGGGACCTCAGGGACCCGCTCTGGTGGCCTCAGGAAAGGCCAGTCCCCATGCGAGTTCCACGGGGGCCTCTCGGGATTCCTCTGCCGTCGATGCCGGGGCCTAAGACCTTGTGTGGAGTCGGGGCCGGAACCTGAGGATTCCTCTCCAGTGCTGACCTGGATCTTGGGGTACTTCTGGAGTCTCCCCAGGGGAGTCAGTCCTCGTCTCGAATGCGGGCATGCACTTGCGCTTTCCTCCAGAGCGGTAGCAGCAGTGTCACGCAGTCCGCCGCGTGGATCAAAGGATCTATGGTTTTCCCTCGAGTCTTTCCCACGAGGCTTTCCCACGAGGCTTTCCCACAGGGCTGTCCCACGTGCACACGTGGTGGGAGTCGATCCTCGGCTTGAACGTCAAGGCAGTGCAGGGAAAACAGGTTCCTCTGGAATGGACTGACACATCTGGGGGTCTTTTGGAATGGTGCCACGACCCTGGAGTTCCTCTCGCCTTTCCTGTGGAGAGCGCCACCTCTTGAGATGCGACGGGAACGCCGGGAATTCTTTCCCTACGAAACAGGGAAAGGATCCCTCATCTCGAGCTAGTAGGCGGAAACGGGGCTCCCCTGGATGTGTGCGGGACCCCATGTGCTTCCTCTCGAGTGGAGACGGGTATGTCGGGGAACTTCTTGAGTTGCAGCAAGGGTGTGAAGGACCCTTTGGAAGTTCCAGTGGTTAGACGTGATTAGGCTCGAGAAGCCTCAGCGGAAATGGGCCTCATCTCGCCTGGAGGGCAAAACCTCCTGGATTTTCTCGAGTTGCGGCAGGTGCTCTCGACTTACGACGGGGACCTCAGGGACCCGCTCTGGTGGCCTCAGGAAAGGCCAGTCCCCATGCGAGTTCCTCGGGGGCCTCTCGGGATTCCTCTCCCGTCGATGCTGGGGCCTAAGACCTTGTGTGGAGTCGGGGCCGGAACCTGAGGATTCCTCTCCAGTGCTGACATGGATCTTGGGGTACTTCTGGAGTCTCCCCAGGGGAGTCAGTCCTCGTCTCGAATGCGGGCATGCACTTGCGCTTTTCTCCAGAGCGGTAGCAGCAGTGTCACGCAGTCAGTCGCGTGGATCAAAGGATCTATGGTTTTCCCTCGAGTCTTTCCCACGAGGCTTTCCCACGAGGCTTTCCCATAGGGCTGTCCCACGTGCACACGTGGTGGGAGTCGATCCTCGGCTTGAACGTCAAGGCAGTGCAGGGAAAACAGGTTCCTCTGGAATGGACTGACACATCTGGGGGACTCTTGGAATGGTGGCACGACCCTTCAGTTCCTCTCGCCTTTCCTGTGGAGAGCGCCTCCTCTTGAGATGCGACGGGAACGCCGGGAATTCTTTCCCTACGAAACAGGGAAAGGATCCCTCATTTCGAGCTAGGATGTGGAAACGGGGCTCCCCTGGATGTGTGCGGGACCCCACGTGCTTCCTCTCGAGTGGAGACGGGTATGTCGGGGAACTTCTTGAGTTGCAGCAAGGGTGTGAAGGACTCTTTGGAAGTTCCAGTGGTTAAACGTGATTAGCCTCGAGAAGCCTCAGCGGAAATGGGCCTCATCTCGCCTGGAGGGCAAAACCTCCTGGATTTTCTCGAGTTGCGGCAGGTGCTCTCGACTTACGACGGGGACCTCAGGGACCCGCTCTGGTGGCCTACGGAAAGGCCAGTCCCCATGCGAGTTCCTAGTGGGCCCTTAGGGATTCCTCTGCCGTCGATGCCGGGGCCTAAGACCTTGTGTGGAGTCGGGACCGGAACCTGAGGATTCCTCTCCAGTGCTGACATGGATCTTGGGGTACTTCTGGAGTCTCCCCAGTGGAGTCAGTCCTCGTCTCGAATGCGGGCATGCACTTGCGCTTTCCTCCAGAGCGGTAGCAGCAGTGTCACGCAGTCCGCCGCGTGGGTCAAAGGATCTATGGTTTTCCCTCCAGTCTTTCCCACGAGGCTTTCCCACGAGGCTTTCCCACAGGGCTGTCCCACGTGCACACGTGTTGGAAGTCGATCCTCGGCTTGAACGTCAAGGCAGTGCAGGGAAAACAGGTTCCTCTGGAATGGACTGACACATCTGGGGGACTCTTGGAATGGTGGCACGACCCTGGAGTTCCTCTCGCCTTTCCTGTGGAGAGCGCCTCCTCTTGAGATGCGACGGGAACGCCGGGAATTCTTTCCCTACGAAACAGGGAAAGGATCCCTCATCTCGAGCTAGGAGGCGGAAACGGGGCTCCCCTGGATGTGTGCGGGACCCCACGTGCTTCCTCTCGAGTGGAGACGGGTATGTCGGGGAACTGCTTGAGTTGCAGCAAGGGTGTGAAGGACCCTTTGGAAGTTCCAGTGGTTAGATGTGATTAGCCTCGAGAGCCTCAGCGGAAATGGGCCTCATCTCGCCTGGAGGGCAAATCCTCCTGGATTTTATCGAGTTGCGGCAGGTGCTCTCGACTTACGACGGGGACCTCAGGGACCCGCTCTGGTGGCCTAAGGAAAGGCCAGTCCCCATGCGAGTTCCTAGTGGGCCCTTAGGGATTCCTCTGCCGTCGATGCCGGGGCCTAAGACCTTGTGTGGAGTCGGGGCCGGAACCTGAGGATTCCTCTCCAGTGCTGACATGGATCTTGGGGTACTTCTGGAGTCTCCCCATGGGAGTCAGTCCTCGTTTCGAATGCGGGCATGCACTTGCGCTTTCCTCCAGAGCGGTAGCAGCAGTGTCACGCAGTCCGCCGCGTGGGTCAAAGGATCTATGGTTTTCCCTCCAGTCTTTCCCACGAGGCTTTCCCACGAGGCTTTCCCACAGGGCTGTCCCACGTGCACACGTGTTGGAAGTCGACCTCGGGTTGAACGTCAAGGCAGTGCAGGGAAAACAGGTTCCTCTGGAATGGACTGACACATCTGCGGGACGCTTGGAATGGTGGCACGACCCTGGAGTTCCTCTCGCCTTTCCTGTGGAGAGCGCCTCCTCTTGAGATGCGACGGGAACGCCGGGAATTCTTTCCCTACGAAACAGGGAAAGGATCCCTCATCTCGAGCTAGGAGGCGGAAACGGGGCTCCCCTGGATGTGTGCGGGACCCCACGTGCTTCCTCTCGAGTGCAGACGGGTATGTCGGGGAACTTCTTGAGTTGCAGCAAGGGTGTGAAGGACCCTTTGGAAGTTCCAGTGGTTAGACGTGATTAGGCTCGAGAAGCCTAAGCGGAAATGGGCCTCATCTCGCCTGGAGGGCAAAACCTCCTGGATTTTCTCGAGTTGCGGCAGGTGCTCTCGACTTACGACGGGGACCTCAGGGACCCGCTCTGGTGGCCTCAGGAAAGGCCAGTCCCCATGCGAGTTCCTCGGGGGCCTCTCGGGATTCCTCTCCCGTCGATGCCGGGGCCTAAGACCTTGTGTGGAGTCGGGGCCGGGACCTGAGGATTCCTCTCCAGTGCTGACATGGATCTTGGGGTACTTCTGGAGTCTCCCCAGGGGAGTCAGTCCTCGTCTCGAATGCGGGCATGCACTTGCGCTTTCCTCCAGAGCGGTAGCAGCAGTGTCACGCAGTCCGCCGCGTGGATCAAAGGATCTATCGTTTTCCCTCGAGTCTTTCCCACGAGGCTTTCCCACGAGGCTTTCCCACAGGGCTGTCCCACGTGCACACGTGGTGGGAGTCGATCCTCGGCTTGAACGTCAAGGCAGTGCAGGGAAAACAGGTTCCTCTGGAATGGACTGACACATCTGGGGGACTCTTGGAATGGTGGCACGACCCTGGAGTTCCTCTCGCCTTTCCTGTGGAGAGCGCCTCCTCTTGAGATGCGACGGGAACGCCGGGAATTCTTTCCCTACGAAACAGGGAAAGGATCCCTCATCTCGAGCTAGGAGGCGGAAACGGGGCTCCCCTGGATGTGTGCGGGACCCCACGTGCTTCCTCTCAAGTGGAGACGGGTATGTCGGGGAACTTCTTGAGTTGCAGCAAGGGTGTGAAGGACCCATGGAAGTTCCAGTGGTTAGACGTGATTAGCCTCGAGAAGCCTCAGCGGAAATGGGCCTCATCTCGCCTGGAGGGCAAAACCTCCTGGATTTTCTCGAGTTGCGGCAGGTGCTCTCGACTTACGGCGGGGACCTCAGGGACCCGCTCTGGTGGCCTCAGGAAAGGCCAGTCCCCATGCGAGTTCCTCGGGGGCCTCTCGGGATTCCTCTCCCGTCCATGCCGGGGCCTAAGACCTTGTGTGGAGTCGGGGCCGGAACCTGAGGATTCCTCTCCAGTGCTGACATGGATCTTGGGGTACTTCTGGAGTCTCCCCAGGGGAGTCAGTCCTCGTCTCGAATGCGGGCATGCACTTGCACTTTCCTCCAGAGCGGTAGCAGCAGTGTCACGCAGTCCGCCGCATGGATCAAAGGATCTATGGTTTTCCCTCGAGTCTTTCCCACGAGGCTTTCCCACGAGGCTTTCCCACAGGGCTGTCCCACGTGCACACGTGGTGGGAGTCGATCCTCGGCTTGAACTTCAAGCAGTGCAGGGAAAACAGGTTCCTCTGGAATGGACTGACACATCTGGGGGACTCTTGGAATGGTGGCACGACCCTGGAGTTCCTCTCGCCTTTCCTGTGGAGAGTGCCTCCTCTTGAGATGCGACGGGAACGCCGGGAATTCTTTCCCTACGAAACAGGGAAAGGATCCCTCATCTCGAGCTAGGAGGCGGAAACGGGGCTCCCCTGGATGTGTGCGGGACCCCACGTGCTTCCTCTCGAGTGGAGACGGGTATGTCGGGGAACTTCTTGAGTTGCAGCAATGGTGTGAAGGACCCTTTGGAAGTTCCAGTGGTCAGATGTGATTGGCCTCGAGAAGCCTCAGCGGAAATGGGCCTCATCTCGCCTGGAGGGCAAAACCTCCTGGATTTTCTCGAGTTGCGGCAGGTGCTCTCGACTTACGACGGGGACCTCAGGGACCCGCTCTGGTGGCCTCAGGAAAGGCCAATCCCCATGCGAGTTCCTCGGGGGCCTCTGGGGATTCCTCTCCCGTCGATGCCGGGGCCTAAGTCCTTGTGTGGAGTCGGGACCGGGACCTGAGGATTCCTCTCCAGTGCTGACATGGATCTTGGGGTACTTCTGGAGTCTCCACAGGGGAGTCAGTCTTCGTCTCGAATGCGGGCATGCACTTGCGCTTTCCTCCAGGGCGGTAGCAGCAGTGTCACGCAGTCCGCCTCGTGGATCAAAGGATCTATGGTTTTCCCTCGAGTCTTTTCCACGAGGCTTTCCCACGAGGCTTTCCCACAGGGCTGTCCCACGTGCACACGTGGTGGGAGTCGATCCTTGGCTTGAACGTCAAGGCAGTGCAGGGAAAACAGGTTCCTCTGGAATGGACTGACACATCTGGGGGACTCTTGGAATGGTGGCACGACCCTGGAGTTCCTCTCGCCTTTCCTGTGGAGAGCGCCTCCTCTTGAGATGCGACGGGAACGTCGGGAATTCTTTCCCTACGAAACAGGGAAAGGATCCCTCATCTCGAGCTAGGAGGCGGAAACGGGGCTCCCCTGGATGTGTGCGGGACCCCACGTGCTTCCTCTCGAGTGGAGACGGGTATGTCGGGGAACTGCTTGAGTTGCAGCAAGGGTGTGAAGGACCCTTTGGAAGTTCCAGTGGTTAGATGTGATTAGCCTCGAGAGCCTCAGCGGAAATGGGCCTCATCTCGCCTGGAGGGCAAATCCTCCTGGATTTTATCGAGTTGGGGCAGGTGCTCTCGACTTACGACGGGGACCTCAGGGACCCGCTCTGGTGGCCTAAGGAAAGGCCAGTCCCCATGCGAGTTCCTAGTGGGCCCTTAGGGATTCCTCTGCCGTCGATGCCGGGGCCTAAGACCTTGTGTGGAGTCGGGGCCGGAACCTGAGGATTCCTCTCCAGTGCTGACATGGATCTTGGGGTACTTCTGGAGTCTCCCCAGGGGAGTCAGTCCTCGTCTCGAATGCGGGCATGCACTTGCGCTTTCCTCCAGAGCGGTAGCAGCAGTGTCACGCAGTCCGCCGCGTGGGTCAAAGGATCTATGGTTTTCCCTCCAGTCTTTCCCACGAGGCTTTCCCACGAGGCTTTCCCACAGGGCTGTCCCACGTGCACACGTGTTGGAAGTCGATCCTCGGCTTGAACGTCAAGGCAGTGCAGGGAAAACAGGTTCCTCTGGAATGGACTGACACATCTGCGGGACTCTTGGAATGGTGGCACGACCCTGGAGTTCCTCTCGCCTTTCCTGTGGAGAGCGCCTCCTCTTGAGATGCGACGGGAACGCCGGGAATTCTTTCCCTACGAAACAGGGAAAGGATCCCTCATCTCGAGCTAGGAGGCGGAAACGGGGCTCCCCTGGATGTGTGCGGGACCCCACGTGCTTCCTCTCGAGTGGAGACGGGTATGTCGGGGAACTGCTTGAGTTGCAGCAAGGGTGTGAAGGACCCTTTGGAAGTTCCAGTGGTTAGATGTGATTAGCCTCGAGAGCCTCAGCGGAAATGGGCCTCATCTCGCCTGGAGGGCAAATCCTCCTGGATTTTATCGAGTTGCGGCAGGTGCTCTCGACTTACGACGGGGACCTCAGGGACCCGCTCTGGTGGCCTAAGGAAAGGCCAGTCCCCATGCGAGTTCCTAGTGGGCCCTTAGGGATTCCTCTGCCGTCGATGCCGGGGCCTAAGACCTTGTGTGGAGTCGGGGCCGGAACCTGAGGATTCCTCTCCAGTGCTGACATGGATCTTGGGGTACTTCTGGAGTCTCCCCAGGGGAGTCAGTCCTCGTCTCGAATGCGGGCATGCACTTGCGCTTTCCTCCAGAGCGGTAGCAGCAGTGTCACGCAGTCCGCCGCGTGGGTCAAAGGATCTATGGTTTTCCCTCCAGTCTTTCCCACGAGGCTTTCCCACGAGGCTTTCCCACAGGGCTGTCCCACGTGCACACGTGTTGGAAGTCGATCCTCGGCTTGAACGTCAAGGCAGTGCAGGGAAAACAGGTTCCTCTGGAATGGACTGACACATCTGCGGGACTCTTGGAATGGTGGCACGACCCTGGAGTTCCTCTCGCCTTTCCTGTGGAGAGCGCCTCCTCTTGAGATGCGACGGGAACGCCGGGAATTCTTTCCCTACGAAACAGGGAAAGGATCCCTCATCTCGAGCTAGGAGGCGGAAACGGGGCTCCCCTGGATGTGTGCGGGACCCCACGTGCTTCCTCTCGAGTGGAGACGGGTATGTCGGGGAACTGCTTGAGTTGCAGCAAGGGTGTGAAGGACCCTTTGGAAGTTCCAGTGGTTAGATGTGATTAGCCTCGAGAGCCTCAGCGGAAATGGGCCTCATCTCGCCTGGAGGGCAAATCCTCCTGGATTTTATCGAGTTGCGGCAGGTGCTCTCGACTTACGACGGGGACCTCAGGGACCCGCTCTGGTGGCCTAAGGAAAGGCCAGTCCCCATGCGAGTTCCTAGTGGGCCCTTAGGGATTCCTCTGCCGTCGATGCCGGGGCCTAAGACCTTGTGTGGAGTCGGGGCCGGAACCTGAGGATTCCTCTCCAGTGCTGACATGGATCTTGGGGTACTTCTGGAGTCTCCCCAGGGGAGTCAGTCCTCGTCTCGAATGCGGGCATGCACTTGCGCTTTCCTCCAGAGCGGTAGCAGCAGTGTCACGCAGTCCGCCGCGTGGGTCAAAGGATCTATGGTTTTCCCTCCAGTCTTTCCCACGAGGCTTTCCCACGAGGCTTTCCCACAGGGCTGTCCCACGTGCACACGTGTTGGAAGTCGATCCTCGGCTTGAACGTCAAGGCAGTGCAGGGAAAACAGGTTCCTCTGGAATGGACTGACACATCTGCGGGACTCTTGGAATGGTGGCACGACCCTGGAGTTCCTCTCGCCTTTCCTGTGGAGAGCGCCTCCTCTTGAGATGCGACGGGAACGCCGGGAATTCTTTCCCTACGAAACAGGGAAAGGATCCCTCATCTCGAGCTAGGAGGCGGAAACGGGGCTCCCCTGGATGTGTGCGGGACCCCACGTGCTTCCTCTCGAGTGGAGACGGGTATGTCGGGGAACTGCTTGAGTTGCAGCAAGGGTGTGAAGGACCCTTTGGAAGTTCCAGTGGTTAGATGTGATTAGCCTCGAGAGCCTCAGCGGAAATGGGCCTCATCTCGCCTGGAGGGCAAATCCTCCTGGATTTTATCGAGTTGCGGCAGGTGCTCTCGACTTACGACGGGGACCTCAGGGACCCGCTCTGGTGGCCTCAGGAAAGGCCAGTCCCCATGCGAGTTCCTAGTGGGCCCTTAGGGATTCCTCTGCCGTCGATGCCGGGGCCTAAGACCTTGTGTGGAGTCGGGGCCGGAACCTGAGGATTCCTCTCCAGTGCTGACATGGATCTTGGGGTACTTCTGGAGTCTCCCCAGGGGAGTCAGTCCTCGTCTCGAATGCGGGCATGCACTTGCGCTTTCCTCCAGAGCGGTAGCAGCAGTGTCACGCAGTCCGCCGCGTGGGTCAAAGGATCTATGGTTTTCCCTCCAGTCTTTCCCACGAGGCTTTCCGACGAGGCTTTCCCACAGGGCTGTCCCACGTGCCCACGTGTTGGAATTCGATCCTCGGCTTGAACGTCAAGGCAGTGCAGGGAAAACAGGTTCCTCTGGAATGGACTGACACATCTGCGGGACTCTTGGAATGGTGGCACGACCCTGGAGTTCCTCTCGCCTTTCCTGTGGAGAGCGCCTCCTCTTGAGATGCGACGGGAACGCCGGGAATTCTTTCCCTACGAAACAGGGAAAGGATCCCTCATCTCGAGCTAGGAGGCGGAAACGGGGCTCCCCTGGATGTGTGCGGGACCCCACGTGCTTCCTCTCGAGTGGAGACGGGTATGTCGGGGAACTTCTTGAGTTGCAGCAAGGGTGTGAAGGACCCTTTGGAAGTTCCAGTGGTTAGACGTGATTAGGCTCGAGAAGCCTCAGCGGAAATGGGCCTCATCTCGCCTGGACGGCAAAACCTCCTGGATTTTCTCGAGTTGCGGCAGGTGCTCTCGACTTACGACGGGGACCACAGGGACCCGCTCTTGTGGCCTCAGGAAAGGCCAGTCCCCATGCGAGTTCCTCGGGGGCCTCTCGGGATTCCTCTCCCGTCGATGCCGGGGCCTAAGACCTTGTGTGGAGTCGGGGCCGGGACCTGAGGATTCCTCTCCAGTGCTGACATGGATCTTGGGGTACTTCTGGAGTCTCCCCAGGGGAGTCAGTCCTCGTCTCGAATGCGGGCATGCACTTGCGCTTTCCTCCAGAGCGGTAGCAGCAGTGTCACGCAGTCCGCCGCGTGGATCAAAGGATCTATGGTTTTCCCTCGAGTCTTTCCCACGAGAATTTCCCACGAGGCTTTCCCACAGGGCTGTCCCACGTGCACACGTGGTGGGAGTCGATCCTCGGCTTGAACGTCAAGGCAGTGCAGGGAAAACAGGTTCCTCTGGAATGGACTGACACATCTGGGGGACTCTTGGAATGGTGGCACGACCCTGGAGTTCCTCTCGCCTTTCCTGTGGAGAGCGCCTCCTCTTGAGATGCGACGGGAACGCCGGGAATTCTTTCCCTACGAAACAGGGAAAGGATCCCTCATCTCGAGCTAGGAGGCGGAAACGGGGCTCCCCTGGATGTGTGCGGAACCCCACGTGCTTCCTCTCAAGTGGAGACGGGTATGTCGGGGAACTTCTTGAGTTGCAGCAAGGGTGTGAAGGACCCATGGAAGTTCCAGTGGTTAGACGTGATTAGCCTCGAGAAGCCTCAGCGGAAATGGGCCTCATCTCGCCTGGAGGGCAAAACCTCCTGGATTTTCTCGAGTTGCGGCAGGTGCTCTCAACTTACGACGGTGACCTCAGGGACCCGCTCTGGTGGCCTCAGGAAAGGCCAGTCCCCATGCGAGTTCCTCGGGGGCCTCTCGGGATTCCTCTCCCGTTGATGCCGGGGCCTAAGACCTTGTGTGGAGTCGGGGCCGGAACCTGAGGATTCCTCTCCAGTGCTGACATGGATCTTGGGGTACTTCTGGAGTCTCCCCAGGGGAGTCAGTCCTCGTCTCGAATGCGGGCATGCACTTGCGCTTTCCTCCAGAGCGGTAGCAGCAGTGTCACGCAGTCCGCCGCGTGGATCAAAGGATCTATGGTTTTCCCTCGAGTCTTTCCCACGAGGCTTTCCCACGAGGCTTTCCCACAGGGCTGTCCCACGTGCACACGTGGTGGGAGTCGATCCTCGGCTTGAACGTCAAGGCAGTGCAGGGAAAACAGGTTCCTCTGGAATGGACTGACACATCTGGGGACTCTTGGAATGGTGGCACGACCCTGGAGTTCCTCTCCCCTTTCCTGTGGAGAGCGGCTCCTCTTGAGATGCGACGGGAACGCCGGGAATTCTTTCCCTACGAAACAGGGAAAGGATCCCTCATCTCGAGCTAGGAGGCGGAAACGGGGCTCCCCTGGATGTGTGCGGGACCCCACGTGCTTCCTCTCGAGTGGAGACGGGTATGTCGGGGAACTTCTTGAGTTGCAGCAAGGGTGTGAAGGACCCTTTGGAAGTTCCAGTGGTTAGACGTGATTAACCTCGAGAAGCCTCAGCGGAAATGGGCCTCATCTCGCCTGGAGGGCAAAACCTCCTGGATTTTCTCGAGTTGCGGCAGGTGCTCTCGACTTACGACGGGGACCTCAGGGAACCGCTCTGGTGGCCTCAGGAAAGGCCAGTCCCCATGCGAGTTCCTCGGGGGCCTCTCGGGATTCCTCTCCCGTCGATGCCGGGGCCTAAGACCTTGTGTGGAGTCGGGGCCGGAACCTGAGGATTCCTCTCCAGTGCTGACATGGATCTTGGGGTACTTCTGGAGTCTCCCCAGGGGAGTCAGTCCTCGTCTCGAATGCGGGCATGCACTTGCGCTTTCCTCCAGAGCTGTAGCAGCAGTGTCACGCAGTCCGCCGCGTGGGTCAAAGGATCTATGGTTTTCCCTCCAGTCTTTCCCACGAGGCTTTCCCACGAGGCTTTCCCACAGGGCTGTCCCACGTGCACACGTGTTGGAAGTCGATCCTCGGCTTGAACGTCAAGGCAGTGCAGGGAAAACAGGTTCCTCTGGAATGGACTGACACATCTGCGGGACTCTTGGAATGGTGGCACGACCCTGGAGTTCCTCTCGCCTTTCCTGTGGAGAGCGCCTCCTCTTGAGATGCGACGGGAACGCCGGGAATTCTTTCCCTACGAAACAGGGAAAGGATCCCTCATCTCGAGCTAGGAGGCGGAAACGGGGCTCCCCTGGATGTGTGCGGGACCCCACGTGCTTCCTCTCGAGTGGAGACGGGTATGTCGGGGAACTGCTTGAGTTGCAGCAAGGGTGTGAAGGACCCTTTGGAAGTTCCAGTGGTTAGATGTGATTAGCCTCGAGAGCCTCAGCGGAAATGGGCCTCATCTCGCCTGGAGGGCAAATCCCCCTGGATTTTATCGAGTTGCGGCAGGTGCTCTCGACTTACGACGGGGACCTCAGGGACCCGCTCTGGTGGCCTAAGGAAAGGCCAGTCCCCATGCGAGTTCCTAGTGGGCCCTTAGGGATTCCTCTGCCGTCGATGCCGGGGCCTAAGACCTTGTGTGGAGTCGGGGCCGGAACCTGAGGATTCCTCTCCAGTGCTGACATGGATCTTGGGGTACTTCTGGAGTCTCCCCAGGGGAGTCAGTCCTCGTCTCGAATGCGGGCATGCACTTGCGCTTTCCTCCAGAGCGGTAGCAGCAGTGTCACGCAGTCCGCCGCGTGGATCAAAGGATCTATGGTTTTCCCTCGAGTCTTTCCCACGAGGCTTTCCCACGAGGCTTTCCCACAGGGCTGTCCCACGTGCACACGTGGTGGGAGTCGATCCTCGGCTTGAACGTCAAGGCAGTGCAGGGAAAACAGGTTCCTCTGGAATGGACTGACACATCTGGGGGTCTTTTGGAATGGTGCCACGACCCTGGAGTTCCTCTCGCCTTTCCTGTGGAGAGCGCCACCTCTTGAGATGCGACGGGAACGCCGGGAATTCTTTCCCTACGAAACAGGGAAAGGATCCCTCATCTCGAGCTAGTAGGCGGAAACGGGGCTCCCCTGGATGTGTGCGGGACCCCATGTGCTTCCTCTCGAGTGGAGACGGGTATGTCGGGGAACTTCTTGAGTTGCAGCAAGGGTGTGAAGGACCCTTTGGAAGTTCCAGTGGTTAGACGTGATTAGGCTCGAGAAGCCTCAGCGGAAATGGGCCTCATCTCGCCTGGAGGGCAAAACCTCCTGGATTTTCTCGAGTTGCGGCAGGTGCTCTCGACTTACGACGGGGACCTCAGGGACCCGCTCTGGTGGCCTCAGGAAAGGCCAGTCCCCATGCGAGTTCCTCGGGGGCCTCTCGGGATTCCTCTCCCGTCGATGCTGGGGCCTAAGACCTTGTGTGGAGTCGGGGCCGGAACCTGAGGATTCCTCTCCAGTGCTGACATGGATCTTGGGGTACTTCTGGAGTCTCCCCAGGGGAGTCAGTCCTCGTCTCGAATGCGGGCATGCACTTGCGCTTTTCTCCAGAGCGGTAGCAGCAGTGTCACGCAGTCAGTCGCGTGGATCAAAGGATCTATGGTTTTCCCTCGAGTCTTTCCCACGAGGCTTTCCCACGAGGCTTTCCCATAGGGCTGTCCCACGTGCACACGTGGTGGGAGTCGATCCTCGGCTTGAACGTCAAGGCAGTGCAGGGAAAACAGGTTCCTCTGGAATGGACTGACACATCTGGGGGACTCTTGGAATGGTGGCACGACCCTTCAGTTCCTCTCGCCTTTCCTGTGGAGAGCGCCTCCTCTTGAGATGCGACGGGAACGCCGGGAATTCTTTCCCTACGAAACAGGGAAAGGATCCCTCATTTCGAGCTAGGATGTGGAAACGGGGCTCCCCTGGATGTGTGCGGGACCCCACGTGCTTCCTCTCGAGTGGAGACGGGTATGTCGGGGAACTTCTTGAGTTGCAGCAAGGGTGTGAAGGACTCTTTGGAAGTTCCAGTGGTTAAACGTGATTAGCCTCGAGAAGCCTCAGCGGAAATGGGCCTCATCTCGCCTGGAGGGCAAAACCTCCTGGATTTTCTCGAGTTGCGGCAGGTGCTCTCGACTTACGACGGGGACCTCAGGGACCCGCTCTGGTGGCCTACGGAAAGGCCAGTCCCCATGCGAGTTCCTAGTGGGCCCTTAGGGATTCCTCTGCCGTCGATGCCGGGGCCTAAGACCTTGTGTGGAGTCGGGACCGGAACCTGAGGATTCCTCTCCAGTGCTGACATGGATCTTGGGGTACTTCTGGAGTCTCCCCAGGGGAGTCAGTCCTCGTCTCGAATGCGGGCATGCACTTGCGCTTTCCTCCAGAGCGGTAGCAGCAGTGTCACGCAGTCCGCCGTGTGGGTCAAAGGATCTATGGTTTTCCCTCCAGTCTTTCCCACGAGGCTTTCCCACGAGGCTTTCCCACAGGGCTGTCCCACGTGCACACGTGTTGGAAGTCGATCCTCGGCTTGAACGTCAAGGCAGTGCAGGGAAAACAGGTTCCTCTGGAATGGACTGACACATCTGGGGGACTCTTGGAATGGTGGCACGACCCTGGAGTTCCTCTCGCCTTTCCTGTGGAGAGCGCCTCCTCTTGAGATGCGACGGGAACGCCGGGAATTCTTTCCCTACGAAACAGGGAAAGGATCCCTCATCTCGAGCTAGGAGGCGGAAACGGGGCTCCCCTGGATGTGTGCGGGACCCCACGTGCTTCCTCTCGAGTGGAGACGGGTATGTCGGGGAACTGCTTGAGTTGCAGCAAGGGTGTGAAGGACCCTTTGGAAGTTCCAGTGGTTAGATGTGATTAGCCTCGAGAGCCTCAGCGGAAATGGGCCTCATCTCGCCTGGAGGGCAAATCCTCCTGGATTTTATCGAGTTGCGGCAGGTGCTCTCGACTTACGACGGGGACCTCAGGGACCCGCTCTGGTGGCCTAAGGAAAGGCCAGTCCCCATGCGAGTTCCTAGTGGGCCCTTAGGGATTCCTCTGCCGTCGATGCCGGGGCCTAAGACCTTGTGTGGAGTCGGGGCCGGAACCTGAGGATTCCTCTCCAGTGCTGACATGGATCTTGGGGTACTTCTGGAGTCTCCCCATGGGAGTCAGTCCTCGTTTCGAATGCGGGCATGCACTTGCGCTTTCCTCCAGAGCGGTAGCAGCAGTGTCACGCAGTCCGCCGCGTGGGTCAAAGGATCTATGGTTTTCCCTCCAGTCTTTCCCACGAGGCTTTCCCACGAGGCTTTCCCACAGGGCTGTCCCACGTGCACACGTGTTGGAAGTCGACCTCGGGTTGAACGTCAAGGCAGTGCAGGGAAAACAGGTTCCTCTGGAATGGACTGACACATCTGCGGGACGCTTGGAATGGTGGCACGACCCTGGAGTTCCTCTCGCCTTTCCTGTGGAGAGCGCCTCCTCTTGAGATGCGACGGGAACGCCGGGAATTCTTTCCCTACGAAACAGGGAAAGGATCCCTCATCTCGAGCTAGGAGGCGGAAACGGGGCTCCCCTGGATGTGTGCGGGACCCCACGTGCTTCCTCTCGAGTGCAGACGGGTATGTCGGGGAACTTCTTGAGTTGCAGCAAGGGTGTGAAGGACCCTTTGGAAGTTCCAGTGGTTAGACGTGATTAGGCTCGAGAAGCCTAAGCGGAAATGGGCCTCATCTCGCCTGGAGGGCAAAACCTCCTGGATTTTCTCGAGTTGCGGCAGGTGCTCTCGACTTACGACGGGGACCTCAGGGACCCGCTCTGGTGGCCTCAGGAAAGGCCAGTCCCCATGCGAGTTCCTCGGGGGCCTCTCGGGATTCCTCTCCCGTCGATGCCGGGGCCTAAGACCTTGTGTGGAGTCGGGGCCGGGACCTGAGGATTCCTCTCCAGTGCTGACATGGATCTTGGGGTACTTCTGGAGTCTCCCCAGGGGAGTCAGTCCTCGTCTCGAATGCGGGCATGCACTTGCGCTTTCCTCCAGAGCGGTAGCAGCAGTGTCACGCAGTCCGCCGCGTGGATCAAAGGATCTATCGTTTTCCCTCGAGTCTTTCCCACGAGGCTTTCCCACGAGGCTTTCCCACAGGGCTGTCCCACGTGCACACGTGGTGGGAGTCGATCCTCGGCTTGAACGTCAAGGCAGTGCAGGGAAAACAGGTTCCTCTGGAATGGACTGACACATCTGGGGGACTCTTGGAATGGTGGCACGACCCTGGAGTTCCTCTCGCCTTTCCTGTGGAGAGCGCCTCCTCTTGAGATGCGACGGGAACGCCGGGAATTCTTTCCCTACGAAACAGGGAAAGGATCCCTCATCTCGAGCTAGGAGGCGGAAACGGGGCTCCCCTGGATGTGTGCGGGACCCCACGTGCTTCCTCTCAAGTGGAGACGGGTATGTCGGGGAACTTCTTGAGTTGCAGCAAGGGTGTGAAGGACCCATGGAAGTTCCAGTGGTTAGACGTGATTAGCCTCGAGAAGCCTCAGCGGAAATGGGCCTCATCTCGCCTGGAGGGCAAAACCTCCTGGATTTTCTCGAGTTGCGGCAGGTGCTCTCGACTTACGGCGGGGACCTCAGGGACCCGCTCTGGTGGCCTCAGGAAAGGCCAGTCCCCATGCGAGTTCCTCGGGGGCCTCTCGGGATTCCTCTCCCGTCCATGCCGGGGCCTAAGACCTTGTGTGGAGTCGGGGCCGGAACCTGAGGATTCCTCTCCAGTGCTGACATGGATCTTGGGGTACTTCTGGAGTCTCCCCAGGGGAGTCAGTCCTCGTCTCGAATGCGGGCATGCACTTGCACTTTCCTCCAGAGCGGTAGCAGCAGTGTCACGCAGTCCGCCGCATGGATCAAAGGATCTATGGTTTTCCCTCGAGTCTTTCCCACGAGGCTTTCCCACGAGGCTTTCCCACAGGGCTGTCCCACGTGCACACGTGGTGGGAGTCGATCCTCGGCTTGAACTTCAAGCAGTGCAGGGAAAACAGGTTCCTCTGGAATGGACTGACACATCTGGGGGACTCTTGGAATGGTGGCACGACCCTGGAGTTCCTCTCGCCTTTCCTGTGGAGAGTGCCTCCTCTTGAGATGCGACGGGAACGCCGGGAATTCTTTCCCTACGAAACAGGGAAAGGATCCCTCATCTCGAGCTAGGAGGCGGAAACGGGGCTCCCCTGGATGTGTGCGGGACCCCACGTGCTTCCTCTCGAGTGGAGACGGGTATGTCGGGGAACTTCTTGAGTTGCAGCAATGGTGTGAAGGACCCTTTGGAAGTTCCAGTGGTCAGATGTGATTGGCCTCGAGAAGCCTCAGCGGAAATGGGCCTCATCTCGCCTGGAGGGCAAAACCTCCTGGATTTTCTCGAGTTGCGGCAGGTGCTCTCGACTTACGACGGGGACCTCAGGGACCCGCTCTGGTGGCCTCAGGAAAGGCCAATCCCCATGCGAGTTCCTCGGGGGCCTCTGGGGATTCCTCTCCCGTCGATGCCGGGGCCTAAGTCCTTGTGTGGAGTCGGGACCGGGACCTGAGGATTCCTCTCCAGTGCTGACATGGATCTTGGGGTACTTCTGGAGTCTCCACAGGGGAGTCAGTCTTCGTCTCGAATGCGGGCATGCACTTGCGCTTTCCTCCAGGGCGGTAGCAGCAGTGTCACGCAGTCCGCCTCGTGGATCAAAGGATCTATGGTTTTCCCTCGAGTCTTTTCCACGAGGCTTTCCCACGAGGCTTTCCCACAGGGCTGTCCCACGTGCACACGTGGTGGGAGTCGATCCTTGGCTTGAACGTCAAGGCAGTGCAGGGAAAACAGGTTCCTCTGGAATGGACTGACACATCTGGGGGACTCTTGGAATGGTGGCACGACCCTGGAGTTCCTCTCGCCTTTCCTGTGGAGAGCGCCTCCTCTTGAGATGCGACGGGAACGTCGGGAATTCTTTCCCTACGAAACAGGGAAAGGATCCCTCATCTCGAGCTAGGAGGCGGAAACGGGGCTCCCCTGGATGTGTGCGGGACCCCACGTGCTTCCTCTCGAGTGGAGACGGGTATGTCGGGGAACTGCTTGAGTTGCAGCAAGGGTGTGAAGGACCCTTTGGAAGTTCCAGTGGTTAGATGTGATTAGCCTCGAGAGCCTCAGCGGAAATGGGCCTCATCTCGCCTGGAGGGCAAATCCTCCTGGATTTTATCGAGTTGGGGCAGGTGCTCTCGACTTACGACGGGGACCTCAGGGACCCGCTCTGGTGGCCTAAGGAAAGGCCAGTCCCCATGCGAGTTCCTAGTGGGCCCTTAGGGATTCCTCTGCCGTCGATGCCGGGGCCTAAGACCTTGTGTGGAGTCGGGGCCGGAACCTGAGGATTCCTCTCCAGTGCTGACATGGATCTTGGGGTACTTCTGGAGTCTCCCCAGGGGAGTCAGTCCTCGTCTCGAATGCGGGCATGCACTTGCGCTTTCCTCCAGAGCGGTAGCAGCAGTGTCACGCAGTCCGCCGCGTGGGTCAAAGGATCTATGGTTTTCCCTCCAGTCTTTCCCACGAGGCTTTCCCACGAGGCTTTCCCACAGGGCTGTCCCACGTGCACACGTGTTGGAAGTCGATCCTCGGCTTGAACGTCAAGGCAGTGCAGGGAAAACAGGTTCCTCTGGAATGGACTGACACATCTGCGGGACTCTTGGAATGGTGGCACGACCCTGGAGTTCCTCTCGCCTTTCCTGTGGAGAGCGCCTCCTCTTGAGATGCGACGGGAACGCCGGGAATTCTTTCCCTACGAAACAGGGAAAGGATCCCTCATCTCGAGCTAGGAGGCGGAAACGGGGCTCCCCTGGATGTGTGCGGGACCCCACGTGCTTCCTCTCGAGTGGAGACGGGTATGTCGGGGAACTGCTTGAGTTGCAGCAAGGGTGTGAAGGACCCTTTGGAAGTTCCAGTGGTTAGATGTGATTAGCCTCGAGAGCCTCAGCGGAAATGGGCCTCATCTCGCCTGGAGGGCAAATCCTCCTGGATTTTATCGAGTTGCGGCAGGTGCTCTCGACTTACGACGGGGACCTCAGGGACCCGCTCTGGTGGCCTAAGGAAAGGCCAGTCCCCATGCGAGTTCCTAGTGGGCCCTTAGGGATTCCTCTGCCGTCGATGCCGGGGCCTAAGACCTTGTGTGGAGTCGGGGCCGGAACCTGAGGATTCCTCTCCAGTGCTGACATGGATCTTGGGGTACTTCTGGAGTCTCCCCAGGGGAGTCAGTCCTCGTCTCGAATGCGGGCATGCACTTGCGCTTTCCTCCAGAGCGGTAGCAGCAGTGTCACGCAGTCCGCCGCGTGGGTCAAAGGATCTATGGTTTTCCCTCCAGTCTTTCCCACGAGGCTTTCCCACGAGGCTTTCCCACAGGGCTGTCCCACGTGCACACGTGTTGGAAGTCGATCCTCGGCTTGAACGTCAAGGCAGTGCAGGGAAAACAGGTTCCTCTGGAATGGACTGACACATCTGCGGGACTCTTGGAATGGTGGCACGACCCTGGAGTTCCTCTCGCCTTTCCTGTGGAGAGCGCCTCCTCTTGAGATGCGACGGGAACGCCGGGAATTCTTTCCCTACGAAACAGGGAAAGGATCCCTCATCTCGAGCTAGGAGGCGGAAACGGGGCTCCCCTGGATGTGTGCGGGACCCCACGTGCTTCCTCTCGAGTGGAGACGGGTATGTCGGGGAACTGCTTGAGTTGCAGCAAGGGTGTGAAGGACCCTTTGGAAGTTCCAGTGGTTAGATGTGATTAGCCTCGAGAAGCCTCAGCGGAAATGGGCCTCATCTCGCCTGGAGGGCAAATCCTCCTGGATTTTATCGAGTTGCGGCAGGTGCTCTCGACTTACGACGGGGACCTCAGGGACCCGCTCTGGTGGCCTAAGGAAAGGCCAGTCCCCATGCGAGTTCCTAGTGGGCCCTTAGGGATTCCTCTGCCGTCGATGCCGGGGCCTAAGACCTTGTGTGGAGTCGGGGCCGGAACCTGAGGATTCCTCTCCAGTGCTGACATGGATCTTGGGGTACTTCTGGAGTCTCCCCAGGGGAGTCAGTCCTCGTCTCGAATGCGGGCATGCACTTGCGCTTTCCTCCAGAGCGGTAGCAGCAGTGTCACGCAGTCCGCCGCGTGGGTCAAAGGATCTATGGTTTTCCCTCCAGTCTTTCCCACGAGGCTTTCCCACGAGGCTTTCCCACAGGGCTGTCCCACGTGCACACGTGTTGGAAGTCGATCCTCGGCTTGAACGTCAAGGCAGTGCAGGGAAAACAGGTTCCTCTGGAATGGACTGACACATCTGCGGGACTCTTGGAATGGTGGCACGACCCTGGAGTTCCTCTCGCCTTTCCTGTGGAGAGCGCCTCCTCTTGAGATGCGACGGGAACGCCGGGAATTCTTTCCCTACGAAACAGGGAAAGGATCCCTCATCTCGAGCTAGGAGGCGGAAACGGGGCTCCCCTGGATGTGTGCGGGACCCCACGTGCTTCCTCTCGAGTGGAGACGGGTATGTCGGGGAACTGCTTGAGTTGCAGCAAGGGTGTGAAGGACCCTTTGGAAGTTCCAGTGGTTAGATGTGATTAGCCTCGAGAGCCTCAGCGGAAATGGGCCTCATCTCGCCTGGAGGGCAAATCCTCCTGGATTTTATCGAGTTGCGGCAGGTGCTCTCGACTTACGACGGGGACCTCAGGGACCCGCTCTGGTGGCCTCAGGAAAGGCCAGTCCCCATGCGAGTTCCTAGTGGGCCCTTAGGGATTCCTCTGCCGTCGATGCCGGGGCCTAAGACCTTGTGTGGAGTCGGGGCCGGAACCTGAGGATTCCTCTCCAGTGCTGACATGGATCTTGGGGTACTTCTGGAGTCTCCCCAGGGGAGTCAGTCCTCGTCTCGAATGCGGGCATGCACTTGCGCTTTCCTCCAGAGCGGTAGCAGCAGTGTCACGCAGTCCGCCGCGTGGGTCAAAGGATCTATGGTTTTCCCTCCAGTCTTTCCCACGAGGCTTTCCGACGAGGCTTTCCCACAGGGCTGTCCCACGTGCCCACGTGTTGGAATTCGATCCTCGGCTTGAACGTCAAGGCAGTGCAGGGAAAACAGGTTCCTCTGGAATGGACTGACACATCTGCGGGACTCTTGGAATGGTGGCACGACCCTGGAGTTCCTCTCGCCTTTCCTGTGGAGAGCGCCTCCTCTTGAGATGCGACGGGAACGCCGGGAATTCTTTCCCTACGAAACAGGGAAAGGATCCCTCATCTCGAGCTAGGAGGCGGAAACGGGGCTCCCCTGGATGTGTGCGGGACCCCACGTGCTTCCTCTCGAGTGGAGACGGGTATGTCGGGGAACTTCTTGAGTTGCAGCAAGGGTGTGAAGGACCCTTTGGAAGTTCCAGTGGTTAGACGTGATTAGGCTCGAGAAGCCTCAGCGGAAATGGGCCTCATCTCGCCTGGACGGCAAAACCTCCTGGATTTTCTCGAGTTGCGGCAGGTGCTCTCGACTTACGACGGGGACCACAGGGACCCGCTCTTGTGGCCTCAGGAAAGGCCAGTCCCCATGCGAGTTCCTCGGGGGCCTCTCGGGATTCCTCTCCCGTCGATGCCGGGGCCTAAGACCTTGTGTGGAGTCGGGGCCGGGACCTGAGGATTCCTCTCCAGTGCTGACATGGATCTTGGGGTACTTCTGGAGTCTCCCCAGGGGAGTCAGTCCTCGTCTCGAATGCGGGCATGCACTTGCGCTTTCCTCCAGAGCGGTAGCAGCAGTGTCACGCAGTCCGCCGCGTGGATCAAAGGATCTATGGTTTTCCCTCGAGTCTTTCCCACGAGAATTTCCCACGAGGCTTTCCCACAGGGCTGTCCCACGTGCACACGTGGTGGGAGTCGATCCTCGGCTTGAACGTCAAGGCAGTGCAGGGAAAACAGGTTCCTCTGGAATGGACTGACACATCTGGGGGACTCTTGGAATGGTGGCACGACCCTGGAGTTCCTCTCGCCTTTCCTGTGGAGAGCGCCTCCTCTTGAGATGCGACGGGAACGCCGGGAATTCTTTCCCTACGAAACAGGGAAAGGATCCCTCATCTCGAGCTAGGAGGCGGAAACGGGGCTCCCCTGGATGTGTGCGGAACCCCACGTGCTTCCTCTCAAGTGGAGACGGGTATGTCGGGGAACTTCTTGAGTTGCAGCAAGGGTGTGAAGGACCCATGGAAGTTCCAGTGGTTAGACGTGATTAGCCTCGAGAAGCCTCAGCGGAAATGGGCCTCATCTCGCCTGGAGGGCAAAACCTCCTGGATTTTCTCGAGTTGCGGCAGGTGCTCTCAACTTACGACGGTGACCTCAGGGACCCGCTCTGGTGGCCTCAGGAAAGGCCAGTCCCCATGCGAGTTCCTCGGGGGCCTCTCGGGATTCCTCTCCCGTTGATGCCGGGGCCTAAGACCTTGTGTGGAGTCGGGGCCGGAACCTGAGGATTCCTCTCCAGTGCTGACATGGATCTTGGGGTACTTCTGGAGTCTCCCCAGGGGAGTCAGTCCTCGTCTCGAATGCGGGCATGCACTTGCGCTTTCCTCCAGAGCGGTAGCAGCAGTGTCACGCAGTCCGCCGCGTGGATCAAAGGATCTATGGTTTTCCCTCGAGTCTTTCCCACGAGGCTTTCCCACGAGGCTTTCCCACAGGGCTGTCCCACGTGCACACGTGGTGGGAGTCGATCCTCGGCTTGAACGTCAAGGCAGTGCAGGGAAAACAGGTTCCTCTGGAATGGACTGACACATCTGGGGACTCTTGGAATGGTGGCACGACCCTGGAGTTCCTCTCCCCTTTCCTGTGGAGAGCGGCTCCTCTTGAGATGCGACGGGAACGCCGGGAATTCTTTCCCTACGAAACAGGGAAAGGATCCCTCATCTCGAGCTAGGAGGCGGAAACGGGGCTCCCCTGGATGTGTGCGGGACCCCACGTGCTTCCTCTCGAGTGGAGACGGGTATGTCGGGGAACTTCTTGAGTTGCAGCAAGGGTGTGAAGGACCCTTTGGAAGTTCCAGTGGTTAGACGTGATTAGCCTCGAGAAGCCTCAGCGGAAATGGGCCTCATCTCGCCTGGAGGGCAAAACCTCCTGGATTTTCTCGAGTTGCGGCAGGTGCTCTCGACTTACGACGGGGACCTCAGGGAACCGCTCTGGTGGCCTCAGGAAAGGCCAGTCCCCATGCGAGTTCCTCGGGGGCCTCTCGGGATTCCTCTCCCGTCGATGCCGGGGCCTAAGACCTTGTGTGGAGTCGGGGCCGGAACCTGAGGATTCCTCTCCAGTGCTGACATGGATCTTGGGGTACTTCTGGAGTCTCCCCAGGGGAGTCAGTCCTCGTCTCGAATGCGGGCATGCACTTGCGCTTTCCTCCAGAGCTGTAGCAGCAGTGTCACGCAGTCCGCCGCGTGGGTCAAAGGATCTATGGTTTTCCCTCCAGTCTTTCCCACGAGGCTTTCCCACGAGGCTTTCCCACAGGGCTGTCCCACGTGCACACGTGTTGGAAGTCGATCCTCGGCTTGAACGTCAAGGCAGTGCAGGGAAAACAGGTTCCTCTGGAATGGACTGACACATCTGCGGGACTCTTGGAATGGTGGCACGACCCTGGAGTTCCTCTCGCCTTTCCTGTGGAGAGCGCCTCCTCTTGAGATGCGACGGGAACGCCGGGAATTCTTTCCCTACGAAACAGGGAAAGGATCCCTCATCTCGAGCTAGGAGGCGGAAACGGGGCTCCCCTGGATGTGTGCGGGACCCCACGTGCTTCCTCTCGAGTGGAGACGGGTATGTCGGGGAACTGCTTGAGTTGCAGCAAGGGTGTGAAGGACCCTTTGGAAGTTCCAGTGGTTAGATGTGATTAGCCTCGAGAGCCTCAGCGGAAATGGGCCTCATCTCGCCTGGAGGGCAAATCCCCCTGGATTTTATCGAGTTGCGGCAGGTGCTCTCGACTTACGACGGGGACCTCAGGGACCCGCTCTGGTGGCCTAAGGAAAGGCCAGTCCCCATGCGAGTTCCTAGTGGGCCCTTAGGGATTCCTCTGCCGTCGATGCCGGGGCCTAAGACCTTGTGTGGAGTCGGGGCCGGAACCTGAGGATTCCTCTCCAGTGCTGACATGGATCTTGGGGTACTTCTGGAGTCTCCCCAGGGGAGTCAGTCCTCGTCTCGAATGCGGGCATGCACTTGCGCTTTCCTCCAGAGCGGTAGCAGCAGTGTCACGCAGTCCGCCGCGTGGGTCAAAGGATCTATGGTTTTCCCTCCAGTCTTTCCCACGAGGCTTTCCCACGAGGCTTTCCCACAGGGCTGTCCCACGTGCACACGTGTTGGAAGTCGATCCTCGGCTTGAACGTCAAGGCAGTGCAGGGAAAACAGGTTCCTCTGGAATGGACTGACACATCTGCGGGACTCTTGGAATGGTGGCACGACCCTGGAGTTCCTCTCGCCTTTCCTGTGGAGAGCGCCTCCTCTTGAGATGCGACGGGAACGCCGGGAATTCTTTCCCTACGAAACAGGGAAAGGATCCCTCATCTCGAGCTAGGAGGCGGAAACGGGGCTCCCCTGGATGTGTGCGGGACCCCACGTGCTTCCTCTCGAGTGGAGACGGGTATGTCGGGGAACTGCTTGAGTTGCAGCAAGGGTGTGAAGGACCCTTTGGAAGTTCCAGTGGTTAGATGTGATTAGCCTCGAGAGCCTCAGCGGAAATGGGCCTCATCTCGCCTGGAGGGCAAATCCTCCTGGATTTTATCGAGTTGCGGCAGGTGCTCTCGACTTACGACGGGGACCTCAGGGACCCGCTCTGGTGGCCTAAGGAAAGGCCAGTCCCCATGCGAGTTCCTAGTGGGCCCTTAGGGATTCCTCTGCCGTCGATGCCGGGGCCTAAGACCTTGTGTGGAGTCGGGGCCGGAACCTGAGGATTCCTCTCCAGTGCTGACATGGATCTTGGGGTACTTCTGGAGTCTCCCCAGGGGAGTCAGTCCTCGTCTCGAATGCGGGCATGCACTTGCGCTTTCCTCCAGAGCGGTAGCAGCAGTGTCACGCAGTCCGCCGCGTGGTTCAAAGGATCTATGGTTTTCCCTCCAGTCTTTCCCACGAGGCTTTCCGACGAGGCTTTCCCACAGGGCTGTCCCACGTGCCCACGTGTTGGAATTCGATCCTCGGCTTGAACGTCAAGGCAGTGCAGGGAAAACAGGTTCCTCTTGAATGGACTGACACATCTGCGGGACTCTTGGAATGGTGGCACGACCCTGGAGTTCCTCTCGCCTTTCCTGTGGAGAGCGCCTCCTCTTGAGATGCGACGGGAACGCCGGGAATTCTTTCCCTACGAAACAGGGAAAGGATCCCTCATCTCGAGCTAGGAGGCGGAAACGGGGCTCCCCTGGATGTGTGCGGGACCCCACGTGCTTCCTCTCGAGTGGAGACGGGTATGTCGGGGAACTTCTTGAGTTGCAGCAAGGGTGTGAAGGACCCTTTGGAAGTTCCAGTGGTTAGACGTGATTAGGCTCGAGAAGCCTCAGCGGAAATGGGCCTCATCTCGCCTGGACGGCAAAACCTCCTGGATTTTCTCGAGTTGCGGCAGGTGCTCTCGACTTACGACGGGGACCACAGGGACCCGCTCTTGTGGCCTCAGGAAAGGCCAGTCCCCATGCGAGTTCCTCGGGGGCCTCTCGGGATTCCTCTCCCGTCGATGCCGGGGCCTAAGACCTTGTGTGGAGTCGGGGCCGGGACCTGAGGATTCCTCTCCAGTGCTGACATGGATCTTGGGGTACTTCTGGAGTCTCCCCAGGGGAGTCAGTCCTCGTCTCGAATGCGGGCATGCACTTGCGCTTTCCTCCAGAGCGGTAGCAGCAGTGTCACGCAGTCCGCCGCGTGGATCAAAGGATCTATGGTTTTCCCTCGAGTCTTTCCCACGAGAATTTCCCACGAGGCTTTCCCACAGGGCTGTCCCACGTGCACACGTGGTGGGAGTCGATCCTCGGCTTGAACGTCAAGGCAGTGCAGGGAAAACAGGTTCCTCTGGAATGGACTGACACATCTGGGGGACTCTTGGAATGGTGGCACGACCCTGGAGTTCCTCTCGCCTTTCCTGTGGAGAGCGCCTCCTCTTGAGATGCGACGGGAACGCCGGGAATTCTTTCCCTACGAAACAGGGAAAGGATCCCTCATCTCGAGCTAGGAGGCGGAAACGGGGCTCCCCTGGATGTGTGCGGAACCCCACGTGCTTCCTCTCAAGTGGAGACGGGTATGTCGGGGAACTTCTTGAGTTGCAGCAAGGGTGTGAAGGACCCATGGAAGTTCCAGTGGTTAGACGTGATTAGCCTCGAGAAGCCTCAGCGGAAATGGGCCTCATCTCGCCTGGAGGGCAAAACCTCCTGGATTTTCTCGAGTTGCGGCAGGTGCTCTCAACTTACGACGGTGACCTCAGGGACCCGCTCTGGTGGCCTCAGGAAAGGCCAGTCCCCATGCGAGTTCCTCGGGGGCCTCTCGGGATTCCTCTCCCGTTGATGCCGGGGCCTAAGACCTTGTGTGGAGTCGGGGCCGGAACCTGAGGATTCCTCTCCAGTGCTGACATGGATCTTGGGGTACTTCTGGAGTCTCCCCAGGGGAGTCAGTCCTCGTCTCGAATGCGGGCATGCACTTGCGCTTTCCTCCAGAGCGGTAGCAGCAGTGTCACGCAGTCCGCCGCGTGGATCAAAGGATCTATGGTTTTCCCTCGAGTCTTTCCCACGAGGCTTTCCCACGAGGCTTTCCCACAGGGCTGTCCCACGTGCACACGTGGTGGGAGTCGATCCTCGGCTTGAACGTCAAGGCAGTGCAGGGAAAACAGGTTCCTCTGGAATGGACTGACACATCTGGGGACTCTTGGAATGGTGGCACGACCCTGGAGTTCCTCTCCCCTTTCCTGTGGAGAGCGGCTCCTCTTGAGATGCGACGGGAACGCCGGGAATTCTTTCCCTACGAAACAGGGAAAGGATCCCTCATCTCGAGCTAGGAGGCGGAAACGGGGCTCCCCTGGATGTGTGCGGGACCCCACGTGCTTCCTCTCGAGTGGAGACGGGTATGTCGGGGAACTTCTTGAGTTGCAGCAAGGGTGTGAAGGACCCTTTGGAAGTTCCAGTGGTTAGACGTGATTAGCCTCGAGAAGCCTCAGCGGAAATGGGCCTCATCTCGCCTGGAGGGCAAAACCTCCTGGATTTTCTCGAGTTGCGGCAGGTGCTCTCGACTTACGACGGGGACCTCAGGGAACCGCTCTGGTGGCCTCAGGAAAGGCCAGTCCCCATGCGAGTTCCTCGGGGGCCTCTCGGGATTCCTCTCCCGTCGATGCCGGGGCCTAAGACCTTGTGTGGAGTCGGGGCCGGAAACTGAGGATTCCTATCCAGTGCTGACATGGATCTTGGGGTACTTCTGGAGTCTCCCCAGGGGAGTCAGTCCTCGTCTCGAATGCGGGCATGCACTTGCGCTTTCCTCCAGAGCGGTAGCAGCAGTGTCACGCAGTCCGCCGCGTGGATCAAAGGATCTATGGTTTTCCCTCGAGTCTTTCCCACGAGGCTTTCCCACGAGGCTTTCCCACAGGGCTGTCCCACGTGCACACGTGGTGGGAGTCGATCCTCGGCTTGAACGTCAAGGCAGTGCAGGGAAAACAGGTTCCTCTGGAATGGACTGACACATCTGGGGGACTCTTGGAATGGTGGCACGACCCTGGAGTTCCTCTCGCCTTTCCTGTGGAGAAAGCCTCCTCTTGAGATGTGACGGGAATGCCGGGAATTCTTTCCCTACGAAACAGGGAAAGGATCCCTCATCTTGAGCTAGGAGGCGGAAACGGGGCTCCCCTGGATGTGTGCGGGACCCCACGTGCTTCCTCTCGAGTGGAGACGGGTATGTCGCGGAACTGCTTCAGTTGCAGCAAGGGTGTGAAGGACCCTTTGGAAGTTCCAGTGGTTAGACGTGATTAGCCTCGAGAAGCCTCAGCGGAAATGGGCCTCATCTCGCCTGGAGGGCAAAACCTCCTGGATTTTCTCGAGTTGCGGCAGGTGCTCTCGACGTACGACGGGGACCTCAGGGACCCGCTCTGGTGGCCTCAGGAAAGGCCAGTCCCCATGCGAGTTCCTCGGGGGCCTCTCGGGATTCCTCTCCCGTCGATGCCGGGGCCTAAGACCTTGTGTGGAGTCGGGGCCGGAACCTGAGGATTCCTCTCCAGTGCTGACATGGATCTTGGGGTACTTCTGGAGTCTCCCCAGGGGAGTCAGTCCTCGTCTCGAATGCGGTCATGCACTTGCGCTTTCCTCTAGAGCGGTAGCAGCAGTGTCATGCAGTCCGCCGCGTGGATCAAAGGATCTATGGTTTTCCCTCGAGTCTTTCCCACGAGGCTTTCCCACGAGGCTTTCCCACAGGGCTGTCCCACGTGCACACGTGGTGGGAGTGGATCCTCGGCTTGAACGTCAAGGCAGTGCAGGGAAAACAGGTTCCTCTGGAATGGACTGACACATCTGGGGGTCTCTTGGAATGGTGGTACGACCCTGGAGTTCCTCTCGCCTTTCCTGTGGAGAGCGCCACCTCTTGAGATGCGACGGGAACGCCGGGAATTCTTTCCCTACGAAACAGGGAAAGGATCCCTCATCTCGAGCTAGGAGGCGGAAACGGGGCTCCCCTGGATGTGTGCGGGACCCCACGTGCTTCCTCTCGAGTGGAGACGGGTATGTCGGGGAACTTCTTGAGTTGCAGCAAGGGTGTGAAGGACCCTTTGGAAGTTCCAGTAGTTAGACGTGATTAGCCTCGAGAAGCCTCAGCGGAAATGGGCCTCATCTCGCCTGGAGGGCAAAACCTCCTGGATTTTCTCGAGTTGCGGCAGGTGCTCTCGACTTACGACGGGGACCTCAGGGACCCGCTCTGGTGGCCTCAGGAAAGGCCAGTCCCCATGCGAGTTCCTCGGGGGCCTCTCGGGATTCCTCTCCCGTCGATGCCGGGGCCTAAGACCTTGTGTGGAGTCGGGGCCGGAACCTGAGGATTCCTCTCCAGTGCTGACATGTATCTTGGGGCACTTCTGGAGTCTCCCCAGGGGAGTCAGTCCTCGTCTCGAATGCGGGCATGCACTTGCGCTTTCCTCCAGAGCGGTAGCAGCAGTGTCACGCAGTCCGCCGCGTGGATCAAAGGATCTATGGTTTTCCCTCGAGTCTTTCCCACGAGGCTTTCCCACGAGGCTTTCCCACAGGGCTGTCCCACGTGCACACGTGGTGGGAGTCGATCCTCGGCTTGAACGTCAAGGCAGTGCAGGGAAAACCGGTACCTCTGGAATGGACTGACACATCTGGGGGACTCTTGGAATGGTGGCACGACCCTGGAGTTACTCTGGCCTTTCCTGTGGAGAGCGCCTCCTCTTGAGATGCGACGGGAACGCCGGGAATTCTTTCCCTACGAAACAGGGAAAGGATCCCTCATCTCGAGCTAGGAGGCGGATACGGGGCTCCCCTGGATGTGTGCGGGACCCCACGTGCTTCCTCTCGAGTGGAGACGGGTATGTCGGGGAACTTCTTGAGTTGCAGCAAGGGTGTGAAGGACCCTTTGGAAGTTCCAGTGGTTAGACGTGATTAGCCTCGAGAAGCCTCAGCGGAAATGGGCCTCATCTCGCCTGGAGGGCAAAACCTCCTGGATTTTCTCGAGTTGCGGCAGGTGCTCTCGACTTACGACGGGGACCTCAGGGACCCGCTCTGGTGGCCTCAGGAAAGGCCAGTCCCCATGCGAGTTCCTCGGGGGCCTCTCGGGATTCCTCTCCCTTCGATGCCGGGGCCTAAGACCTTGTGTGGAGTCGGGGCCGGAACCTGAGGATTCCTCTCCAGTGCTGACATGGATCTTGGGGTACTTCTGGCGTCTCCCCAGGGGAGTCAGTCTTCGTCTCGAATGCGGGCATGCACGTGCGCTTTCCTCCAGAGCGGTAGCAGCAGTGTCACGCAGTCCGCCGCGTGGATCAAAGGATCTATGGTTTTCGCTCGAGTCTTTCCCACGAGGCTTTCCCACGAGGCTTTCCCACAGGGCTGTCCCACGTGCACACGTGGTGGGAGTCGATCCTCGGCTTGAACGTCAAGGCAGTGCAGGGAAAACAGGTTCCTCTGGAATGGACTGACACATCTGGGGGTCTCTTGGAATGGTGCCACGACCCTGGAGTTCCTCTCGCCTTTCCTGTGGAGAGCGCCACCTCTTGAGATGCGACGGGAACGCCGGGAATTCTTTCCCTACGAAACAGGGAAAGGATCCCTCATCTCGAGCTAGTAGGCGGAAACGGGGCTCCGCTGGATGTGTGCGGGACCCCACGTGCTTCCTCTCGAGTGGAGACGGGTATGTCGCGGAATTGCTTCAGTTGCAGCAAGGGTGTGAAGGACCCTTTGGAAGTTCCAGTGGTTAGACGTGATTAGCCTTGAGAAGCCTCAGCGGAAATGGGCCTCATCTCGCCTGGAGGGCAAAACCTCCTGGATTTTCTCGAGTTGCGGCAGGTGCTCTCGACTTACGACGCGGACCTCAGGGACCCGCTCTGGTGGCCTCAGGAAAGGCCAGTCCCCATGCGAGTTCCTCGGGGGCCTCTCGGGATTCCTCTCCCGTCGATGCCGGAGCCTAAGACCTTGTGTGGAGTCGGGGCCGGAACCTGAGGATTCCTCTCCAGTGCTGACATGGATCTTGGGGTACTTCTGGAGTCTCCCCAGGGGAGTCAGTCCTCGTCTCGAATGCGGGCATGCACTTGCGCTTTCCTCCAGAGCGGTAGCAGCAGTGTCACGCAGTCCGCCGCGTGGATCAAAGGATCTATGGTTTTCCCTCGAGTCTTTCCCACGAGGCTTTCCCACGAGGCTTTCCCACAGGGCTGTCCCACGTGCACACGTGGTGGGAGTCGATCCTCGGCTTGAACGTCAAGGCAGTGCAGGGAAAACAGGTTCCTCTGGAATGGACTGACACATCTGGGGGACTCTTGGAATGGTGGCACGACCCTGGAGTTCCTCTCGCCTTTCCTGTGGAGAGCGCCTCCTCTTGAGATGCGACGGGAACGCCGGGAATTCTTTCCCTACGAAACAGGGAAAGGATCCCTCATCTCGAGCTAGGAGGCGGAAACGGGGCTCCCCTGGATGTGTGCGGGACCCCACGTGCTTCCTCTCGAGTGGAGACGGGTATGTCGCAGAACTGCTTCAGTTGCAGCAAGGGTGTGAAGGACCCTTTGGAAGTTCCAGTGGTTAGACGTGATTAGCCTCGAGAAGCCTCAGCGGAAATGGGCCTCATCTCGCCTGGAGGGCAAAACCTCCTGGATTTTCTCGAGTTGCGGCAGGTGCTCTCGACTTACGACGCGGACCTCAGGGACCCGCTCTGGTGGCCTCAGGAAAGGCCAGTCCCCATGCGAGTTCCTCCGGGGCCTCTCGGGATTCCTCTCCCGTCGATGCCGGGGCCTAAGACCTTGTGTGGAGTCGGGGCCGGAACCTGAGGATTCCTCTCCAGTGCTGACATGTATCTTGGGGTACTTCTGGAGTCTCCCCAGGGGAGTCAGTCCTCGTCTCGAATGCGGGCATGCACTTGCGCTTTCCTCCAGAGCGGTAGCAGCAGTGTCACGCAGTCCGCCGCGTGGATCAAAGGATCTATGGTTTTCCCTCGAGTCTTTCCCACGAGGCTTTCCCACGAGGCTTTCCCACAGGGCTGTCCCACGTGCACACGTGGTGGGAGTCGAACCTCGGCTTGAACGTCAAGGCAGTGCAGGGAAAACAGGTTCCTCTGGAATGGACTGACACATCTGGGGGACTCTTGGAATGGTGGCATGACCCTGGAGTTCCTCTCGCCTTTCCTGTGGAGAGCGCCTCCTCTTGAGATGCGACGGGAACGCCGGGAATTCTTTCCCTACGAAACAGGGAAAGGATCCCTCATCTCGAGCTAGGAGGCGGAAATGGGGCTCCCCTGGATGTGTGCGGGACACCACGTGCTTCCTCTCGAGTGGAGACGGGTATGTCGGGGAACTTCTTGAGTTGCAGCAAGGGTGTGAAGGACCCTTTGGAAGTTCCAGTGGTTAGATGTGATTGGCCTCGAGAAGCCTCAGCGGAAATGGGCCTCATCTCGCCTGGAGGGCAAAACCTCCTGGATTTTCTCAAGTTGCGGCAGGTGCTCTCGACTTACGACGGGGACCTCAGGGACCCGCTCTGGTGGCCTCAGGAAAGGCCAGTCCCCATGCGAGTTCCTCGGGGGCCTCTCGGGATTCCTCTCCCGTCGATGCCGGGGCCTAAGACCTTGTGTGGAGTCGGGGCCGGAACCTGAGGATTCCTCTCCAGTGCTGACATGGATCTTGGGGTACTTCTGGAGTCTCCCCAGGGGAGTCAGTCCTCGTCTCGAATGCGGGCATGCACTTGCGCTTTCCTCCAGAGCGATAGCAGCAGTGTCACGCAGTCCGCCGCGTGGATCAAAGGATCTATGGTTTTCCCTCTAGTCTTTCCCACGAGGCTTTCCCACGAGGCTTTCCCACAGGGCTGTCCCACGTGCACACGTGGTGGGAGTCGATCCTCAGCTTGAACGTCAAGGCAGTGCAGGGAAAACAGGTTCCTCTGGAATGGACTGACACATCTGGGGGACTCTTGGAATGGTGGCACGACCCTGGAGTTCCTCTCGCCTTTCCTGTTTACAGCGCCTCCTCTTGAGATGCGACGGGAACGCCGGGAATTCTTTCCCTACGAAACAGGGAAAGGATCCCTCATCTCGAGCTAGGAGGCGGAAACGGGGCTCCCCTGGATGTGTGCGGGACCCCACGTGCTTCCTCTCGAGTGGAGACGGGTATGTCGGGGAACTTCTTGAGTTGCAGCAAGGGTGTGAAGGACCCTTTGGAAGTTCCAGTGGTTAGACGTGATTAGCCTCGAGAAGCCTCAGCGGAAATGGGCCTCATCTCGCCTGGAGGGCAAAACCTCCTGGATTTTCTCGAGTTGCGGCAGGTGCTCTCGACTTACGACGGGGACCTCAGGGACCCGCTCTGGTGGCCTCAGGAAAGGCCAGTCCCCATGCGAGTTCCTCGGGGGCCTCTCGGGATTCCTCTTCCGTCGATGCCGGGGCCTAAGACCTTGTGTGGAGTCGGGCCGGAACCTGAGGATTCCTCTCCAGTGCTGACATGGATCTTGGGGGTACTTCTGGAGTCTCCCCAGGGGAGTCAGTCCTCGTCTCGAATGCGGGCATGCACTTGCGCTTTCCTCCAGAGCGGTAGCAGCGGTGTCACGCAGTCCGCCGCGTGGATCAAAGGATCTACGGTTTGCCCTCGAGTCTTTCCCACGAGGCTTTCCCACGAGGCTTTCCCACAGGGCTGTCCCACGTGCACACGTGGTGGGAATCGATCCTCAGCTTGAACGTCAAGGCAGTGCAGGGAAAACAGGTTCCTCTGGAATGGACTGACACATCTGGGGGACTCTTGGAATGGTGGCACGACCCTGGAGTTCCTCTCGCCTTTCCTGTTTACAGCGCCTCCTCTTGAGATGCGACGGGAACGCCGGGAATTCTTTCCCTACGAAACAGGGAAAGGATCCCTCATCTCGAGGTAGGAGGCGGAAACGGGGCTCCCCTGGATGTGTGCGGCACCCTCGTGCTTCCTCTCGAGTGGAGACGGGTATGTCGGGGAACTTCTTGAGTTGCAGCAAAGGTGAGAAGGACCCTTTGGATGTTCCAGTGGTTAGATGTGATTAGCCTCGAGAAGCATCAGCGGAAATGGGCCTCATCTCGCCTGCAGGGCAAAACCTCCTGGATTTTCTCGAGTTGCGGCAGGTGCTCTCGACTTACGACGGGGACCTCAGGGACCCGCTCTGATGACCTCAGGAAAGGCCAGTCCCCATGCGAGTTCCTCGGGGGCCTCTCGGGATTCCTCTCCCGTCAATGCCGGGGCCTAAGACCTTGTGTGGAGTCGGGGCCGGAACCTGAGGATTGCTCTCCAGTGCTGACATGGATCTTGGGGTACTTCTGGAGTCTCCCCAGGGGAGTCAGTCCTCGTCTCGAATGCGGGCATGCACTTGCGTTTTCCTCCAGAGCGGTAGCAGCAGTGTCACGCAGTCCGCCTCGTGGATCAAAGGATCTATGGTTTTCCCTCTAGTCTTTCCCACGAGGCTTTCCCACGAGGCTTTCCCACAGGGCTGTCCCACGTGCACACGTGGTGGGAGTCGATCCTCAGCTTGAACGTCAAGGCAGTGCAGGGAAAACAGGTTCCTCTGGAATGGACTGACACATCTGGGGGACTCTTGGAATGGTGGCACGACCCTGGAGTTACTCTGGCCTTTCCTGTGGAGAGCGCCTCCTCTTGAGATGCGACGGGAACGCCGGGAATTCTTTCCCTACGAAACAGGGAAAGGATCCCTCATCTCGAGCTAGGAGGCGGATACGGGGCTCCCCTGGATGTGTGCGGGACCCCACGTGCTTCCTCTCGAGTGGAGACGGGTATGTCGGGGAACTTCTTGAGTTGCAGCAAGGGTGTGAAGGACCCTTTGGAAGTTCCAGTGGTTAGACGTGATTAGCCTCGAGAAGCCTCAGCGGAAATGGGCCTCATCTCGCCTGGAGGGCAAAACCTCCTGGATTTTCTCGAGTTGCGGCAGGTGCTCTCGACTTACGACGGGGACCTCAGGGACCCGCTCTGGTGGCCTCAGGAAAGGCCAGTCCCCATGCGAGTTCCTCGGGGGCCTCTCGGGATTCCTCTCCCTTCGATGCCGGGGCCTAAGACCTTGTGTGGAGTCGGGGCCGGAACCTGAGGATTCCTCTCCAGTGCTGACATGGATCTTGGGGTACTTCTGGCGTCTCCCCAGGGGAGTCAGTCTTCGTCTCGAATGCGGGCATGCACGTGCGCTTTCCTCCAGAGCGGTAGCAGCAGTGTCACGCAGTCCGCCGCGTGGATCAAAGGATCTATGGTTTTCGCTCGAGTCTTTCCCACGAGGCTTTCCCACGAGGCTTTCCCACAGGGCTGTCCCACGTGCACACGTGGTGGGAGTCGATCCTCGGCTTGAACGTCAAGGCAGTGCAGGGAAAACAGGTTCCTCTGGAATGGACTGACACATCTGGGGGTCTCTTGGAATGGTGCCACGACCCTGGAGTTCCTCTCGCCTTTCCTGTGGAGAGCGCCACCTCTTGAGATGCGACGGGAACGCCGGGAATTCTTTCCCTACGAAACAGGGAAAGGATCCCTCATCTCGAGCTAGTAGGCGGAAACGGGGCTCCGCTGGATGTGTGCGGGACCCCACGTGCTTCCTCTCGAGTGGAGACGGGTATGTCGGGGAACTTCTTGAGTTGCAGCAAGGGTGAGAAGGACCCTTTGGATGTTCCAGTGGTTAGATGTGATTAGCCTCGAGAAGCATCAGCGGAAATGGGCCTCATCTCGCCTGCAGGGCAAAACCTCCTGGATTTTCTCGAGTTGCGGCAGGTGCTCTCGACTTACGACGGGGACCTCAGGGACCCGCTCTGATGACCTCAGGAAAGGCCAGTCCCCATGCGAGTTCCTCGGGGGCCTCTCGGGATTCCTCTCCCATCGATGCCGGGGCCTAAGACCTTGTGTGGAGTCGGGGCCGGAACCTGAGGATTCCTCTCCAGTGCTGACATGGATCTTGGGGTACTTCTGGAGTCTCCCCAGGGGAGTCAGTCCTCGTCTCGAATGCGGGCATGCACTTGCGCTTTCCTCCAGGGCGGTAGCAGCAGTGTCACGCAGTCCGCCGCGTGGATCAAAGGATCTATGGTTTTCCCTCGAGTCTTTCCCACGAGGCTTTCCCACGAGGCTTTCCCACAGGGCTGTCCCACGTGCACACGTCCTGGGAGTCGATCCTCGGCTTGAACGTCAAGGCAGTGCAGGGAAAACAGGTTCCTCTGGAATGGACTGACACATCCGGGGGAGTCTTGGAATGGTGGCACGACCATGGAGTTCCTCTCGCCTTTCCTGTGGAGAGCGCCTCCTCTTGAGATGCGACGGGAACGCCGGGAATTCTTTCCCTACGAACCAGGGAAAGGATCCCTCATCTCGAGCTAGGAGGCGGAAACGGGGCTCCCCTGGATGTGTGCGGGACCCCACGTGCTTCCTCTCGAGTGGAAACGGGTATGTCGGGGAACTTCTTGAGTTGCAGCAAGGGTGTGAAGGACCCTTTGGAAGTTCCAGTGGTTAGATGTGATTAGCCTCGAGAAGCCTCAGCGGAAATGGGCCTCATCTCGCCTGGAGGGCAAAACCTCCTGGATTTTCTCGAGTTGCGGCAGGTGCTCTCGACTTACGACGGGGACCTCAGGGACCCGCTCTGGTGGCCTCAGGAAAGGCCAGTCCCCATGCGAGTTCCTCGGGGGCCTCTCGGGATTCCTCTCCCGTAGATGCCGGGGCCTAAGACCTTGTGTGGAGTCGGGGCCGGAACCTGAGGACTCCTCTCCAGTGCTGACATGGATCTTGGGGTACTTCTGGAGTCTCCCCAGGGGAGTCAGTCCTCGTCTCGAATGCGGGCATGCACTTGCGCTTTCCTCCAGAGCGGTAACAGCAGTGTCACGCAGTCCGCCGCGTGGATCAAAGGATCTATGGTTTTCCCTCGAGTATTTCCCACGAGGCATTCCCACGAGGCTTTCCCACAGGGCTGTCCCACGTGCACACGTGGTGGGAGTCGATCCTCGGCTTGAACGTCAAGGCAGTGCAGGGAAACCAGGTTCCTCTGGAATGGACTGACACATCTGGGGGACTCTTGGAATGGTGGCACGACCCTGGAGTTCCTCTAGCCTTTCCTGTTGAGAGCGCCTCCTCTTGAGATGCGACGGGAACGCCGGGAATTCTTTCCCTACGAAACAGGGAAAGGATCCCTCATCTCGGGCTAGGAGGCGGAAATGGGGCTCCCCTGGATGTGTGCGGGACCCCACATGCTTCCTCTCGAGTGCAGACGGCTATGTCGGGGAACTTCTTGAGTTGCAGCAAGGGTGTGAAGGACCCTTTGGAAGTTCCAGTGGTTAGTTGTGATTAGCCTCGAGAAGCCTCAGCGGAAATGGGCCTCATCTCGCCTGGAGGGCAAAACCTCCTGGATTTTCTGGAGTTGCGGCAGGTGCTCTCGACTTACGACGGGGACCTCAGGGACCCGCTCTGGTGGCCTCAGGAAAGGCCAGTCCCCATGCGAGTTCCTCGGGGGATTCCTCTCCCGTCGATGCCGGGGCCTAAGACCTTGTGTGGAGTCGGGGCCGGAACCTGAGGATTCCTCTCCAGTGCTGACATGGATCTTGGGGTACTTCTGGAGTCTCCCCAGGGGAGTCAAACCTCGTCTCGAATGTGGGCATGCACTTGCGCTTTCCTCCAGAGCGGTAGCAGCAGTGTCACGCAGTCCGCCGCGTTGAACAAAGGATCTATGGTGTTCCCTCGAGTCTTTCCCACGAGGCTTTCCCACGAGGCTTTCCCACAGGGCTGTCCCATGTGCACACGTGGTGGGAGTCGATCCTCGGCTTGAACGTCAAGGCAGTGCAGGGAAAACAGGTTCCTCTGGAATGGACTGACACATCCGGGGGAGTCTTGGAATGGTTTCTCGACCCTGGAGTTCCTCTCGCCTTTCCTGTGGAGAGCGCCTCCTCTTGAGATGCGACGGGAACGCCGGGAATTCTTTCCCTACGAAACAGGGAAAGGATCCCTCATCTCGAGCTATAAGGCGGAAACGGTGCTCCCCTGGATGTGTGCGGGACCCCACCTGCTTCCTCTCGAGTGGAGACGGGTATGTCGGGGAACTTCTTGAGTTGCAGCAAGGGTGTGAAGGACCCTTTGGAAGTTCCAGTGGTTAGATGTGATTGGCCTCGAGAAGCCTCAGCGGAAATGGGCCTCATCTCGCCTGGAGGTGAAAACCTCCTGGATTTTCTCGAGTTGCGGCAGGTGCTCTCGACTTACGACGGGGACCTCAGGGACCCGCTCTGGTGGCCTCAGGAAAGGCCAGTCCCCATGCGAGTTCCTCGGGGGCCTCTCGGGATTCCTCTCCCGTCGATGCCGGGGCCTAAGACCTTGTGTGGAGTCGGGGCCGGAACCTGAGGATTCCTCTCCAGTGCTGACATGGATCTTGGGGTACTTCTGGAGTCTCCCCAGGGTAGTCAGTCCTCGTCTCGAAAGCGGACATGCACTTGCGCTTTCCTCCAGAGCTGTAGCAGCAGTGTCACGCAGTCTGCCGCGTGGATCAAAGGATCTATGGTTTTCCCTCGAGTCTTTCCCACGAGGCTTTCCCACGAGGCTTTCCCACAGGGCTGTCCCACGTGCACACGTGGTGGGAGTCGATCCTCGGCTTGAACGTCAAGGCAGTGCAGGGAAAACAGGTTCCTCTGGAATGGATTGACACATCTGGGGGACTCTTGGAATGGTGGCATGACCCTGGAGTTCCTCTCGCCTTTCCTGTGGAGAGCGCCTCCTCTTGAGATGCGACGGGAACGCCGGGAATTCTTTCCCTACGAAACAGGGAAAGGATCCCTCATCTCGAGCTAGGAGGCGGAAACGGGGCTCCCCTGGATGTGTGCTGGACCCACGTGCTTCCTCTCGAGTGGAGACGGGTATGTCGGGGAACTTCTTGAGTTGCAGCAAGGGTGTGAAGGACCCTTTGGAAGTTCCAGTGGTTAGACGTGATTAGCCTCGAGAAGCCTCAGCGGAAATGGGCCTCATCTCGCCTGGAGGGCAAAACCTCCTGGATTTCCTCGAGTTGCGGCAGGTGCTCTCGACTTACGACGGGGACCTCAGGGACCCGCTTTGGTGGCCTCAGGAAAGGCCAGTCCCCATGCGAGTTCCTCGGGGGCCTCTCGGGATTCCTCTCCCGTCGATGCCGGGGCCTAAGACCTTGTGTGGAGTCGGGGCCGGAACCTGAGGATTCCTCTCCAGTGCTGACATGGTTCTTGGGGTACTTCTGGAGTCTCCCCAGGGGAGTCAGTCCTCGTCTCGAATGCGGTCATGCACTTGCCCTTTCCTCCAGAGCGGTAGCAGCAGTGTCACGCAGTTCGCCGCGTGGATCAAAGGATCTATGGTTTTCCCTCGAGTCTTTCCCACGAGGCTTTCCCACGAGGCTTTCCCACAGGGCTGTCCCACGTGCACACGTGGTGGGAGTCGATCCTCGGCTTGAACGTCAAGGCAGTGCAGGGAAAACAGGTTCCTCTGGAATGGACTGACACATCTGGGGGACTCTTGGAATGGTGGCACGACCCTGGAGTTCATCTCGCCTTTCCTGTGGAGAGCGCCTCCTCTTGAGATGCGACGGGAACGCCGGGAATTCTTTCCCTACGAAACAGGGAAAGGATCCCTCATCTCGAGCTAGGAGGCGGAAACGGGGCTCCCCTGGATGTGTGCGGGACCCACGTGCTTCCTCTCGAGTGGAGACGGGTATGTCGGGGAACTTCTTGAGTTGCAGCAAGGTTGTGAACGACCCTTTGGAATTTCCAGTCGTTAGACGTGATTAGCCTCGAGAAGCCTCAGCGGAAATGGGCCTCATCTCGCCTGGAGGGCAAAACCTCCTTGATTTCCTCGAGTTGCTGCAGGTGCTCTCGACTTACGACGGGGACCTCAGGGACCCGCTCTGGTGGCCTCAGGAAAGGCCAGTCCCCATGCGAGTTCCTCGGGGGCCTCTCGGGATTCCTCTCCCGGCGATGCCGGGGCCTAAGACCTTGTGTGGTGTCGGGGCCGGAACCTGAGGATTCCTCTCCAGTGCTGACATGGATCTTGGGGTACTTCTGGAGTCTCCCCAGGGGAGTCAGTCCTCGTCTCCAATGCGGGCATGCACTTGCGCTTTCCTCCAGAGCGGTAGCAGCAGTGTCACGCAGTCCGCCGCGTGGATCAAAGGATCTATGGTTTTCCCTCGAGTCTTTCCCACGAGGCTTTCCCACGAGGCTTTCCCACAGGGCTGTCCCACGTGCACACGTGGTGGGAGTCGATCCTCGGCTTGAACGTCAAGGCAGTGCAGGGAAAACAGGTTCCTCTGGAATGGATTGACACATCTGGGGGACTCTTGGAATGGTGGCATGACCCTGGAGTTCCTTTCGCCTTTCCTGTGGAGAGCGCCTCCTCTTGAGATGCGACGGGAACGCCGGGAATTCTTTCCCTACGAAACAGGGAAAGGATCCCTCATCTCGAGCTAGGAGGCGGAAACGGGGCTCCCCTGGATGTGTGCGGGACCCACGTGCTTCCTCTCGAGTGGAGACGGGTATGTCGGGGAACTTCTTGAGTTGCAGCAAGGTTGTGAAGGACCCTTTGGAAGTTCCAGTCGTTAGACGTGATTAGCCTCGAGAAGCCTCAGCGGAAATGGGCCTCATCTCGCCTGGAGGGCAAAATCACCTTGATTTCCTCGAGTTGCTGCAGGTGCTCTCGACTTACGACGGGGACCTCAGGGACCCGCTCTGGTGGCCTCAGGAAAGGCCAGTCCCCATGCGAGTTCCTCGGGGGCCTCTCGGGATTCCTCTCCCGGCGATGCCGGGGCCTAAGACCTTGTGTGGTGTCGGGGCCGGAACCTGAGGATTCCTCTCCAGTGCTGACATGGATCTTGGGGTACTTCTGGAGTCTCCCCAGGGGAGTCAGTCCTCGTCTCGAATGCGGGCATGCACTTGCGCTTTCCTCCAGAGCGGTAGCAGCAGTGTCACGCAGTCCGCCGCGTGGATCAAAGGATCTATGGTTTTCCCTCGAGTCTTTCCCACGAGGCTTTCCCACGAGGCTTTCCCACAGGGCTGTCCCACGTGCACACGTGGTGGGAGTAGATCCTCGGCTTGAACGTCAAGGCAGTGAAGGGAAAACAGGTTCCTCTGGAATGGATTGACACATCTGGGGGACTCTTGGAATGGTGGCATGACCCTGGAGTTCCTCTCGCCTTTCCTGTGGAGAGCGCCTCCTCTTGAGATGCGACGGGAACGCCGGGAATTCTTTCCCTACGAAACAGGGAAAGGATCCCTCATCTCGAGCTAGGAGGCGGAAACGGGGCTCCCCTGGATGTGTGCTGGACCCACGTGCTTCCTCTAGAGTGGAGACGGGTATGTCGGGGAACTTCTTGAGTTGCAGCAAGGGTGTGAAGGACCCTTTGGAAGTTCCAGTGGTTAGACGTGATTAGCCTCGAGAAGCCTCAGCGGAAATGGGCCTCATCTCGCCTGGAGGGCAAAACCTCCTGGATTTCCTCGAGTTGCTGCAGGTGCTCTCGACTTACGACGGGGACCTCAGGGACCCGCTTTGGTGGCCTCAGGAAAGGCCAGTCCCCATGCGAGTTCCTCGGGGGCCTCTCGGGATTCCTCTCCCGTCGATGCCGGGGCCTAAGACCTTGTGTGGAGTCGGGGCCGGAACCTGAGGATTCCTCTCCAGTGCTGACATGGTTCTTGGGGTACTTCTGGAGTCTCCCCAGGGGAGTCAGTCCTCGTCTCGAATGCGGTCATGCACTTGCCCTTTCCTCCAGAGCGGTAGCAGCAGTGTCACGCAGTCCGCCGCGTGGATCAAAGGATCTATGGTTTTCCCTCGAGTCTTTCCCACGAGGCTTTCCCACGAGGCTTTCCCACAGGGCTGTCCCACGTGCACACGTGGTGGGAGTCGATCCTCGGCTTGAACGTCAAGGCAGTGCAGGGAAAACAGGTTCCTCTGGAATGGACTGACACATCTGGGGGACTCTTGGAATGGTGGCACGACCCTGGAGTTCCTCTCGCCTTTCCTGTGGAGAGCGCCTCCTCTTGAGATGCGACGGGAACGCCGGGAATTCTTTCCCTACGAAACAGGGAAAGGATCCCTCATCTCGAGCTAGGAGGCGGAAACGGGGCTCCCCTGGATGTGTGCGGGACCCACGTGCTTCCTCTCGAGTGGAGACGGGTATGTCGGGGAACTTCTTGAGTTGCAGCAAGGTTGTGAAGGACCCTTTGGAAGTTCCAGTCGTTAGACGTGATTAGCCTCGAGAAGCCTCAGCGGAAATGGGCCTCATCTCGCCTGGAGGGCAAAACCTCCTTGATTTCCTCGAGTTGCTGCAGGTGCTCTCGACTTACGACGGGGACCTCAGGGACCCGCTCTGGTGGTCTCAGGAAAGGCCAGTCCCCATGCGAGTTCCTCGGGGGCCTATGGGGATTCATCTCCCGTCGATGCCGGGTCCTAAGTCCATGTGTGGAGTCGGGGCCGGAACCTGAGGATTCCTCTCCAGTGCTGACATGGATCCTGGGGTACTTCTGGAGTCTCCCCAGGGGAGTCAGTCTTCGTCTCGAATGCCGGCATGCACTTGCGCTTTCCTCCAGAGCGGTAGCAGCAGTGTCACGCAGTCCGCCGCGTGGATCAAAGGATCTATGGTTTTCCCTCGAGTCTTTTCCACGAGGCTTTCCCACGAGGCTTTCCCACAGGGCTGTCCCACGTGCACACGTGATGGGAGTCGATCCTTGGCTTGAACGTCAAGGCAGTGCAGGGAAAACAGGTTCCTCTGGAATGGACTGACACATCTGGGGGACTCTTGGAATGGTGGCACGACCCTGGAGTTCCTCTCGCCTTTCCTGTGGAGAGCGCCTCCTCTTGAGATGCGACGGGAACGTCGGGAATTCATTCCCTACGAAACAGGGAAAGGATCCCTCATCTCGAGCTAGGAGGCGGAAACGGAGCTCCCCTGGATGTGGGCGGGACACCACGTGCTTCCATTCTAGTGGAGACGGGTATGTCGGGGAACTTCTTGAGTTGCAGCAATGGTGTGAAGGACCCTTTGGAAGTTCCAGTGGTTAGATGTGATTGGCCTCGAGAAGCCTCAGCGGAAATGGGCCTCATCTCGCCTGGAGGGCAAAACCTCCTGGATTTTCTCGAGTTGCGGCAGGTGCTCTCGACTTACGACGGGGACCTCAGGGACCCGCTCTGGTGGCCTCAGGAAAGGCCAGTCCCCATGCGAGTTCCTCGGGGGCCTCTCGGGATTCCTCTCCTGTCGATGCCGGGGCCTAAGACCTTGTGTGGAGTCGGGGCCGGAACCTGAGGATTCCTCTCCAGTGCTGACATGGATCTTGGGGTACTTCTGGAGTCTCCCCAGGGGAGTCAGTCCTCGTCTCGAATGCGGGCATGCACTTGCGCTTTCCTCCAGAGCGGTAGCAGCAGTGCCACGCAGTCCGCCGCGTGGATCAAAGGATCTATGGTTTTCCCTCGAGTCTTTCCCACGAGGCTTTCCCACGAGGCTTTCCCACAGGGCTGTCCCACGTGCACACGTGGTGGGAGTCGATCCTCGGCTTGAACGTCAAGGCAGTGCAGGGAAAACAGGTTCCTCTGGAATGGACTGACACATCTGGGGGACTCTTGGAATGGTGGCACGACCCTGGAGTTCCTCTCGCCTTTCCTGTGGAGAGCGCCTCCTCTTGAGATGCGACGGGAACGCCGGGAATTCTTTCCCTACGAAACAGGGAAAGGATCCCTCATCTCGAGCTAGGAGGCGGAAACGGGGCTCCCCTGGATGTGTGCGGGACCCCACGTGCTTCCTCTCGAGTGGAGACGGGTATGTCGGGGAACTTCTTGAGTTGCAGCAAGGGTGTGAAGGACCCTTTGGAAGTTCCAGTGGTTAGATGTGATTGGCCTCGAGAAGCCTCAGCGGAAATGGGCCTCATCTCGCCTGGAGGGCAAAACCTCCTGGATTTTCTCGAGTTGCGGCAGGTGCTCTCGACTTACGACGGGGACCTCAGGGACCCGCTCTGGTGGCCTCAGGAAAGGCCAGTCCCCATGCGAGTTCCTCGGGGGCCTCTGGGGATTCCTCTCCCGTCGATGCCGGAGCACACGTCCTTGTGTGGAGTCGGGGCCGGAACCTGAGGATTCCTCTCCAGTGCTGACATGGATCTTGGGGTACTTCTGGAGTCTCCCCAGGGGAGTCAGTCCTCGTCTCTAATGCAGGAATGCACTTGCGCTTTCCTCCAGAGCGGTAGCAGCAGTGTCACGCAGTCCGCCGCATGGATCATAGGATCTATGGTTTTCCCTCGAATCTTTCCCACGAGGCTTTCCCACGAGGCTTTCCCACAGGGCTGTCCCACGTGCACACGTGGTGGGAGTCGATCCTCGGCTTGAACGTCAAGGCAGTGCAGGGAAAACAGGTTCCTCTGGAATGGACTGACACATCTGGGGGACTCTTGGAATGGTGGCACGACCCTGGAGTTCCTCTCGCCTTTCCTGTGGAGAGCGCCTCCTCTTGAGATGCGACGGGAACGCCGGGAATTCTTTCCCTACGAAACAGGGAAAGGATCCCTCATCTCGAGCTAGTTGGCGGAAACGGGGCTCCCCTGGATGTGTGCGGGACCCCACGTGCTTCCTCTCGAGTGGAGACGGGTATGTCGGGGAACTTCTTGAGTTGCAGCAAGGGTGTGAAGGACCCTTTGGAAGTTCCAGTGGTTAGATGTGATTGGCCTCGAGAAGCCTCAGCGGAAATGGGCCTCATCTCGCCTGGAGGGCAAAACCTCCTGGATTTTCTCGAGTTGCGGCAGGTGCTCTCGACTTACGACGGGGACCTCAGGGACCCGCTCTGGTGGCCTCAGGAAAGGCCAGTCCCCATGCGAGTTCCTCGGGGGCCTCTCGGGATTCCTCTCCCGTCGATGCCGGGGCCTAAGACCTTGTGTGGAGTCGGGGCCGGAACCTGAGGATTCCTCTCCAGTGCTGACATGGATCTTGGGGTACTTCTGGAGTCTCACCAGGGGAGTCAGTCCTCGTCTCGAATGCGGGCATGCACTTGCGCTTTCCTCCAGAGCGGTAGCAGCAGTGTCACGCAGTCCGCCGCGTGGTTCAAAGGATCTATGGTTTTCCCTCGAGTCTTTCACACGAGGCGTTCCCACGAGGCTTTCCCACAGGGCTGTCCCAAGTGCACACGTGGTGGGAGTCGATCCTCGGCTTGAACGTCAAGGCAGTGCAGGGAAAACAGGTTCCTCTGGAATGGACTGGCACATCTGGGGGACTCTTGGAATGGTGTCACGACCCTGGAGTTCCTCTCGCCTTTCCTGTGGAGCGCGCCACCTCTTGAGATGCGACGGGAACGCCGGGAATTCTTTCCCTACGAAACAGGGAAAGGATCACTCATCTCGAGCTAGGAGGCGGAAACGGGGCTCCCCTGGATGTGTGCGGGACCCCACGTGCTTCCTCTCGAGTGGAGACGGGTATGTCGGGGAACTTCTTGAGTTGCAGCAAGGGTGTGAAGGACCCTTTGGAAGTTTCAGTGGTTAGACGTGATTGGCCTCGAGAAGCCTCAGCGGAAATGGGCCTCATCTCGCCTGGAGGGCAAAACCTCCTGGATTTTCTCGAGTTGCGGCAGGTGCTCTCGACTTCCGACGGGGACCTCAGGGACCCGCTCTGGTGGCCTCAGGAAAGGCCAGTCCCCAAACGAGTTCCTCGGGGGCCTCTGGGGATTCCTCTCCCGTCGATGCCAGGGCCTAAGTCCTTGTGTGGAGTCGGGGCCGGACCCTGAGGATTCCTCTCCAGTGCTGACATGGATCTTGGGGTACTTCTGGAGTCTCCCCAGGGGAGTCAGTCCTCGTCTCTAATGCAGGAATGCACTTGCGCTTTCCTCCAGAGCGGTAGCAGCAGTGTCACGCAGTCCGCCGCGTGGATCAAAGGATCTATGGTTTTCCCTCGAGTCTTTAACACGAGGCTTTCCCACGAGGCTTTCCCACAGGGCTGAAACACGTGCACACGTGGTGGGAGTCGATCCTCGGCTTGAACGTCAAGGCAGTGCAGGGAAAACAGGTTCCTCTGGAATGGACTGACACATCTGGGGGACTCTTGGAATGGTGGCACGACCCTGGGGTTCCTCTCCCCTTTCCTGTGGAGAGCGCCTCCTCTTGAGATGCGACGGGAACGCCGGGAATTCTTTCCCTACGAAACAGGGAAAGGATCCCTCATCTCGAGCTAGGAGGCGGAAACGGGTCTCCCCTGGATGTGTGCGGGACCCCACGTGCTTCCTCTCGAGTGGAGACGGGTATGTCGGGGAAGTTCCTGAGTTGCAGCAAGGGTGTGAAGGACCCTTTGGAAGTTCCAGTGGTTAGACGTGATTAGCCTCAAGAAGCCTCAGCGGAAATGGGCCTCATCTCGCCTGGAGGGCAAAACCTCCTGGATTTTTTCGAGTTGCGGCAGGTGCTCTCGACTTACGACGGGGACCTCAGGGACCCGCTCTGGTGGCCTCAGGAAAGGCCAGTCCCCATGCGAGTTCCTCGGGGGCCTCTGGGGATTCCTCTCCCGTCGATGCCGGAGCACACGTCCTTGTGTGGAGTCGGGGCCGGAACCTGAGGATTCCTCTCCAGTGCTGACATGGATCTTGGGGTACTTCTGGAGTCTCCCCAGGGGAGTCAGTCCTCATCTCGTTTGCGGGCATGCACTTGAGCTTTCCTCCAGAGCGGTAGCAGCAGTGTCACGCAGTCCGCCGCATGGATCAAAGGATCTATGTTTTTCCCTCGAATCTTTCCCACGAGGCTTTCCCACGAGGCTTTCCCACAGGGCTGTCCCACGTGCACACGTGGTGGGAGTCGATCCTCGGCTTGAACGTCAAGGCAGTGCAGGGAAAACAGTTTCCTCTGGAATGGACTGACACATCTGGGGGACTCTTGGAATGGTGGCACGACCCTGGAGTTCCTCTCGCCTTTCCTGTGGAGAGCGCCTCCTCTTGAAATGCGACGGGAACGCCGGGAATTCTTTCCCTACGAAACAGGGAAAGGATCCCTCATCTCGAGCTAGGAGGCGGAAACGGGGCTCCCCTGGATGTGTGCGGGACACCACGTGATTCCTCTCGAGTGGAGACGGGTATGTCGGGGAACTTCTTGAGTTGCAGCAAGGGTGTGAAGGACCCTTTGGAAGTTCCAGTGGTTAGATGTGATTGGCCTCGAGAAGCCTCAGCGGAAATGGGCCTCATCTCGCCTGGAGGGCAAAACCTCCTGGATTTTCTCGAGTTGCGGCAGGTGCTCTCGACTTACGACGGGGACCTCAGGGACCCGCTCTGGTGGCCTCAGGAAAGGCCAGTCCCCATGCGAGTTCCTCGGGGGCCTCTCGGGATTCCTCTCCCGTCGATGCCGTGGCATAAGACCTTGTGTGGAGTCGGGCCCGGAACCTGAGGATTCCTCTCCAGTGCTGACATGGATCTTGGGGTACTTCTGGAGTCTCCCCAGGCGAGTCAGTCCTCGTCTCGAATGCGGGCATGCACTTGCGCTTTCCTCCAGAGCGGTAGCAGCAGTGTCACGCAGTCCGCCGCGTGGATCAAAGGATCTATGTTTTTCCCTCGAGTATTTCCCACGAGGCTTTCCCACGAGGCTTTCCCACAGGGCTGTCCCACGTGCACACGTGGTGGGAGTCGATCCTCGGCTTAAACGTCAAGGCAGTGCAGGGAAAACAGGTTCCTCTGGAATGGACTGACACATCTGGGGGACTCTTGGAATGGTGTCACGACCCTGGAGTTCCTCTCGCCTTTCCTGTGGAGAGCGCCTCTTCTTGAGATGCGACGGGAACGCCGGGAATTCTTTCCCTACGAAACAGGGAAAGGATCCCTCATCTCGAGCTAGGAGGCGGAAACGGGGCTCCCCTGGATGTGTGCGGGACCCACGTGCTTCCTCTCGAGTGGAGACGGGTATGTCGGGGAACTTCTTGAGTTGCAGCAAGGGTGTGAAGGACCCTTTGGAAGTTCCGGTGGTTAGACGTGATTACCTCGAGAAGCCTCAGCGGAAATGGGCCTCATCTCGCCTGGAGGGCAAAACCTCCTGGATTTTCTCGAGTTGCGGCAGGTGCTCTCGACTTACGACGGGGACCTCAGGGACCCGCTCTGGTGGCCTCAGGAAAGGCCAGTCCCCATGCGAGTTCCTCGGGGGCCTCTCGGGATTCCTCTCCCGTCGATGCCGGGGCCTAAGACCTTGTGTGGAGTCGGGGCCGGAACCTGAGGATTCCTCTCCAGTGCTGACATGGATCTTGGGGTACTTCTGGAGTCTCCCCAGGGGAGTCAGTCCTCATCTCGAATGCGGACATGCACTTGCGCTTTCCTCCAGAGCGGTAGCAGCAGTGTCACGCAGTCCGCCGCGTGGATCAAAGGATCTATGGTTTTCCCTCGAGTCTTTCCCACGAGGCTTTCCCACGAGGCTTTCCCACAGGGCTGTCCCACGTGCACACGTGGTGGGAGTCGATCCTCGGCTTGAACGTCAAGGCAGTGCAGGGAAAACAGGTTCCTCTGGAATGGACTGACACATCTGGGGGACTCTTGGAATGGTGTCTCGACCCTGGAGTTCCTATCGCCTTTCCTGTGGAGAGCGCCTCCTCTTGAGATGCGACGGGAACGCCGGGAATTCTTTCCCTACGAAACAGGGAAAGGATCCCTCATCTCGAGCTAGGAGGCGGAAACGGGGCTCCCCTGGATGTGTGCGGGACCCACGTGCTTCCTCTCGCGTGGAGACGGGTATGTCGGGGAACTTCTTGAGTTGCAGCAAGGGTGTGAAGGACCCTTTGGAAGTTCCAGTGGTTAGATGTGATTGGCCTCGAGAAGCCTCAGCGGAAATGGGCCTCATCTCGCCTGGAGGGCAAAACCTCCTGGATTTTCTCGAGTTGCGGCAGGTGCTCTCGACTTACGACGGGGACCTCAGGGACCCGCTCTGGTGGCCTCAGGAAAGGCCAGTCCCCATGCGAGTTCCTCGGGGGCCTCTGGGGATTCCTCTCCCGTCGATGCCGGAGCACACGTCCTTGTGTGGAGTCGGGGCCGGAACCTGAGGATTCCTCTCCAGTGCTGACATGGATCTTGGGGTACTTCTGGAGTCTCCCCAGGGGAGTCAGTCCTCGTCTCTAATGCAGGAATGCACTTGCGCTTTCCTCCAGAGCGGTAGCAGCAGTGTCACGCAGTCCGCCGCATGGATCATAGGATCTATGGTTTTCCCTCGAATCTTTCCCACGAGGCTTTCCCACGAGGCTTTCCCACAGGGCTGTCCCACGTGCACACGTGGTGGGAGTCGATCCTCGGCTTGAACGTCAAGGCAGTGCAGGGAAAACAGGTTCCTCTGGAATGGACTGACACATCTGGGGGACTCTTGGAATGGTGGCACGACCCTGGAGTTCCTCTCGCCTTTCCTGTGGAGAGCGCCTCCTCTTGAGATGCGACGGGAACGCCGGGAATTCTTTCCCTACGAAACAGGGAAAGGATCCCTCATCTCGAGCTAGGAGGCGGAAACGGGGCTCCCCTGGATGTGTGCGGGACCCCACGTGCTTCCTCTCGAGTAGAGACGGGTATGTCGGGGAACTTCTTGAGTTGCAGCAAGGGTGTGAAGGACCCTTTGGAAGTTCCAGTGGTTAGATGTGATTGGCCTCGAGAAGCCTCAGCGGAAATGGGCCTCATCTCGCCTGGAGGGCAAAACCTCCTGGATTTTCTCGAGTTGCGGCAGGTGCTCTCGACTTACGACGGGGACCTCAGGGACCCGCTCTGGTGGCCTCAGGAAAGGCCAGTCCCCATGCGAGTTCCTCGGGGGCCTCTCGGGATTCCTCTCCCGTCGATGCCGGGGCCTAAGACCTTGTGTGGAGTCGGGGCCGGAACCTGAGGATTCCTCTCCAGTGCTGACATGGATCTTGGGGTACTTCTGGAGTCTCACCAGGGGAGTCAGTCCTCGTCTCGAATGCGGGCATGCACTTGCGCTTTCCTCCAGAGCGGTAGCAGCAGTGTCACGCAGTCCGCCGCGTGGTTCAAAGGATCTATGGTTTTCCCTCGAGTCTTTCACACGAGGCGTTCCCACGAGGCTTTCCCACAGGGCTGTCCCAAGTGCACACGTGGTGGGAGTCGATCCTCGGCTTGAACGTCAAGGCAGTGCAGGGAAAACAGGTTCCTCTGGAATGGACTGGCACATCTGGGGGACTCTTGGAATGGTGTCACGACCCTGGAGTTCCTCTCGCCTTTCCTGTGGAGCGCGCCACCTCTTGAGATGCGACGGGAACGCCGGGAATTCTTTCCCTACGAAACAGGGAAAGGATCACTCATCTCGAGCTAGGAGGCGGAAACGGGGCTCCCCTGGATGTGTGCGGGACCCCACGTGCTTCCTCTCGAGTGGAGACGGGTATGTCGGGGAACTTCTTGAGTTGCAGCAAGGGTGTGAAGGACCCTTTGGAAGTTTCAGTGGTTAGACGTGATTGGCCTCGAGAAGCCTCAGCGGAAATGGGCCTCATCTCGCCTGGAGGGCAAAACCTCCTGGATTTTCTCGAGTTGCGGCAGGTGCTCTCGACTTCCGACGGGGACCTCAGGGACCCGCTCTGGTGGCCTCAGGAAAGGCCAGTCCCCAAACGAGTTCCTCGGGGGCCTCTGGGGATTCCTCTCCCGTCGATGCCAGGGCCTAAGTCCTTGTGTGGAGTCGGGGCCGGACCCTGAGGATTCCTCTCCAGTGCTGACATGGATCTTGGGGTACTTCTGGAGTCTCCCCAGGGGAGTCAGTCCTCGTCTCTAATGCAGGAATGCACTTGCGCTTTCCTCCAGAGCGGTAGCAGCAGTGTCACGCAGTCCGCCGCGTGGATCAAAGGATCTATGGTTTTCCCTCGAGTCTTTAACACGAGGCTTTCCCACGAGGCTTTCCCACAGGGCTGAAACACGTGCACACGTGGTGGGAGTCGATCCTCGGCTTGAACGTCAAGGCAGTGCAGGGAAAACAGGTTCCTCTGGAATGGACTGACACATCTGGGGGACTCTTGGAATGGTGGCACGACCCTGGGGTTCCTCTCCCCTTTCCTGTGGAGAGCGCCTCCTCTTGAGATGCGACGGGAACGCCGGGAATTCTTTCCCTACGAAACAGGGAAAGGATCCCTCATCTCGAGCTAGGAGGCGGAAACGGGTCTCCCCTGGATGTGTGCGGGACCCCACGTGCTTCCTCTCGAGTGGAGACGGGTATGTCGGGGAAGTTCCTGAGTTGCAGCAAGGGTGTGAAGGACCCTTTGGAAGTTCCAGTGGTTAGACGTGATTAGCCTCAAGAAGCCTCAGCGGAAATGGGCCTCATCTCGCCTGGAGGGCAAAACCTCCTGGATTTTTTCGAGTTGCGGCAGGTGCTCTCGACTTACGACGGGGACCTCAGGGACCCGCTCTGGTGGCCTCAGGAAAGGCCAGTCCCCATGCGAGTTCCTCGGGGGCCTCTGGGGATTCCTCTCCCGTCGATGCCGGAGCACACGTCCTTGTGTGGAGTCGGGGCCGGAACCTGAGGATTCCTCTCCAGTGCTGACATGGATCTTGGGGTACTTCTGGAGTCTCCCCAGGGGAGTCAGTCCTCATCTCGTTTGCGGGCATGCACTTGAGCTTTCCTCCAGAGCGGTAGCAGCAGTGTCACGCAGTCCGCCGCATGGATCAAAGGATCTATGTTTTTCCCTCGAATCTTTCCCACGAGGCTTTCCCACGAGGCTTTCCCACAGGGCTGTCCCACGTGCACACGTGGTGGGAGTCGATCCTCGGCTTGAACGTCAAGGCAGTGCAGGGAAAACAGTTTCCTCTGGAATGGACTGACACATCTGGGGGACTCTTGGAATGGTGGCACGACCCTGGAGTTCCTCTCGCCTTTCCTGTGGAGAGCGCCTCCTCTTGAAATGCGACGGGAACGCCGGGAATTCTTTCCCTACGAAACAGGGAAAGGATCCCTCATCTCGAGCTAGGAGGCGGAAACGGGGATCCCCTGGATGTGTGCGGGACACCACGTGATTCCTCTCGAGTGGAGACGGGTATGTCGGGGAACTTCTTGAGTTGCAGCAAGGGTGTGAAGGACCCTTTGGAAGTTCCAGTGGTTAGATGTGATTGGCCTCGAGAAGCCTCAGCGGAAATGGGCCTCATCTCGCCTGGAGGGCAAAACCTCCTGGATTTTCTCGAGTTGCGGCAGGTGCTCTCGACTTACGACGGGGACCTCAGGGACCCGCTCTGGTGGCCTCAGGAAAGGCCAGTCCCCATGCGAGTTCCTCGGGGGCCTCTCGGGATTCCTCTCCCGTCGATGCCGTGGCATAAGACCTTGTGTGGAGTCGGGCCCGGAACCTGAGGATTCCTCTCCAGTGCTGACATGGATCTTGGGGTACTTCTGGAGTCTCCCCAGGCGAGTCAGTCCTCGTCTCGAATGCGGGCATGCACTTGCGCTTTCCTCCAGAGCGGTAGCAGCAGTGTCACGCAGTCCGCCGCGTGGATCAAAGGATCTATGTTTTTCCCTCGAGTATTTCCCACGAGGCTTTCCCACGAGGCTTTCCCACAGGGCTGTCCCACGTGCACACGTGGTGGGAGTCGATCCTCGGCTTAAACGTCAAGGCAGTGCAGGGAAAACAGGTTCCTCTGGAATGGACTGACACATCTGGGGGACTCTTGGAATGGTGTCACGACCCTGGAGTTCCTCTCGCCTTTCCTGTGGAGAGCGCCTCTTCTTGAGATGCGACGGGAACGCCGGGAATTCTTTCCCTACGAAACAGGGAAAGGATCCCTCATCTCGAGCTAGGAGGCGGAAACGGGGCTCCCCTGGATGTGTGCGGGACCCACGTGCTTCCTCTCGAGTGGAGACGGGTATGTCGGGGAACTTCTTGAGTTGCAGCAAGGGTGTGAAGGACCCTTTGGAAGTTCCGGTGGTTAGACGTGATTACCTCGAGAAGCCTCAGCGGAAATGGGCCTCATCTCGCCTGGAGGGCAAAACCTCCTGGATTTTCTCGAGTTGCGGCAGGTGCTCTCGACTTACGACGGGGACCTCAGGGACCCGCTCTGGTGGCCTCAGGAAAGGCCAGTCCCCATGCGAGTTCCTCGGGGGCCTCTCGGGATTCCTCTCCCGTCGATGCCGGGGCCTAAGACCTTGTGTGGAGTCGGGGCCGGAACCTGAGGATTCCTCTCCAGTGCTGACATGGATCTTGGGGTACTTCTGGAGTCTCCCCAGGGGAGTCAGTCCTCATCTCGAATGCGGACATGCACTTGCGCTTTCCTCCAGAGCGGTAGCAGCAGTGTCACGCAGTCCGCCGCGTGGATCAAAGGATCTATGGTTTTCCCTCGAGTCTTTCCCACGAGGCTTTCCCACGAGGCTTTCCCACAGGGCTGTCCCACGTGCACACGTGGTGGGAGTCGATCCTCGGCTTGAACGTCAAGGCAGTGCAGGGAAAACAGGTTCCTCTGGAATGGACTGACACATCTGGGGGACTCTTGGAATGGTGTCTCGACCCTGGAGTTCCTATCGCCTTTCCTGTGGAGAGCGCCTCCTCTTGAGATGCGACGGGAACGCCGGGAATTCTTTCCCTACGAAACAGGGAAAGGATCCCTCATCTCGAGCTAGGAGGCGGAAACGGGGCTCCCCTGGATGTGTGCGGGACCCACGTGCTTCCTCTCGCGTGGAGACGGGTATGTCGGGGAACTTCTTGAGTTGCAGCAAGGGTGTGAAGGACCCTTTGGAAGTTCCAGTGGTTAGATGTGATTGGCCTCGAGAAGCCTCAGCGGAAATGGGCCTCATCTCGCCTGGAGGGCAAAACCTCCTGGATTTTCTCGAGTTGCGGCAGGTGCTCTCGACTTACGACGGGGACCTCAGGGACCCGCTCTGGTGGCCTCAGGAAAGGCCAGTCCCCATGCGAGTTCCTCGGGGGCCTCTCGGGATTCCTCTCCCGTCGATGCCGGGGCCTAAGACCTTGTGTGGAGTCGGGGCCGGAACCTGAGGATTCCTCTCCAGTGCTGACATGGATCTTGGGGTACTTCTGGAGTCTCCCCAGGGGAGTCAGTCCTCGTCTCGAATGCGGGCATGCACTTGCGCTTTCCTCCAGAGCGGTAGCAGCAGTGTCACGCAGCCCGCCGCGTGGATCAAAGGATCTATGGTTTTCCCTCGAGTCTTTCCCACGAGGCTTTCCCACGAGGCTTTCCCACAGGGCTGTCCCAAGTGCACACGTGGTGGGAGTCGATCCTCGGCTTGAACGTCAAGGCAGTGCAGGGAAAACAGGTTCCTCTGGAATGGACTGGCACATCTGGGGGACTCTTGGAATGGTGTCACGACCCTGGAGTTCCTCTCGTCTTTCCTGTGGAGCGCGCCACCTCTTGAGATGCGACGGGAACGCCGGGAAATCTTTCCCTACGAAACAGGGAAAGGATCACTCATCTCGAGCTAGGAGGCGGAAACGGGGCTCCCCTGGATGTGTGCGGGACCCCACGTGCTTCCTCTCGAGTGGAGACGGGTATGTCGGGGAACTTCTTGAGTTGCAGCAAGGGTGTGAAGGACCCTTTGGAAGTTTCAGTGGTTAGACGTGATTGGCCTCGAGAAGCCTCAGCGGAAATGGGCCTCATCTCGCCTGGAGGGCAAAACCTCCTGGATTTTCTCGAGTTGCGGCAGGTGCTCTCGACTTCCGACGGGGACCTCAGGGACCCGCTCTGGTGGCCTCAGGAAAGGCCAGTCCCCAAGCGAGTTCCTCGGGGGCCTCTGGGGATTCCTCTCCCGTCGATGCCAGGGCCTAAGTCCTTGTGTGGAGTCGGGGCCGGACCCTGAGGATTCCTCTCCAGTGCTGACATGGATCTTGGGGTACTTCTGGAGTCTCCCCAGGGGAGTCAGTCCTCGTCTCTAATGCAGGAATGCACTTGCGCTTTCCTCCAGAGCGGTAGCAGCAGTGTCACGCAGTCCGCCGCGTGGATCAAAGGATCTATGGTTTTCCCTCGAGTCTTTAACACGAGGCTTTCCCACGAGGCTTTCCCACAGGGCTGTCCCACGTGCACACGTGGTGGGAGTCGATCCTCGGCTTGAACGTCAAGGCAGTGCAGGGAAAACAGGTTCCTCTGGAATGGACTGACACATCTGGGGGTCTCTTGGAATGGTGGCACGACCCTGGAGTTCCTCTCCCCTTTCCTGTGGAGAGCGCCTCCTCTTGAGATGCGACGGGAACGCCGGGAATTCTTTCCCTACGAAACAGGGAAAGGATCCCTCATCTCGAGCTAGGAGGCGGAAACGGGTCTCCCCTGGATGTGTGCGGGACCCCACGTGCTTCCTCTCGAGTGGAGACGGGTATGTCGGGGAAGTTCTTGAGTTGCAGCAAGGGTGTGAAGGAACCTTTGGAAGTTCCAGTGGTTAGACGTGATTAGCCTCAAGAAGCCTCAGCGGAAATGGGCCTCATCTCGCCTGGAGGGCAAAACCTCCTGGATTTTCTCGAGTTGCGGCAGGTGCTCTCGACTTACGATGGGGACCTCAGGGACCCGCTCTGGTGGCCTCAGGAAAGGCCAGTCCCCATGCGAGTTCCTCGGGGGCCTCTGGGGATTCCTCTCCCGTCGATGCCGGAGCACACGTCCTTGTGTGGAGTCGGGGTCGGAACCTGAGGATTCCTCTCCAGTGCTGACATGGATCTTGGGGTACTTCTGGAGTCTCCCCAGGGGAGTCAGTCCTCGTCTCGAATGCGGGCATGCACTTGCGCTTTCCTCCAGAGCGGTAGCAGCAGTGTCACGCAGTCCGCCGCGTGGATCAAAGGATCTATGGTTTTCCCTCGAGTATTTCCCACGAGGCTTTCCCACGAGGCTTTCCCACAGGGCTGTCCCACGTGCACACGTGGTGGGAGTCGATCCTCGGCTTAAACGTCAAGGCAGTGCAGGGAAAACAGGTTCCTCTGGAATGGACTGACACATCTGGGGGACTCTTGGAATGGTGTCTCGAAACTGGAGTTCCTATCGCCTTTCCTGTGGAGAGCGCCTCCTCTTGAGATGCGACGGGAACGCCGGGAATTCTTTCCCTACGAAACAGGGAAAGGATCCCTCATCTCGAGCTAGGAGGCGGAAACGGGGCTCCCCTGGATGTGTGCGGGACCCACGTGCTTCCTCTCGAGTGGAGACGGGTATGTCGGGGAACTTCTTGAGTTGCAGCAAGGGTGTGAAGGACCCTTTGGAAGTTCCAGTGGTTAGACGTGATTAGCCTCGAGAAGCTTCAGCGGAAATGGGCCTCATCTCGCCTGGAGGGCAAAACCTCCTGGATTTTCTCGAGTTGCGGCAGGTGCTCTCGACTTACGACGGGGACCTCAGGGACCCGCTCTGGTGGCCTCAGGAAAGGCCAGTCCCCATGCGAGTTCCTCGGGGGCCTCTCGGGATTCCTCTCCCTTGGATGCCGGGGCCTAAGACCTTGTGTGGAGTCGGGGCCGGAACCTGAGGATTCCTCTCCAGTGCTGACATGGATCTTGGGGTACTTCTGGAGTCTCCCGAGGGGAGTCAGTCCTCATCTCGAATGCGGACATGCACTTGCGCTTTCCTCCAGAGCGGTAGCAGCAGTGTCACGCAGTCCGCCGCGTGGATCAAAGGATCTATGGTTTTCCCTCGAGTCTTTCCCACGAGGCTTTCCCACGAGGCTTTCCCACAGGGCTGTCCCACGTGCACACGTGGTGGGAGTGGATCCTCGGCTTGAACGTCAAGGCAGTGCAGGGAAAACAGGTTCCTCTGGAATGGACTGACACATCTGGGGGACTCTTGGAATGGTGTCTCGACCCTGGAGTTCCTATCGCCTTTCCTGTGGAGAGCGCCTCCTCTTGAGATGCGACGGGAACGCCGGGAATTCTTTCCCTACGAAACAGGGAAAGGATCCCTCATCTCGAGCTAGGAGGCGGAAACGGGGCTCCCCTGGATGTGTGCGGGACCCACGTGCTTCCTCTCGCGTGGAGACGGATATGTCGGGGAACTTCTTGAGTTGCAGCAAGGGTGTGAAGGACCCTTTGGAAGTTCCAGTGGTTAGATGTGATTGGCCTCGAGAAGCCTCAGCGGAAATGGGCCTCATCTCGCCTGGAGGGCAAAACCTCCTGGATTTTTTTGAGTTGCGGTAGGTGCTCTCGACTTACGCCGGGGACCTCAGGGACCCGCTCTGGTGGCCTCAGGAAAGGCCAGTCCCCATGCGAGTTCCTCGGGGGCCTCTGGGGATTCCTCTCCGTCGATGCCGGGGCCTAAGACCTTGTGTGGAGTCGGGGCCGGAACCTGAGGATTCCTCTCCAGTGCTGACATGGATCTTGGGGTACTCTGGAGTCTCCCCAGGGGAGTCAGTCCTCGTCTCGAATGCGGGCATGCACTGGCGCTTTCCTCCAGAGCGGTAGCAGCAGTGTAACGCAGTCCGCCGCGTGGATCAAAGGATCTATGTTTTTCCCTCGAGTCTTTCCCACGAGGCTTTCCCACAGGGCTGTCCCACGTGCACACGTGGTGGGAGTCGATCCTCGGCTTGAACGTCAAGGCAGTGCAGGGAAAACAGGTTCCTCTGGAATGGACTGACACATCTGGGGGTCTCTTGGAATGGTGGCACGACCCTGGAGTTCCTCTCCCCTTTCCTGTGGAGAGCGCCTCCTCTTGAGATGCGACGGGAACGCCGGGAATTCTTTCCCTACGAAACAGGGAAAGGATCCCTCATCTCGAGCTAGGAGGCGGAAACGGGTCTCCCCTGGATGTGTGCGGGACCCCACGTGCTTCCTCTCGAGTGGAGACGGGTATGTCGGGGAAGTTCTTGAGTTGCAGCAAGGGTGTGAAGGACCCTTTGGAAGTTCCAGTGGTTAGACGTGATTAGCCTCGAGAAGCCTCAGCGGAAATGGGCCTCATCTCGCCTGGAGGGCAAAACCTCCTGGATTTTTTCGAGTTGCGGCAGGTGCTCTCGACTTACGACGGGGACCTCAGGGACCCGCTCTGGTGGCCTCAGGAAAGGCCAGTCCCCATGCGAGTTCCTCGGGGGCCTCTGGGGATTCCTCTCCCGTCGATGCCGGAGCACACGTCCTTGTGTGGAGTCGGGGCCGGAACCTGAGGATTCCTCTCCAGTGCTGACATGGATTTTGGGGTACTTCTGGAGTCTCCCCAGGGGAGTCAGTCCTCGTCTCGTTTGCGGGCATGCACTTGCGCTTTCCTCCAGAGCGGTAGCAGCAGTGTCACGCAGTCCGCCGCATGGATCAAAGGATCTATGTTTTTCCCTCGAATCTTTCCCACGAGGCTTTCCCACGAGGCTTCCCACAGGGCTGTCCCACGTGCACACGTGGTGGGAGTCGATCCTCGGCTTGAACGTCAAGGCAGTGCAGGGAAAACAGTTTCCTCTGGAATGGACTGACACATCTGGGGGACTCTTGGAATGGTGGCACGACCCTGGAGTTCCTCTCGCCTTTCCTGTGGAGAGCGCCTCCTCTTGAAATGCGACGGGAACGCCGGGAATTCTTTCCCTACGAAACAGGGAAAGGATCCCTCATCTCGAGCTAGGAGGCGGAAACGGGGCTCCCCTGGATGTGTGCGGGACACCACGTGATTCCTCTCGAGTGGAGACGGGTATGTCGGGGAACTTCTTGAGTTGCAGCAAGGGTGTGAAGGACCCTTTGGAAGTTCCAGTGGTTAGATGTGATTGGCCTCGAGAAGCCTCAGCGGAAATGGGCCTCATCTCGCCTGGAGGGCAAAACCTCCTGGATTTTCTCGAGTTGCGGCAGGTGCTCTCGACTTACGACGGGGACCTCAGGGACCCGCTCTGGTAGCCTCAGGAAAGGCCAGTCCCCATGCGAGTTCCTCGGGGGCCTCTCGGGATTCCTCTCCCGTCGATGCCGTGGCATAAGACCTTGTGTGGAGTCGGGGCCGGAACCTGAGGATTCCTCTCCAGTGCTGACATGGATCTTGGGGTACTTCTGGAGTCTCCCCAGGGGAGTCAGTCCTCGTCTCTAATGCAGGAATGCACTTGCGCTTTCCTCCAGAGCGGTAGCAGCAGTGTCACGCAGTCCGCCGCGTGGATCAAAGGATCTATGGTTTTCCCTCGAGTCTTTCCCACGAGGCTTTCCCACGAGGCTTTCCCACAGGGCTGTCCCACGTGCACACGTGGTGGGAGTCGATCCTCGGCTTGAACGTCAAGGCAGTGCAGGGAAAACAGGTTCCTCTGGAATGGACTGACACATCTGGGGGTCTCTTGGAATGGTGGCACGACCCTGGAGTTCCTCTCCCCTTTCCTGTGGAGAGCGCCTCCTCTTGAGATGCGACGGGAACGCCGGGAATTCTTTCCCTACGAAACAGGGAAAGGATCCCTCATCTCGAGCTAGGAGGCGGAAACGGGTCTCCCCTGGATGTGTGCGGGACCCCACGTGCTTCCTCTCGAGTGGAGACGGGTATGTCGGGGAAGTTCTTGAGTTGCAGCAAGGGTGTGAAGGACCCTTTGGAAGTTCCAGTGGTTAGACGTGATTAGCCTCGAGAAGCCTCAGCGGAAATGGGCCTCATCTCGCCTGGAGGGCAAAACCTCCTGGATTTTTTCGAGTTGCGGCAGGTGCTCTCGACTTACGACGGGGACCTCAGGGACCCGCTCTGGTGGCCTCAGGAAAGGCCAGTCCCCATGCGAGTTCCTCGGGGGCCTCTGGGGATTCCTCTCCCGTCGATGCCGGAGCACACGTCCTTGTGTGGAGTCGGGGCCGGAACCTGAGGATTCCTCTCCAGTGCTGACATGGATTTTGGGGTACTTCTGGAGTCTCCCCAGGGGAGTCAGTCCTCGTCTCGTTTGCGGGCATGCACTTGCGCTTTCCTCCAGAGGGGTAGCAGCAGTGTCACGCAGTCCGCCGCATGGATCAAAGGATCTATGTTTTTCCCTCGAATCTTTCCCACGAGGCTTTCCCACGAGGCTTTCCCACAGGGCTGTCCCACGTGCACACGTGGTGGGAGTCGATCCTCGGCTTGAACGTCAAGGCAGTGCAGGGAAAACAGTTTCCTCTGGAATGGACTGACACATCTGGGGGACTCTTGGAATGGTGGCACGACCCTGGAGTTCCTCTCGCCTTTCCTGTGGAGAGCGCCTCCTCTTGAAATGCGACAGGAACGCCGGGAATTCTTTCCCTACGAAACAGGGAAAGGATCCCTCATCTCGAGCTAGGAGGCGGAAACGGGGCTCCCCTGGATGTGTGCGGGACCCCACGTGCTTCCTCTCGAGTGGAGACGGGTATGTCGGGGAACTTCTTGAGTTGCAGCAAGGGTGTGAAGGACCCTTTGGAAGTTCCAGTGGTTAGACGTGATTAGCCTCGAGAAGCCTCAGCGGAAATGGGCCTCATCTCGCCTGGAGGGCAAAACCTCCTGGATTTTCTCGAGTTGCGGCAGGTGCTCTCGACTTACGACGGGGAACTCAGGGACCCGCTCTGGTGGCCTCAGGAAAGGCCAGTCCCCATGCGAGTTCCTCGGGGGCCTCTCGGGATTCCTCTCCCGTCGATGCCGGGGCCTAAGACCTTGTGTGGAGTCGGGGCCGGAACCTGAGGATTCCTCTCCAGTGCTGACATGGATGTTGGGGTACTTCTGGAGTCTCCCCAGGGGAGTCAGTCCTCGTCTCGAATGCGGGCATGCACTTGCGCTTTCCTCCAGAGCGGTAGCAGCAGTGTCACGCAGTCCGCCGCGTGGATCAAAGGATCTATGGTTTTCCCTCGAGTCTTTCCCACGAGGCTTTCCCACGAGGCTTTCCCACAGGGCTGTCCCACGTGCACACGTGGTGGGAGTCGATCCTCGGCTTGAACGTCAAGGCAGTGCAGGGAAAACAGGTTCCTCGGGAATGGACTGACACATCTGGGGGACTCGTGGAATGGTGGCACGACCCTAGAGTTCCTCTCGCCTTTCCTGTGGAGAGCGCCTCCTCTTGAGATGTGACGGGAACGCCGGGAAATCTTTCCCTACGAAACAGGGAAAGGATCCCTCATCTCGAGCTAGGAGGCGGAAACGGGGCTCCCCTGGATGTGTGCGGGACCCACGTGCTTCCTCTCGAGTGGAGACGGGTATGTCGGGGAACTTCTTGAGTTGCAGCAAGGGTGTGAAGGACCCTTTGGAAGTTCCAGTGGTTAGACGTGATTAGCCTCGAGAAGCCTCAGCGGAAATTGGCCTCATCCCGCCTGGAGGGCAAAACCTCCTGGATTTTCTCGAGTTGCGGCAGGTGCTCTCGACTTACGACGGGGACCTCAGGGACCCGCTCTGGTGGCCTCAGGAAAGGCCAGTCCCCATGCGAGTTCCTCGGGGGCGTCTCGGGATTCCTCTCCCGTCGATGCCGGGGCCTAAGACCTTGTGTGGAGTCGGGGCCGGAACCTGAGGATTCCTCTCCAGTGCTGACATGGATCTTGGGGTACTTCTGGAGTCTCCCCAGGGGAGTCAGTCCTCGTCTCGAATGCGGGCATGCACTTGCGCTTTCCTCCAGAGCGGTAGCAGCAGTGTCACGCAGTGCGCCGCGTGGATCAAAGGATCTATGGTTTTCCCTCGAGTCTTTCCCACGAGGCTTTCCCACGAGGCTTTCCCACAGGGCTGTCCCACGTGCACACGTGGTGGGAGTCGATCCTCGGCTTGAACGTCAAGGCAGTGCAGGGAAAACAGTTTCCTCTGGAATGGACTGACACATCTGGGGGACTCTTAGAATGGTGGCACGACCCTGGAGTTCCTCTCGCCTTTCCTGTGGAGAGCGCCTCCTCTTGAAATGCGACGGGAACGCCGGGAATTCTTTCCCTACGAAACAGGGAAAGGATCCCTCATCTCGAGCTAGGAGGCGGAAACGGGGCTCCCCTGGATGTGTGCGGGACACCACGTGATTCCTCTCGAGTGGAGACGGGTATGTCGGGGAACTTCTTGAGTTGCAGCAAGGGTGTGAAGGACCCTTTGGAAGTTCCAGTGGTTAGATGTGATTGGCCTCGAGAAGCCTTAGCGGAAATGGGCCTCATCTCGCCTGGAGGGCAAAACCTCTTGGATTTTCTCGAGTTGCGGCAGGTGCTCTCGACTTACGACGGGGACCTCAGGGACCCGCTCTGGTAGCCTCAGGAAAGGCCAGTCCCCATGCGAGTTCCTCGGGGGCCTCTCGGTATTCCTCTCCCGTCGATGCCGTGGCATAAGACCTTGTGTGGAGTCGGGGCCGGAACCTGAGGATTCCTCTCCAGTGCTGACATGGATCTTGGGGTACTTCTGGAGTCTCCCCAGGGGAGTCAGTCCTCGTCTCGAATGCGGGCATGCACTTGCGCTTTCCTCCAGAGCGGTAGCTGCAGTGTCACGCAGTCCGCCGAGTGGATCAAAGGATCTATGGTTTTCCCTCGAGTCTTTCCCACGAGGCTTTCCCACGAGGCTTTCCCACAGGGCTGTCCCACGTGCACACGTGGTGGGAGTCGATCCTCGGCTTAAACGTCAAGGCAGTGCAGGGAAAACAGGTTCCTCTGGAATGGACTGACACATCTGGGGGACTCTTGGAATGGTGTCTCGACACTGAAGTTCCTATCGCCTTTCCTGTGGAGAGCGCCTCCTCTTGAGATGCGACGGGAACGCCGGGAATTCTTTCCCTACGAAACAGGGAAAGGATCCCTCATCTCGAGCTAGGAGGCGGAAACGGGGCTCCCCTGGATGTGTGCGGGACCCACGTTCTTCCTCTCGAGTGGAGACGTGTATGTCGGGGAACTTCTTGAGTTGCAGCAAGGGTGTGAAGGACCCTTGGAAGTTCCAGTGGTTAGACGTGATTAGCCTCGAGAAGCCTCAGCGGAAATGGGCCTCATCTCGCCTGGAGGGCAAAACCTCCTGGATTTTCTCGAGTTGCGTCAGGTGCTCTCGACTTACGACGGGGACCTCAGGGACCCGCTCTGGTGGCCTCAGGAAAGGCCAGTCCCCATGCGAGTTCCTCGGGGGCCTCTCGGGATTCCTCTCCCGTCGATGCCGGGGCCTAAGACCTTGTGTGGAGTCGGGGCCGGAACCTGAGGATTCCTCTCCAGTGCTGACATGGATCTTGGGGTACTTCTGGAGTCTCCCCAGGGGAGTCAGTCCTCGTCTCGAATGCGGGCATGCACTTGCGCTTTCCTCCAGAGCGGTAGCAGCAGTGTCACGCAGTCCGCCGCGTGGATCAAAGGATGTTTGGTTTTCCCTCGAGTCTTTCCCACGAGGCTTTCCCACGAGGCTTTCTCACAGGGCTGTCCCACGTGCACACGTGGTGGGAGTCGATCCTCGGCTTGAACGTGAAGGCAGTGCAGGGAAAACAGGTTCCTCTGGAATGGACTGACACATCTGGGGGACTCTTGGAATGGTGGCACGACCCTGGAGTTCCTCTCGCCTTTCCTGTGGAGAGCGCCTCCTCTTGAGATGCGACGGGAACGCCGGGAATTCTTTCCCTACGAAACAGGGAAAGGATCCCTCATCTCGAGCTAGGAGGCGGAAACGGAGCTCCCCTGGATGTGTGCGGGACCCACGTGCTTCCTCTCGCGTGGAGACATGTATGTCGGGGAACTTCTTGAGTTGCAGCAAGGGTGTGAAGGACCCTTTGGAAGTTCCAGTGGTTAGATGTGATTGGCCTCGAGAAGCCTCAGCGGAAATGGGCCTCATCTCGCCTGGAGGGCAAAACCTCCTGGATTTTTTTGAGTTGCGGTAGGTGCTCTCGACTTACGACGGGGACCTCAGGGACCCGCTCTGGTGGCCTCAGGAAAGGCCAGTCCCCATGCGAGTTCCTCGGGTGCCTCTGGGGATTCCTCTCCGTCGATGCCGGGGCCTAAGACCTTGTGTGGAGTCGGGGCCGGAACCTGAGGATTCCTCTCCAGTGCTGACATGGATCTTGGGGTACTTCTGGAGTCTCCCCAGGGGAGTCAGTCCTCGTCTCGAATGCGGGCATGCACTTGCGCTTTCCTCCAGAGCGGTAGCAGCAGTGTCACGCAGTCCGCCGCGTGGATCAAAGGATCTATGGTTTTCCCTCGAGTCTTTCCCACGAGGCTTTCCCACGAGGCTTTCCCAAAGGGCTGTCCCACGTGCACACGTGGTGGGAGTAGATCCTCGGCTTGAACGTCAAGGCAGTGCAGGGAAAACAGGTTCCTCTGGAATGGACTGACACATCTGGGGGACTCTTGGAATGGTGTCTCGACCCTGGAGTTCCTCTCGCCTTTCCTGTGGAGAGCGCCTCCTCTTGAGATGCGACGGGAACGCCGGGAATTCTTTCCCTACGAAACAGGGAAAGGATCCCTCATCTCGAGCTAGGATGCGGAAACGGGGCTCCCCTGGATGTGTGCGGGACCCCACGTGCTTCCTCTCGAGTGGAGACGGGTATGTCGGGGACCTTCTTGAGTTGCAGCAAGGGTGTGAAGGACCCTTTGGAAGTTCCAGTGGTTAGACGTGATTAGCCTCGAGAAGCCTCAGCGGAAATTGGCCTCATCTCGCCTGGAGGGCAAAACCTCCTGGATTTTCTCGAGTTGCGGCAGGTGCTCTCGACTTACGACGGGGACCTCAGGGACCCGCTCTGGTGGCCTCAGGAAAGGCCAGTCCCCATGCGAGTTCCTCGGGGGCCTCTCGGGATTCCTCTCCCGTCGATGCCGGGGCCTAAGACCTTGTGTGGAGTCGGGGCCGGAACCTGAGGATTCCTCTCCAGTGCTGACATGGATCTTGGGGTACTTCTGGAGTCTCCCCAGGGGAGTCAGTCCTCGTCTCGAATGCGGGTATGCACTTGCGCTTTCCTCCAGAGCGGTAGCAGCAGTGTCACGCAGTCCGCCGCGTGGATCAAAGGATCTATGGTTTTCCCTCGAGTATTTCCCACGAGGCTTTCCCACGAGGCTTTCCCACAGGGCTGTCCCACGTGCACACGTGGTGGGAGTCGATCCTCGGCTTGAACGTCAAGGCAGTGCAGGGAAAACAGGTTCCTCTGGAATGGACTGACACATCTGGGGGACTCTTGGAATGGTGTCTCGACCCTGGAGTTCCTCTCGCCTTTCCTGTGGAGCGGGCCTCCTCTTGAGATGCGAGGGGAACGCCTGGAATTCTTTCCCTACGAAACAGGGAAAGGATCCCTCATTTCGAACTAGGAGGCGTAAACGGGGCTCCCCTGGATGTGTGCGGGACCCACGTGCTTCCTCTCGAGTGCAGACGGGTATGTCGGGGAACTTCTTGAGTTGCAGCAAGGGTGTGAAGGACCCTTTGGAAGTTCCAGTGGTTAGATGTGATTGGCCTCGAGAAGCCTCAGCGGAAATGGGCCTCATCTCGCCTGGAGGGCAAAACCTCCTGGATTTTTTTGAGTTGCGGTAGGTGCTCTCCACTTACGACGGGGACCTCAGGGACCCGCTCTGGTGGCCTCAGGAAAGGCCAGTCCCCATGCGAGTTCCTCGGGGGCCTCTGGGGATTCCTCTCCCTTCGATGCCGGGGCCTAAGACCTTGTGTGGAGTCGGGGCCGGAACCTGAGGATTCCTCTCCAGTGCTGACATGGATCTTGGGGTACTTCTGGAGTCTCCCCAGGGGAGTCAGTCCTCGTCTCGAATGCGGGCATGCACTTGCGCTTTCCTCCAGAGCGGTAGCAGCAGTGTAACGCAGTCCGCCGCGTGGATCAAAGGATCTATGGTTTTCCCTCGAGTCTTTCCCACGAGGTTTTCCCACGAGGCTTTCCCACAGGGCTGTCCCACGTGCACACGTGGTGGGAGTCGATCCTCGGCTTGAACGTCAAGGCAGTGCAGGGAAAAAAGGTTCCTCGGGAATGGACTGACACATCTGGGGGACTCGTGGAATGGTGGCACGACCCTAGAGTTCCTCTCGCCTTTCCTGTGGAGAGCGCCTCCTCTTGAGATGCGACGGGAACGCCGGGAAATCTTTCCCTACGAAACAGGGAAAGGATCCCTCATCTCGAGCTAGGAGGCGGAAACGGGGCTCCCCTGGATGTGTGCGGGACCCACGTGCTTCCTCTCGAGTGGAGACGGGTATGTCGGGGAACTTCTTGAGTTGCAGCAAGGGTGTGAAGGACCCTTTGGAAGTTCCAGTCGTTAGACGTGATTAGCCTCGAGAAGCCTCAGCGGAAATTGGCCTCATCTCGCCTGGAGGGCAAAACCTCCTGGATTTTCTCGAGTTGCGGCAGGTGCTCTCGACTTACGACGGGGACCTCAGGGACCCGCTCTGGTGGCCTCAGGAAAGGCCAGTCCCCATGCGAGTTCCTCGGGGGCCTCTCGGGATTCCTCTCCCGTCGATGCCGGGGCCTAAGACCTTGTGTGGAGTCGGGGCCGGAACCTGAGGATTCCTCTCCAGTGCTGACATGGATCTTGGGGTACTTCTGGAGTCTCCCCAGGGGAGTCAGTCCTCGTCTCGAATGCGGGCATGCATTTGCGCTTTCCTCCAGAGCGGTAGCAGCAGTGTCACGCAGTCCGCCGCGTGGATCAAAGGATCTATGTTTTTCCCTCGAGTCTTTCCCACGAGGCTTTCCCACGAGGCTTTCCCACAGGGCTGTCCCACGTGCACACGTGGTGGGAGTCGATCCTCGGTTTGAACGTCAAGTGCAGGGAAAACACGTTCCTCTGGAATGGACTGACACATCTGGGGGACTCTTGGAATGGTGGCACGACCCTGGAGTTCCTCTCGCATTTCCTGTGGAGAGCGCCTCCTCTTGAGATGCGACGGGAACGCCGGGAATTCTTTCCCTACGAAACAGGGAAAGGATCCCTCATCTCGAGCTAGGAGGCGGAAACGGGTCTCCCCTGGATGTGTGCGGGACCCCACGTGCTTCCTCTCGAGTGGAGATGGGTATGTCGGGGAACTTCTTGAGTTGCAGCAATGGTGTGAAGGACCCTTTGGAAGTTCCAGTGGTTAGATGTGATTGGCCTCGAGAAGCAACAGCGGAAATGTGCCAAATCTCGCCTGGAGGGCAAAACCTCCTGGATTTTCTCGAGTTGCGGCAGGTGCTCTCGAATTACGACGGGGACCTCAGGGACCCGCTCTGGTGGCCTCAGGAAAGGCCAGTCCCCATGCGAGTTCCTCGGGGGCCTCTCGTGATTCCTCTTCCGTCGATGCCGGGGCCTAAGACCTTGTGTGGAGTCGGGGCCGGAACCTGAGGATTCCTCTCCAGTGCTGACATGGATCTTGGGGTACGTCTGAGTCTCCCCAAGGGCGTCAGTCCTCGTCTCGAATGCGGGCATGCATTGCCCTTTCCTCCAGAGCGTAGCAGCAGTGTCACGCAGTCCGCAGCATGGATCAAAGGATCTATGGTTTTCCCTCGAGTCTTTCCCACGAGGCTTTCCCACGAGGCTTTCCCACAGGGCTTTCCCACGTGCACACGTGGTGGGAGTCGATCCTCGGCTTGAACGTCAAGGCAGTGCAGGGAAAACAGGTTCCTCTGGAATGGACTGACACATCTGAGGGACTCTTGGAATGGTGGCACGACCCTGGAGTTCCTCTCGCCTTTCCTGTGGAGAGCGCCTCCTCTTGAGATGCGACGGGAACGCCGGGAATTCTTTCCCTACGAAACAGGGAAAGGATCCCTCATCTCGAGCTAGGAGGCGGAAACGGGGCTCCCCTGCATGTGTGCGGGACCCCACGTGCTTCCTCTCGAGTGGAGACGGGTATGTCGGGGAACTTCTTGAGTTGCAGCAAGGGTGTGAAGGACCCTTTGGAAGTTCCAGTGGTTAGATGTGATTGGCCTCGAGAAGCCTCAGCAGAAATGGGCATCATCTCGCCTGGAGGGCAAAACCTCCTGGATTTTCTCGAGTTGCGGCAGGTGCTCTCGACTTACGACGGGGACCTCAGGGACCCGCTCTGGTGGCCTCAGGAAAGGCCAGTCCCCATGCGAGTTACTCGCTGGCCTTTCGGGATTCCTCTCCCGTCGATGCCGGGGCCTAAGACCTTGTATAGAGTCGGGGCCGGAACCTGAGGATTCCTCTCCAGTGCTGACATGGAACTTGGGGTACTTCTGGAGTCTCCCCAGGGGAGTCAGTCCTCGTCTCGAATGCGGGCATGCACTTGCGCTTTCCTCCAGGGCGGTAGCAGCAGTGTCACGCAGTCCGCCGCGTGGATCAAAGGATCTATGGTTTTCCCTCGAGTCTTTCCCACGAGGCTTTCCCACGAGGCTTTCCCACAGGGCTGTCCCACGTGCACACGTGGTGGGAGTCGATCCTCGGCTTGAACGTCAAGGCAGTGCAGGGAAAACAGGTTCCCCTGGAATGGACTGACACATCTGGGGGACTCTTGGAATGGTGGCACGACCCTTCAGTTCCTCTCGCCTTTCCTGTGGAGAGCGCCTCCTCTTGAGATGCGACGGGAACGCCGGGAATTCTTTCCCTACGAAACAGGGAAAGGATCCCTCATCTCGAGCTAGGAGGCGGAAACGGGGCTCCCCTGGATGTGTGCGGGACCCACGTTCTTCCTCTCGAGTGGAGACGGGTATGTCGGGGAACTTCTTGAGTTGCAGCAAGGGTGTGAAGGACCCTTTGGAAGTTCCAGTGGTTAGACGTGATTAGCCTCGAGAAGCCTCAGCGGAAATGGGCCTCATCTCGCCTGGAGGGCAAAACCTCCTGGATTTTCTCGAGTTGCGGCAGGTGCTCTCGACTTACGACGGGGACCTCAGGGACCCGTTCTGGTGGCCTCAGGAAAGGCCAGTCCCCATGCGAGTTCCTCGGGGGCCTCTGGGGATTCCTCTCCCTTCGATGCCGGGGCCTAAGTCCTTGTGTGGAGTCGGGGTCTGAACCTGAGGATTCCTCTCCAGTGCTGACTTGGATCTTGGGGTACTTCTGGAGTCTCCCCAGGGGAGTCAGTCTTCGTCTCGAATGCGGGCATGCACTTGCGCTTTCCTCCAGAGCGGTAGCAGCAGTGTCACGCAGTCCGCCGCGTGAATCAAAGGATCTATGGTTTTCCCTCGAGTCTTTTCCACGAGGCTTTACCACGAGGCTTTCCCACAGGGCTGTCCCACGTGCACACGTGGTGGGAGTCGATCCTTGGCTTGAACGTCAAGGCAGTGCAGGGAAAACAGGTTCCTCTGGAATGGACTGACACATCTGTGGGACTCTTGGAATGGTGGCACGACCCTGGAGTTCCTCTCGCCTTTCCTGAGGAGAGCGCCTCCCCTTGAGATGCGACGGGAACGCCGGGAATTCTTTCCCTACGAAACAGGGAAAGGATCCCTCATCTCGAGCTAGGAGTCGGAAACGGAGCTCCCCTGTATGTGGGCGGGACACCACGTGCTTCCTCTCGAGTGGAGACGGGTATGTCGGGGAACTTCTTGAGTTGCAGCAAGGGTGTGAAGGACCCTTTGGAAGTTCCAGTGGTTAGACGTGATTAGCCTCGAGAAGCCTCAGCGGAAATGGGCCTCATCTCGCCTGGAGGGCAAAACCTCCTGGATTTTCTCGAGTTGCGGCAGGTGCTCTCGACTTACGACTGGAACCTCAGGGACCCGCTCTGGTGGCCTCAGGAAAGGCCAGTCCCCATGCGAGTTCCTCTGGGGATTCCCCTCCCGTCGATGCCGGGGCCTAAGACCTTGTGTGAAGTCGGGGCCGGAACCTGAGGATTCCTCTCCAGTGCTGACATGGATCTTGGGGTACTTCTGGAGTCTCCCCAGGGGAGTCAGTCCTCGTCTCGAATGTGGGCATGCACTTGCGCTTTTCTCCAGAGCGGTAGCAGCAGTGTCACGCAGTCCGCCGCGTGGATCAAAGGATCTATGGTTTTCCCTCGAGTCTTTCCCACGAGGCTTTCCCACGAGGCTTTCCCACAGGGCTGTCCCACGTGCACACGTGGTGGGAGTCGATCCTCGGCTTGAACGTCAAGGCAGTGCAGGGAAAACAGGTTCCTCTGGAATGGACTGACACATCTGGGGAACTCTTGGTATGGTGGCATGACCCTGGAGTTCCTCTCGCCTTTCCTGTGGAGAGCGCCTCCTCTTGAGATGCGACGGGAACGCCGGGCATTCTTTCCCTACGAAACAGGGAAAGGATCCCTCATCTCGAGCTAGGAGGCGGAAACGGGGCTCCCCTGGATGTGTGCGGGACACCACGTGCTTCCTCTCGAGTGCAGACGGGTATGTCGGGGAACTTCTTGAGTTGCAGCAAGGGTGTGAAGGACCCTTTGGAAGTTCCAGTGGTTAGATGTGATTGGCCTCGAGAAGCCTCAGCGGAAATGGGCCTCATCTCGCCTGGAGGGCAAAACCTCCTGGATTTTCTCGAGTTGCGGCAGGTGCTCTCGACTTACGACGGGGACCTCAGGGACCCGCTCTGGTGGCCTCAGGAAAGGCCAGTCCCCATGCGAGTTCCTCGGGGGCCTCTCGGGATTCCTCTCCCGTCGATGCCGGGGCCTAAGACCTTGTGTGGAGTCGGGGCCGGAACCTGAGGATTCCTCTCCAGTGCTGACATGGATCTTGGGGTACTTCTGGAGTCTCCCCAGGGGAGTCAGTCCTCGTCTCGAATGCGGGCATGCACTTGCGCTTTCCTCCAGAGCGGTAGCAGCAGTGTCACGCATTCCGCCGCGTGGATCAAAGGATCTATGGTTTTCCCTCGAGTCTTTCCCACGAGGCTTTCCCACGAGGCTTTCCCACAGGGCTGTCCCACGTGCACACGTGGTGGGAGTCGATCCTCGGTTTGAACGTCAAGTGCAGGGAAAATACGTTCCTCTGGAATGGACTGACACATCTGGGGGACTCTTGGAATGGTGGCACGACCCTGGAGTTCCTCTCGCATTTCCTGTGGAGAGCGCCTCCTCTTGAGATGCGACGGGAACGCCGGGAATTCTTTCCCTACGAAACAGGGAAAGGATCCCTCATCTCGAGCTAGGAGGCGGAAACGGGTCTCCCCTGGATGTGTGCGGGACCCCACGTGCTTCCTCTCGAGTGGAGATGGGTATGTCGGGGAACTTCTTGAGTTGCAGCAATGGTGTGAAGGACCCTTTAGAAGTTCCAGTGGTTAGATGTGATTGGCCTCGAGAAGCAACAGCGGAAATGGGCCTCATCTCGCCTGGAGGGCAAAACCTCCTGGATTTTCTCGAGTTGCGGCAGGTGCTCTAGACTTACGACGGGGACCTCAGGGACCCGCTCTGGTGGCCTCAGGAAAGGCCAGTCCCCATGCGAGTTCCTCGGGGGCCTCTGGGGTTTCCTCTCCCGTCGATGCCGGGGCCTAAGTCCTTGTGTGGAGTCGGGGTCGGAACGTGAGGATTCCTCTCCAGTGCTGACATGGATCTTGGGGTACTTCTGGAGTCTCCCCAGTGGAGTCAGTCTTCGTCTCGAATGCGGGCATGCACTTGCGCTTTCCTCCAGAGCGGTAGCAGCAGTGTCACGCAGTCCGCCGCGTGGATCAAAGGATCTTTGGTTTTCCCTCGAGTCTTTTCCACGAGGCTTTCCCACGAGGCTTTCCCAAAGGGCTGTCCCACGTGCACACGTGGTGGGAGTCGATCCTTGGATTGAACATCAAGGCAGTGCAGGGAAAACAGGTTCCTCTGGAATGGACTGACATATCTGGGGGACTCTTGGAATGGTGTCACGACCCTGGAGTTCCTCTCGCCTTTCCTGTGGAGAGCGCCTCCTCTTGAGATGCGACGGGAACGCCGGGAATTCTTTCCCTACGAAACAGGGAAAGGATCCCTCATCTCGAGCTAGGAGTCGGAAACGGAGCTCCCCTGGATGTGGGCGGGACACCACGTGCTTCCTCTCGAGTGGAGACGGGTATGTCGGGGAACTTCTTGAGTTGCAGCAAGGGTGTGAAGGACCCTTTGGAAGTTCCAGTGGTTAGATGTGATTGGCCTCGAGAAGCCTCATCGGAAATGGGCCTCATCTCGCCTGGAGGGCAAAACCTCCTGGATTTTCTCGAGTTGCGGCAGGTGCTCTCGACTTACGACGGGGACCTCAGGGAACCGCTCTGGTGGACTCACGAAAGGCCAGTCCCCATGCGAGTTCCTCGGGGGCCTCTCGGGATTCCTCTCCCGTCGATGCCGGGGCCTAAGACCTTGTGTGGAGTCGGGGCCGGAACCTGAGGATTCCTCTCCAGTGCTGACATGGATCTTGGGGTACTTCTGGAGTCTCCCCAGGGGAGTCAGTCCTCGTCTCGAATGCGGGCATGCACTTGCGCTTTCCTCCAGACCGGTAGCAGCAGTGTCACGCATTCCGCCACGTGGATCAAAGGATCTATGGTTTTCCCTCGAGTCTTTCCCACGAAGCTTTCCCACGAGGCTTTCCCACAGGGCTGTCCCACGTGCACACGTGGTGGGAGTCGATCCTCGGCTTGAACGTCAAGGCAGTTCAGGGAAAAGAGGTTCCTCTGGAATGGACTGACACATCTGGGGGTCTCTTGGAATGGTGGCACGACCCTGGAGTTCCTCTCGCCTTTCCTGTGGAGAGCGCCTCCTCTTGAGATGCGACGGGAACGCCGGGAATTCTTTCCCTACGAAACAGGGAAAGGATCCCTCATCTCGAGCTAGGAGGCGGAAACGGGGCTCCCCTGGATGTGTGCGGGACCCACGTTCTTCCTCTCGAGTGGAGACGGGTATGTCGGGGAACTTCTTGAGTTGCAGCATGGGTGTGAAGGACCCTTTGGAAGTTCCAGTGGTTAGACGTGATTAGCCTCGAGAAGCCTCAGCAGAAATGGCCCTCATCTCGCCTGGAGGGCAAAACCTCCTGGATTTTCTCGAGTTGCGGCAGGTGCTCTCGACTTACGACGGGGACCTCAGGGACCCGCTCTGGTGGCCTCAGGAAAGGCCAGTCCCCATGCGAGTTCCTCGGGGGCCTCTGGGGTTTCCTCTCCCGTCGATGCCGGGGCCTAAGTCCTTGTGTGGAGTCGGGGTCGGAACGTGAGGATTCCTCTCCAGTGCTGACATGGATCTTGGGGTACTTCTGGAGTCTCCCCAGGGGAGTCAGTCTTCGTCTCGAATGGGGGCATGCACTTGCGCTTTCCTCCAGACCGGTAGCAGCAGTGTCACGCAGTCCGCCGCGTGGATCAAAGGATCTATGGTTTTCCCTCGAGTCTTTTCCACGAGGCTTTCCCACGAGGCTTTCCCACAGGGCTGTCCCACGTGCACACGTGGTGGGAGTCGATCCTCGGCTTGAACGTCAAGGCAGTGCAGGGAAAACAGGTTCCTCTGGAATGGACTGACACATCTGGGGGACTCTTGGAATGGTGGCACGACCCTGGAGTTCCTCTCGCCTTTCCTGTGGAGAGCGCCTCCTCTTGAGATGCGACGGGAACGCCGGGAATTCTTTCCCTACGAAACAGGGAAAGGATCCCTCATCTCGAGCTAGGAGTCGGAAACGGAGCTCCCCTGGATGTGGGCGGGACACCACGTGCTTCCTCTCGAGTGGAGACGGGTATGTCGGGGAACTTCTTGAGTTGCAGCAATGGTGTGAAGGACCCTTTGGAAGTTCCAGTGGTTAGATGTGATTGGCCTCGAGAAGCCTCATCGGAAATGGGCCTCATCTCGCCTGGAGGGCAAAACCTCCTGGATTTTCTCGAGTTGCGGCAGGTGCTCTCGACTTACGACGGGGACCTCAGGGAACCGATCTGGTGGCCTCAGGAAAGGCCAGTCCCCATGCGAGTTCCTCGGGGGTCTCTGGGGTTTCCTCTCCCGTCGATGCCGGGGCCTAAGTCCTTGTGTGGAGTCGGGGTCGGAACGTGAGGATTCCTCTCCAGTGCTGACATGGATCTTGGGGTACTTCTGGAGTCTCCCCAGGGGAGTCAGTCTTCGTCTCGAATGCGGGCATGCACTTGCGCTTTCCTCCAGAGCGGTAGCAGCAGTGTCACGCAGTCCGTCGCGTGGATCAAAGGATCTTTGGTTTTCCCTCGAGTCTTTTCCACGAGGCTTTCCCACGAGGCTTTCCCACAGGGCTGTCCCACGTGCACACGTGGTGGGAGTCGCTCCTTGGATTGAACGTCAAGGCAGTGCAGGGAAAACAGGTTCCTCTGGAATGGACTGACACATCTGGGGGACTCTTGGAATGGTGGCACGACCCTGGAGTTCCTCTCGCCTTTCCTGTGGAGAGCGCCTCCTCTTGAGATGCGACGGGAACGCCGGGAATTCTTTCCCTACGAAACAGGGAAAGGATCCCTCATCTCGAGCTAGGAGGCGGAAACGGGGCTCCCCTGGATGTGTGCGGGACCCACGTGCTTCCTCTCGAGTGGAGACGGGTAGGTCGGGGAACTTCTTGAGTTGCAGCAAGGGTGTGAAGGACCCTTTGGAAGTTCCAGTGGTTAGACGTGATTAGCCTCGAGAAGCCTCAGCGGAAATGGGCCTCATCTCGCCTGGAGGGCAAAACCTCCTGGATTTTCTCGAGTTGCGGCAGGTGCTCTCGACTTACGACGGGGACCTCAGGGACCCGCTCTGGTGGCCTCAGGAAAGGCCAGTCCACATGCGAGTTCCTCGGGGGCATCTGGGGATTCCTCTCCCGTCGTTGCCGGGGCCTAAGTCCTTGTGTGGAGTTGGGGCCGGAACCTGAGGATTCCTCTCCAGTGCTGACATGGATCTTGGGGTACTTCTGGAGTCTCCCCAGGGGAGTCAGTCCTCGTGTCGAATGCGGGCATGCACTTGCGCTTTCCTCCAGAGCGGTAGCAGCAGTGTCACGCAGTCCGCCGCGTGAATCAAAGGATCTATGGTTTTCCCTCGAGTCTTTCTAACGAGGCTTTCCCACGAGGCTTTCCCTCAGGGCTGTCCCACGTGCACACGTGGTGGGAGTCGATCCTCGGCTTGAACGTCCAGGCAGTGCAGGGAAAACAGGTTCCTCTGGAATGGACTGACACAACTGGGGGACTCTTGGAATGGTGGCACGACCCTTCAGTTTCTCTCGCCTTTCCTATGGAGAGCGCCTCCTCTTGAGATGCGACGGGAACGCCGGGAATTCTTTCCCTACGAAACAGGGAAAGGATCCCTCATCTCGAGGTAGGAGGCGGAACCGGGGCTCCCCTGGATGTGTGTGGGACCCACGTGCTTCCTCTCGAGTGGAGACGGGTAGGTCGGGAAACTTCTTGAGTTGCAGCAAGGGTGTGAAGGACCCTTTGGAAGTTCCAGTGGTTAGACGTGATTAGCCTCGAGAAGCCTCAGCGGAAATGGGCCTCATCTCGCCTGGAGGGCAAAACCTCCTGGATTTTCTCGAGTTGCGGCAGGTGCTCTCGACTTACGACGGGGACCTCAGGGACCCGCTCTGTTGGCCTCAGGAAAGGCCAGTCCCCATGCGAGTTCCTCGGGGGCATCTGGGGATTCCTCTCCCGTCGTTGCCGGGGCCTTATTCCTTGTGTGGAGTCGGGGCCGGAACCTGAGGATTCCTCTCCAGTGCTCACATGGATCTTGGGGTATTTCTGGAGTCTCCCCAGGGGAGTCAGTCTTCGTCTCGAATGCGGGCATGCACTTGCGCTTTCCTCCAGAGCGGTAGCAGCAGTGTCACGCAGTCCGCCGCGTGGATCAAAGGATCTATGGTTTTCCCTCGAGTCTTTTCCACGAGGCTTTCCCACGAGGCTTTCCCACAGGGCTGTCCCACGTGCACACGTGGTGGGAGTCGATCCTCGGCTTGAACGTCAAGGCAGTGCAGGGAAAACAGGTTCCTCTGGAATGGACTGACACATCTGGGGGACTCTTGGAATGGTGTCACGACCCTGGAGTTCCTCTCGCCTTTCCTGTGGAGAGCGCCTCCTCTTGAGATGCGACGGGAACGCCGGGAATTCTTTGCCTACGAAACATGGAAAGGATCCCTCATCTCGAGCTACGAGGCGGAAACGGGGCTCCCCTGGATGTGTGCGGGACCCCACGTGCTTCCTCTCGAGTGCAGACGGGTATGTCGGGGAGCTTCTTGAGTTGCAGCAAGGGTGTGAAGGACCCTTTGGAAGTTCCAGTGGTTAGATGTGATTAGCCTCGAGAAGCCTCAGCGGAAATGGGCCTCATCTCGCCTGGAGGGCAAAACCTCCTGGATTTTCTCGAGTTGCGGCAGGTGCTCTCGACTTACGACGGGGACCTCAGGGACCCGCTCTGGTGGCCTCAGGAAAGGCCAGTCCCCATGCGAGTTCCTCGGGGGCGTCTCGGGATTCCTCTCCCGTCGATGCCGGGGCCTAAGACCTTGTGTGGAGTCGGGGTCGGAACCTGAGGATTCCTCTCCAGTGCTGACATGGATCTTGGGGTACGTCTGGAGTCTCCCCAGGGGAGTCAGTCCTCGTCTCGAATGCGGGTATGCACTTGCGCTTTCCTCCAGAGCGGTAGCAGCAGTGTCATGCAGTCCGCCGCATGGATCAAAGGATCTATGGTTTTCCCTCGAGTCTTTCCCACGAGGCTTTCCCACGAGGCTTTCCCACAGGGCTGTCCCACGTGCACACGTGGTGGGAGTCGATCCTCGGCTTGAACGTCAAGGCAGTGCAGGGAAAACAGGTTCCTCTGGAATGGACTGACACATCTGGGGACTCTTGGAATGGTGGCACGACCCTGGAGTTCCTCTCGCCTTTCCTGTGGAGAGCGCCTCCTCTTGAGATGCGACGGGAACGCCGGGAATTCTTTCCCTACGAAACAAGGAAAGGTTCCCTCATCTCGAGCTAGGAGGCGGAAACGGGGCTCCCCTGGATGTGTGCGGGACCCACGTGCTTCCTCTCGAGTGGAGACGGGTATGTCGGGGAACTTCTTGAGTTGCAGCAAGGGTGTGAAGGACCCTTTGGAAGTTCCAGTGGTTAGACGTGATTAGCCTCGAGAAGCCTCAGCGGAAATGGGCCTCATCTCACCTGGAGGGCAAAACCTCCTGGATTTTCTCGAGTTGCGGCAGGTGCTCTCGACTTACGACGGGGACCTCAGGGACCCGCTCTGGTGGCCTCAGGAAAGGCCAGTCCCCATGCGAGTTCCTCGGGGGCCTCTGGGGTTTCCTCTCCCGTCGATGCCGGGGCCTAAGTCCTTGTGTGGAGTCGGGGTCGGAACGTGAGGATTCCTCTCCAGTGCTGACATGGATCTTGGGGTAATTCTGGAGTCTCCCCAGGGGAGTCAGTCTTCGTCTCGAATGCGGGCATGCACTTGCGCTTTCCTCCAGAGCGGTAGCAGCAGTGTCACGCAGTCCGCTGCGTGGATCAAAGGATCTTTGGTTTTCCCTCGAGTCTTTTCCACGAGGCTTTCCCACGAGGCTTTCCCACAGTGCTGTCCCACGTGTACACGTGGTGGGATTCGATCCTTGGATTGAACGTCAAGGCAGTGCAGGGAAAACAGGTTCCTCTGGAATGGACTGACACATCTGGGGAACTCTTGGAATGGTGGCACGACCCTGGAGTTCCTCTAGCCTTTCCTGTGGAGAGCGCCTCCTCTTGAGATGCGACGGGAACGCCGGGAATTCTTTCCCTACGAAACAGGGAAAGGATCCCTCATCTCGAGCTATGAGTCGGAAACGGAGCTCCCCTGGATGTGGGCGGGACACCACGTGCTTCCTCTCAAGTGGAGACGGGTATGTCGGGGAACTTCTTGAGTTGCAGCAATGGTGTGAAGGACCCTTTGGAAGTTCCAGTGGTTAGATGTGATTGGCCTCGAGAAGCCTCATCGGAAATGGGCCTCATCTCGCCTGGAGGGCAAAACCTCCTGGATTTTCTCGAGTTGCGGCAGGTGCTCTCGACTTACGACGGGGACCTCAGGGAACCGCTCTGGTGGCCTCAGGAAAGGCCAGTCCCCATGCGAGTTCCTCGGGGGCCTCTCGGGATTCCTCTCCCGTCGATGCCGGGGCCTAAGACCTTGTGTGGAGTCGGGGCCGGAACCTGAGGATTCCTCTCCAGTGCTGACATGGATCTTGGGGTACTTCTGGAGTCTCCCCAGGGGAGTCAGTCCTCGTGTCGAATGCGGGCATGCACTTGCGCTTTCCTCCAGAGCGGTAGCAGCAGTGTCACGCAGTCCGCCGCGTGAATCAAAGGATGTATGGTTTTCCCTCGAGTCTTTCCCACGAGGCTTTCCCACGAGGCTTTCCCTCAGGGCTGTCCCACGTGCACACGTGGTGGGACTCGATCCTCGGCTTGAACGTCCAGGCAGTGCAGGGAAAACAGGTTCCTCTGGAATGGACTGACACATCTGGGGGACTCTTGGAATGGTGGCACGACCCTTCAGTTTCTCTCGCCTTTCCTATGGAGAGCGCCTCCTCTTGAGATGCGACGGGAACGCCGGGAATTCTTTCCCTACGAAACAGGGAAAGGATCCCTCATCTCGAGCTAGGAGGCGGAAACGGGGCTCCCCTGGATGTGTGTGGGACCCACGTGCTTCCTCTCGAGTGGAGACGGGTAGGTCGGGGAACTTCTTGAGTTGCAGCAAGGGTGTGAAGGACCCTTTGGAAGTTCCAGTGGTTAGACGTGATTAGCCTCGAGAAGCCTCAGCGGAAATGGGCCTCATCTCGCCTGGAGGGCAAAACCTCCTGGATTTTCTCGAGTTGCGGCAGGTGCTCTCGACTTACGACGGGGACCTCAGGGACCCGCTCTGGTCGCCTCAGGAAAGGCCAGTCCCCATGCGAGTTCCTCGGGGGCATCTGGGGATTCCTCTCCCGTCGTTGCCGGGGCCTTATTCCTTGTGTGGAGTCGGGGCCGGAACCTGAGGATTCCTCTCCAGTGCTGACATGGATCTTGGGGTACTTCTGGAGTCTCCCCAGGGGAGTCAGTCTTCGTCTCGAATGCGGGCATGCACTTGCGCTTTCCTCCAGAGCGGTAGCAGCAGTGTCACGCAGTCCGCCGCGTGGATCAAAGGATCTATGGTTTTCCCTCGAGTCTTTCCCACGAGGCTTTCCCACAGGGCTGTCCCACGTGCACACGTGGTGGGAGTCGATCCTCCGCTTTAACGGCAAGGCAGTGCAGGGAAAATAGGTTCCCCTGGAATGGACTGACACATCTGGGGGACTCTTGGAATGGTGTCACGACCCTGGAGTTCCTCTCGCCTTTCCTGTGGAGAGCGCCTCCTCTTGAGATGCGACGGGAACGCCGGGAATTCTTTCCCTACGAAACAGGGAAAGGATCCCTCATCTCGAGCTAGGAGGCGGAAACGGGGCTCCCCTGGATGTGTGCGGGACCCCACGTGCTTCCTCTCGAGTGGAGACGGGTATGTCGGGGAACTTCTTGAGTTGCAGCAATGGTGTGAAGGACCCTTTGGAAGTTCCAGTGGTTAGATGTGATTGGCCTCGAGAAGCCTCAGCGGAAATGGGCCTCATCTCGCCTGGAGGGCAAAACCTTCTGGATTTTCTCGAGTTGCGGCAGGTGCTCTCGACTTACGACGGGGACCTCAGGTACCCGCTCTGGTGGCCTCAGGAAAGGCCAGTCCCGATGCGAGTTCCTCGGGGGCCTCTCGGTATTCCTCTCCCGTCGATGCCGGGGCCTAAGACCTTGTGTGGAGTCGGGGCCGGAACCTGAGGATTCCTCTCCAGTGCTGACATGGATCTTGGGGTACTTCTGGAGTCTCCCCAGGGGAGTCAGTCCTCGTCTCGAATGCGGGCATGCACTTGCGCTTTCCTCCAGAACGGTAGCAGCAGTGTCACGCAGTCCGCCCAATGGATCAAAGGATCTATGGTTTTCCCTCGAGTCTTTTCCACGAGGCTTTCCCACGAGGCTTTCCCACAGGGCTGTCCCACGTGCACACGTGGTGGGAGTCGATCCTCGGATTGAACGTCAAGGCAGTGCAGGGAAAACAGGTTCCTCTGGAATGGACTGACACATCTGGGGGACTCTTGGAATGGTGGCACGACCCTGGAGTTCCTCTCGCCTTTCCTTTGGAGAGCGCCTCCTCTTGAGATGCGACGGGAACGCCGGGAATTCTTTCCCTACCAAACAGGGAAAGGATCCCTCATCTCGAGCTAGGAGGCGGAAACGGGGCTCCCCTGGATGTGTGCGGGACCCACGTGCTTCCTCTCGAGTGGAGACGGGTATGTCGGGGAACTTCTTGAGTTGCAGCAAGGGTGTGAAGGACCCTTTGGAAGTTCCAGTGGTTAGACGTGATTTGCCTCGAGAAGCCTCAGCGGAAATGGGCCTCATCGCGCCTGGAGGGCAAAACCTCCTGGATTTTCTCGAGTTGCGGCAGGTGCTCTCGACTTACGACGGGGACCTCAGGGACCCGCTCTGGTGGCCTCAGGAAAGGCCAGTCCCCATGCGAGTTCCTCGGGGGCCTCTCGGGATTCCTCTCCCGTCGATGCCGGGGCCTAAGACCTTGTGTGGAGTTGGGGCCGGAACCTGAGGATTCCTCTCCAGTGCTGACATGGATCTTGGGGTACTTCTGGAGTCTCCCCAGGGGAGTCAGTCCTCGTCTCGAATGCGGGCATGCACTTGCGCTTTCCTCCAGAGCGGTAGCAGCAGTGTCACGCAGTCCGCCGCGTGGATCAAAGGATCTATGGTTTTCCCTCGAGTCTTTCCCACGAGGCTTACCCACGACGCTTTCCCATAGGGCTGTCCCACGTGCACACGTGGTGGGAGTCGATCCTCGGCTTGAACGTCAAGGCAGTGCAGGGAAAACAGGTTCCTCTGGAATGGACTGACACATCTGGGGGACTCTTGGAATGGTGGCACGACCCTTCAGTTCCTCTCGCCTTTCCTGTGGAGAGCGCCTCCTCTTGAGATGCGCCGGGAACGCCGGGAATTCTTTTCCTACGAAACAGGGAAAGGATCCCGCATCTCGAGCTAGGAGGCAGAAACGGGGCTCCCCTGGATGTGTGCGGGACCCACGTTCTTCCTCTCGAGTGGAGACGGGTATGTCGGGGAACTTCTTGAGTTGCAGCAAGGGTGTGAAGGACCCTTTGGAAGTTCCAGTGGTTAGACGTGATTAGCCTCGAGAAGCCTCAGCGGAAATGGGCCTCATCTCGCCTGGAGGGCAAAACCTCCTGGATTTTCTCGAGTTGCGGCAGGTGCTCTCGACCTACGACGGGGACCTCAGGGACCCGCTCTGGTGGCCTCAGGAAAGGCCAGTCCCCATGCGAGTTCCTCGGGGGCCTCTGGGGTTTCCTCTCCCGTCGATGCCCGGGCCTAAGTCCTTGTGTGGAGTCGGGGTCGGAACGTGAGGATTCCTCTCCAGTGCTGACATGGATCTTGGGGTACTTCTGGAGTCTCCCCAGGGGAGTCAGTCTTCGTCTCGAATGCGGGCATGCACTTGCGCTTTCCTCCAGAGCGGTAGCAGCAGTGTCACGCAGTCCGCTGCGTGGATCAAAGGATCTTTGGTTTTCCCTCGAGTCTTTTCCACGAGGCTTTCCCACGAGGCTTTCCCACAGGGCTGTCCCACGTGTACACGTGGTGGGATTCGATCCTTGGATTGAACGTCAAGGCAGTGCAGGGAAAACAGGTTCCTCTGGAATGGACTGACACATCTGGGGAACTCTTGGAATGGTGGCACGACCCTGGAGTTCCTCTAGCCTTTCCTGTGGAGAGCGCCTCCTCTTGAGATGCGACGGGAACGCCGGGAATTCTTTCCCTACGAAACAGGGAAAGGATCCCTCATCTCGAGCTAGGAGTCGGAAACGGAGCTCCCCTGGATGTGGGCGGGACACCACGTGCTTCCTCTCAAGTGGAGACGGGTATGTCGGGGAACTTCTTGAGTTGCAGCAATGGTGTGAAGGACCCTTTGGAAGTTCCAGTGGTTAGATGTGATTGGCCTCGAGAAGCCTCATCGGAAATGGGCCTCATCTCGCCTGGAGGGCAAAACCTCCTGGATTTTCTCGAGTTGCGGCAGGTGCTCTCGACTTACGACGGGGACCTCAGGGAACCGCTCTGGTGGCCTCAGGAAAGGCCAGTCCCCATGCGAGTTCCTCGGGGGCCTCTCGGGATTCCTCTCCCGTCGATGCCGGGGCCTAAGACCTTGTGTGGAGTCGGGGCCGGAACCTGAGGATTCCTCTCCAGTGCTGACATGGATCTTGGGGTACTTCTGGAGTCTCCCCAGGGGAGTCAGTCCTCGTGTCGAATGCGGGCATGCACTTGCGCTTTCCTCCAGAGCGGTAGCAGCAGTGTCACGCAGTCCGCCGCGTGAATCAAAGGATCTATGGTTTTCCCTCGAGTCTTTCCCACGAGGCTTTCCCACGAGGCTTTCCCTCAGGGCTGTCCCACGTGCACACGTGGTGGGACTCGATCCTCGGCTTGAACGTCCAGGCAGTGCAGGGAAAACAGGTTCCTCTGGAATGGACTGACACATCTGGGGGACTCTTGGAATGGTGGCACGACCCTTCAGTTTCTCTCGCTTTTCCTATGGAGAGCGCCTCCTCTTGAGATGCGATGGGAACGCCGGGAATTCTTTTCCTACGAAACAGGGAAAGGATCCCTCATCTCGAGCTAGGAGGCGGAAACGGGGCTCCCCTGGATGTGTGTGGGACCCACGTGCTTCCTCTCGAGTGGAGACGGGTAGGTCGGGGAACTTCTTGAGTTGCAGCAAGGGTGTGAAGGACCCTTTGGAAGTTCCAGTGGTTAGACGTGATTAGCCTCGAGAAGCCTCAGCGGAAATGGGCCTCATCTCGCCTGGAGGGCAAAACCTCCTGGATTTTCTCGAGTTGCGGCAGGTGCTCTCGACTTACGACGGGGACCTCAGGGACCCGCTCTGGTCGCCTCAGGAAAGGCCAGTCCCCATGCGAGTTCCTCGGGGGCATCTGGGGATTCCTCTCCCGTCGTTGCCGGGGCCTTATTCCTTGTGTGGAGTCGGGGCCGGAACCTGAGGATTCCTCTCCAGTGCTGACATGGATCCTGGGGTACTTCTGGAGTCTCCCCAGGGGAGTCAGTCTTCGTCTCGAATGCCGGCATGCACTTGCGCTTTCCTCCAGAGCGGTAGCAGCAGTGTCACGCAGTCCGCCGCGTGGATCAAAGGATCTATGGTTTTCCCTCGAGTCTTTTCCACGAGGCTTTCCCACGAGGCTTTCCCACAGGGCTGTCCCACGTGCACACGTGATGGGAGTCGATCCTTGGCTTGAACGTCAAGGCAGTGCAGGGAAAACAGGTTCCTCTGGAATGGACTGACACATCTGGGGGACTCTTGGAATGGTGGCACGACCCTGGAGTTCCTCTCGCCTTTCCTGTGGAGAGAGCCTCCTCTTGAGATGCGACGGGAACGCCGGGAATTCATTCCCTACGAAACAGGGAAAGGATCCCTCATCTCGAGCTAGGAGGCGGAAACGGAGCTCCCCTGGATGTGGGCGGGACACCACGTGCTTCCATTCTAGTGGAGACGGGTATGTCGGGGAACTTCTTGAGTTGCAGCAATGGTGTGAAGGACCCTTTGGAAGTTCCAGTGGTTAGATGTGATTGGCCTCAAGAAGCCTCAGCGGAAATGGGCCTCATCTCGCCTGGAGGGCAAAACCTCCTGGATTTTCTCGAGTTGCGGCAGGTGCTCTCGACTTACGACGGGGACCTCAGGGACCCGCTCTGGTGGCCTCAGGAAAGGCCAGTCCCCATGCGAGTTCCGCGGGGGCCTCTCGGGATTCCTCTCCTGTCGATGCCGGGGCCTAAGACCTTGTGTGGAGTCGGGGCCGGAACCTGAGGATTCCTCTCCAGTGCTGACATGGATCTTGGGGTACTTCTGGAGTCTCCCCAGGGGAGTCAGTCCTCGTCTCGAATGCGGGCATGCACTTGCGCTTTCCTCCAGAGCGGTAGCAGCAGTGCCACGCAGTCCGCCGCGTGGATCAAAGGATCTATGGTTTTCCCTCGAGTCTTTCCCACGAGGCTTTCCCACGAGGCTTTCCCACAGGGCTGTCCCACGTGCACACGTGGTGGGAGTCGATCCTCGGCTTGAACGTCAAGGCAGTGCAGGGAAAACAGGTTCCTCTGGAATGGACTGACACATCTGGGGGACTCTTGGAATGGTGGCACGACCCTGGAGTTCCTCTCGCCTTTCCTGTGGAGAGCGCCACCTCTTGAGATGCGACGGGAACGCCGGGAATTCTTTCCCTACGAAACAGGGAAAGGATCACTCATCTCGAGCTAGGAGGCGGAAACGGGGCTCCCCTGGATGTGTGCGGGACCCCACGTGCTTCCTCTCGAGTGGAGACGGGTATGTCGGGGAACTTCTTGAGTTGCAGCAAGGGTGTGAAGGACCCTTTGGAAGTTTCAGTGGTTAGACGTGATTGGCCTCGAGAAGCCTCAGCGGAAATGGGCCTCATCTCGCCTGGAGGGCAAAACCTCCTGGATTTTCTCGAGTTGCGGCAGGTGCTCTCGACTTCCGACGGGGACCTCAGGGACCCGCTCTGGTGGCCTAGGAAAGGCCAGTCCCCAAGCGAGTTCCTCGGGGGCCTCTGGGGATTCCTCTCCCGTCGATGCCAGGGCCTAAGTCCTTGTGTGGAGTCGGGCCCGGACCCTGAGGATTCCTCTCCAGTGCTGACATGGATCTTGGGGTACTTCTGGAGTCTCCCCAGGGGAGTCAGTCCTCGTCTCTAATGCAGGAATGCACTTGCGCTTTCCTCCAGAGCGGTAGCAGCAGTGTCACGCAGTCCGCCGCGTGGATCAAAGGATCTATGGTTTTCCCTCGAGTCTTTAAGACGAGGCTTTCCCACGAGGCTTTCCCACAGGGCTGTCCCACGTGCACACGTGGTGGGAGTCGATCCTCGGCTTGAACGTCAAGGCAGTGCAGGGAAAACAGGTTCCTCTGGAATGGACTGACACATCTGGGGGACTCTTGGAATGGTGGCACGACCCTGGGGTTCCTCTCCCCTTTCCTGTGGAGAGCGCCTCCTCTTGAGATGCGACGGGAACGCCGGGAATTCTTTCCCTACGAAACCGGGAAAGGATCCCTCATCTCGAGCTAGGAGGCGGAAACGGGTCTCCCCTGGATGTGTGCGGGACCCCACGTGCTTCCTCTCGAGTGGAGACGGGTATGTCGGGGAAGTTCTTGAGTTGCAGCAAGGGTGTGAAGGACCCTTTGGAAGTTCCAGTGGTTAGACGTGATTAGCCTCGAGAAGCCTCAGCGGAAATGGGCCTCATCTCGCCTGGAGGGCAAAACCTCCTGGATTTTTTCGAGTTGCGGCAGGTGCTCTCAACTTACGACGGGGACCTCAGGGACCCGCTCTGGTGGCCTCAGGAAAGGCCAGTCCCCATGCGAGTTCCTCGGGGGCCTCTGGGGATTCCTCTCCCGTCGATGCCGGAGCACACGTCCTTGTGTGGAGTCGGGGCCGGAACCTGAGGATTCCTCTCCAGTGCTGACATGGATCTTGGGGTACTTCTGGAGTCTCCCCAGGGGAGTCAGTCCTCGTCTCGTTTGTGGGCATGCACTTGAGCTTTCCTCCAGAGCGGTAGCAGCAGTGTCACGCAGTCCGCCGCATGGATCAAAGGATCTATGTTTTTCCCTCGAATCTTTCCCACGAGGCTTTCCCACGAGGCTTTCCCACAGGGCTGTCCCACGTGCACACGTGGTGGGAGTCGATCCTCGGCTTGAACGTCAAGGCAGTGCAGGGAAAACAGTTTCCTCTGGAATGGACTGACACATCTGGGGGACTCTTGGAATGGTGGCACGACCCTGGAGTTCCTCTCGCCTTTCCTGTGGAGAGCGCCTCCTCTTGAAATGCGACGGGAACGCCGGGAATTCTTTCCCTACGAAACAGGGAAAGGATCCCTCATCTCGAGCTAGGAGTCGGAAACGGAGCTCCCCTGGATGTGGGCGGGACACCACGTGCTTCCTCTCAAGTGGAGACGGGTATGTCGGGGAACTTCTTGAGTTGCAGCAATGGTGTGAAGGACCCTTTGGAAGTTCCAGTGGTTAGATGTGATTGGCCTCGAGAAGCCTCATCGGAAATGGGCCTCATCTCGCCTGGAGGGCAAAACCTCCTGGATTTTCTCGAGTTGCGGCAGGTGCTCTCGACTTACGACGGGGACCTCAGGTACCCGCTCTGGTGGCCTCAGGAAAGGCCAGTCCCCATGCGAGTTCCTCGGGGGCCTCTCGGGATTCCTCTCCCGTCGATGCCGGGGCCTAAGACCTTGTGTGGAGTCGGGGCCGGAACCTGAGGATTCCTCTCCAGTGCTGACATGGATCTTGGGGTACTTCTGGAGTCTCCCCAGGGGAGTCAGTCCTCGTGTCGAATGCGGGCATGCACTTGCGCTTTCCTCCAGAGCGGTAGCAGCAGTGTCACGCAGTCCGCCGCGTGAATCAAAGGATCTATGGTTTTCCCTCGAGTCTTTCCCACGAGGCTTTCCCACGAGGCTTTCCCTCAGGGCTGTCCCACGTGCACACGTGGTGGGACTCGATCCTCGGCTTGAACGTCCAGGCAGTGCAGGGAAAACAGGTTCCTCTGGAATGGACTGACACATCTGGGGGACTCTTGGAATGGTGGCACGACCCTTCAGTTTCTCTCGCCTTTCCTATGGAGAGCGCCTCCTCTTGAGATGCGACGGGAACGCCGGGAATTCTTTCCCTACGAAACAGGGAAAGGATCCCTCATCTCGAGCTAGGAGGCGGAAACGGGGCTCCCCTGGATGTGTGTGGGACCCACGTGCTTCCTCTCGAGTGGAGACGGGTAGGTCGGGGAACTTCTTGAGTTGCAGCAAGGGTGTGAAGGACCCTTTGGAAGTTCCAGTGGTTAGACGTGATTAGCCTCGAGAAGCCTCAGCGGAAATGGGCCTCATCTCGCCTGGAGGGCAAAACCTCCTGGATTTTCTCGAGTTGCGGCAGGTGCTCTCGACTTACGACGGGGACCTCAGGGACCCGCTCTGGTGGCCTCAGGAAAGGCCAGTCCCCATGCGAGTTCTTCGGGGGCATCTGGGGATTCCTCTCCCGTCGTTGCCGGGGCCTTATTCCTTGTGTGGAGTCGGGGCCGGAACCTGAGGATTCCTGTCCAGTGCTGACATGGATCTTGGGGTACTTCTGGAGTCTCCCCAGGGGAGTCAGTCTTCGTCTCGAATGCGGGCATGCACTTGCGCTTTCCTCCAGAGCGGTAGCAGCAGTGTCACGCAGTCCGCCGCGTGGATCAAAGGATCTATGGTTTTCCCTCGAGTCTTTCCCACGAGGCTTTCCCACAGGGCTGTCCCACGTGCACACGTGGTGGGAGTCGATCCTCCGCTTTAACGTCAAGGCAGTGCAGGGAAAATAGGTTCCTCTGGAATGGACTGACACATCTGGGGGACTCTTGGAATGGTGTCACGACCCTGGAGTTCCTCTCGCCTTTCCTGTGGAGAGCGCCTCCTCTTGAGATGCGACGGGAACGCCGGGAATTCTTTCCCTACGAAACAGGGAAAGGATCCCTCATCTCGAGCTAGGAGGCGGAAACGGGGCTCCCCTGGATGTGTGCGGGACCCCACGTGCTTCCTCTCGAGTGGAGACGGGTATGTCGGGGAACTTCTTGAGTTGCAGCAATGGTGTGAAGGAACCTTTGGAAGTTCCAGTGGTTAGATGTGATTGGCCTCGAGAAGCCTCAGCGGAAATGGGCCTCATCTCGCCTGGAGGGCAAAACCTTCTGGATTTTCTCGAGTTGCGGCAGGTGCTCTCGACTTACGACGGGGACCTCAGGTACCCGCTCTGGTGGCCTCAGGAAAGGCCAGTCCCGATGCGAGTTCCTCGGGGGCCTCTCGGTATTCCTCTCCCGTCGATGCCGGGGCCTAAGACCTTGTGTGGAGTCGGGGCCGGAACCTGAGGATTCCTCTCCAGTGCTGACATGGATCTTGGGGTACTTCTGGAGTCTCCCCAGGGGAGTCAGTCCTCGTCTCGAATGCGGGCATGCACTTGCGCTTTCCTCCAGAACGGTAGCAGCAGTGTCACGCAGTCCGCCCAATGGATCAAAGGATCTATGGTTTTCCCTCGAGTCTTTTCCACGAGGCTTTCCCACGAGGCTTTCCCACAGGGCTGTCCCACGTGCACACGTGGTGGGAGTCGATCCTCGGATTGAACGTCAAGGCAGTGCAGGGAAAACAGGTTCCTCTGGAATGGACTGACACATCTGGGGGACTCTTGGAATGGTGGCACGACCCTGGAGTTCCTCTCGCCTTTCCTTTGGAGAGCGCCTCCTCTTGAGATGCGACGGGAACGCCGGGAATTCTTTCCCTACCAAACAGGGAAAGGATCCCTCATCTCGAGCTAGGAGGCGGAAACGGGGCTCCCCTGGATGTGTGCGGGACCCACGTGCTTCCTCTCGAGTGGAGACGGGTATGTCGGGGAACTTCTTGAGTTGCAGCAAGGGTGTGAAGGACCCTTTGGAAGTTCCAGTGGTTAGACGTGATTTGCCTCGAGAAGCCTCAGCGGAAATGGGCCTCATCGCGCCTGGAGGGCAAAACCTCCTGGATTTTCTCGAGTTGCGGCAGGTGCTCTCGACTTACGACGGGGACCTCAGGGACCCGCTCTGGTGGCCTCAGGAAAGGCCAGTCCCCATGCGAGTTCCTCGGGGGCCTCTCGGGATTCCTCTCCCGTCGATGCCGGGGCCTAAGACCTTGTGTGGAGTTGGGGCCGGAACCTGAGGATTCCTCTCCAGTGCTGACATGGATCTTGGGGTACTTCTGGAGTCTCCCCAGGGGAGTCAGTCCTCGTCTCGAATGCGGGCATGCACTTGCGCTTTCCTCCAGAGCGGTAGCAGCAGTGTCACGCAGTCCGCCGCGTGGATCAAAGGATCTATGGTTTTCCCTCGAGTCTTTCCCACGAGGCTTACCCACGACGCTTTCCCATAGGGCTGTCCCACGTGCACACGTGGTGGGAGTCGATCCTCGGCTTGAACGTCAAGGCAGTGCAGGGAAAACAGGTTCCTCTGGAATGGACTGACACATCTGGGGGACTCTTGGAATGGTGGCACGACCCTTCAGTTCCTCTCGCCTTTCCTGTGGAGAGCGCCTCCTCTTGAGATGCGCCGGGAACGCCGGGAATTCTTTTCCTACGAAACAGGGAAAGGATCCCGCATCTCGAGCTAGGAGGCAGAAACGGGGCTCCCCTGGATGTGTGCGGGACCCACGTTCTTCCTCTCGAGTGGAGACGGGTATGTCGGGGAACTTCTTGAGTTGCAGCAAGGGTGTGAAGGACCCTTTGGAAGTTCCAGTGGTTAGACGTGATTAGCCTCGAGAAGCCTCAGCGGAAATGGGCCTCATCTCGCCTGGAGGGCAAAACCTCCTGGATTTTCTCGAGTTGCGGCAGGTGCTCTCGACCTACGACGGGGACCTCAGGGACCCGCTCTGGTGGCCTCAGGAAAGGCCAGTCCCCATGCGAGTTCCTCGGGGGCCTATGGGGATTCATCTCCCGTCGATGCCGGGTCCTAAGTCCTTGTGTGGAGTCGGGGCCGGAACCTGAGGATTCCTCTCCAGTGCTGACATGGATCCTGGGGTACTTCTGGAGTCTCCCCAGGGGAGTCAGTCTTCGTCTCGAATGCCGGCATGCACTTGCGCTTTCCTCCAGAGCGGTAGCAGCAGTGTCACGCAGTCCGCCGCGTGGATCAAAGGATCTATGGTTTTCCCTCGAGTCTTTTCCACGAGGCTTTCCCACGAGGCTTTCCCACAGGGCTGTCCCACGTGCACACGTGATGGGAGTCGATCCTTGGCTTGAACGTCAAGGCAGTGCAGGGAAAACTGGTTCCTCTGGAATGGACTGACACATCTGGGGGACTCTTGGAATGGTGGCACGACCCTGGAGTTCCTCTCGCCTTTCCTGTGGAGAGCGCCTCCTCTTGAGATGCGACGGGAACGCCGGGAATTCATTCCCTACGAAACAGGGAAAGGATCCCTCATCTCGAGCTAGGAGGCGGAAACGGAGCTCCCCTGGATGTGGGCGGGACACCACGTGCTTCCATTCTAGTGGAGACGGGTATGTCGGGGAACTTCTTGAGTTGCAGCAATGGTGTGAAGGACCCTTTGGAAGTTCCAGTGGTTAGATGTGATTGGCCTCGAGAAGCCTCAGCGGAAATGGGCCTCATCTCGCCTGGAGGGCAAAACCTGCTGGATTTTCTCGAGTTGCGGCAGGTGCTCTCGACTTACGACGGGGACCTCAGGGACCCGCTCTGGTGGCCTCAGGAAAGGCCAGTCCCCATGCGAGTTCCTCGGGGGCCTATGGGGATTCCTCTCCCGTCGATGCCGGGACCTAAGACCTTGTGTGGAGTCGGGGCCGGAACCTGAGGATTCCTCTCCAGTGCTGACATGGATCTTGGGGTACTTCTGGAGTCTCCCCAGGGGAGTCAGTCCTCGTCTCGAATGCGGGCATGCACTTGCGCTTTCCTCCAGAGCGGTAGCAGCAGTGTCACGCAGTCCGCCGCGTGGATCAAAGGATCTATGGTTTTCCCTCGAGTCTTTCCCACGAGGCTTTCCCACGAGGCTTTCCCACAGGGCTGTCCCACGTGCACACGTGGTGGGAGTCGATCCTCGGCTTGAACGTCAAGGCAGTGCAGGGAAAACAGTTTCCTCTGGAATGGACTGACACATCTGGGGGACTCTTGGAATGGTGGCACGACCCTGGAGTTCCTCTCGCCTTTCCTGTGGAGAGCGCCTCCTCTTGAAATGCGACGGGAACGCCGGGAATTCTTTCCCTACGAAACAGGGAAAGGATCCCTCATCTCGAGCTAGGAGGCGGAAACGGGGCTCCCCTGGATGTGTGCGGGACACCGCGTGATTCCTCTCGAGTGGAGACGGGTATGTCGGGGAACTTCTTGAGTTGCAGCAAGGGTGTGAAGGACCCTTTGGAAGTTCCAGTGGTTAGATGTGATTGGCCTCGAGAAGCCTCAGCGGAAATGGACCTCATCTCGCCTGGAGGGCAAAACCTCCTGGATTTTCTCGAGTTGCGGCAGGCGCTCTCGACTTACGACGGGGACCTCAGGGACCCGCTCTGGTAGCCTCAGGAAAGGCCAGTCCCCATGCGAGTTCCTCGGGGGCCTCTCGGGATTCCTCTCCCGTCGATGCCGTGGCATAAGACCTTGTGTGGAGTCGGGGCCGGAACCTGAGGATTCCTCTCCAGTGCTGACATGGATCTTGGGGTACTTCTGGAGTCTCCCCAGGGGAGTCAGTCCTCGTCTCTAATGCAGGAATGCACTTGCGCTTTCCTCCAGAGCGGTAGCAGCAGTGTCACGCAGTCCGCCGCGTGGATCAAAGGATCTATGGTTTTCCCTCGAGTCTTTCCCACGAGGCTTTCCCACGAGGCTTTCCCACAGGGCTGTCCCACGTGCACACGTGGTGGGAGTCGATCCTCGGCTTGAACGTCAAGGCAGTGCAGGGAAAACAGGTTCCTCTGGAATGGACTGACACATCTGGGGGTCTCTTGGAATGGTGGCACGAGCCTGGAGTTCCTCTCCCCTTTCCTGTGGAGAGCGCCTCCTCTTGAGATGCGACGGGAACGCCGGGAATTCTTTCCCTACCAAACAGGGAAAGGATCCCTCATCTCGAGCTAGGAGGCGGAAACGGGTCTCCCCTGGATGTGTGCGGGACCCCACGTGCTTCCTCTCGAGTGGAGACGGGTAAGTCGGGGAAGTTCTTGAGTTGCAGCAAGGGTGTGAAGGACCCTTTGGAAGTTCCAGTGGTTAGACGTGATTAGCCTCAAGAAGCCTCAGCGGAAATGGGCCTCATCTCGCCTGGAGGGCAAAACCTCCTGGATTTTTTCGAGTTGCGGCAGGTGCTCTCGACTTACGACGGGGACCTCAGGGACCCGCTCTGGTGGCCTCAGGAAAGGCCAGTCCCCAGGCGAGTTCCTCGGGGGCCTCTGGGGATTCCTCTCCCTTCGATGCCGGGGCCTAAGACCTTGTGTGGAGTCGGGGCCGGAACCTGAGGATTCCTCTCCAGTGCTGACATGGATCTTGGGGTACTTCTGGAGTCTCCCCAGGGGAGTCAGTCCTCGTCTCGAATGCGGGCATGCACTTGCGCTTTCCTCCAGAGCGGTAGCAGCAGTGTCACGCAGTCCGCCGCGTGGATCAAAGGATCTATGGTTTTCCCTCGAGTCTTTCCCACGAGGCTTTCCCACGAGGCTTTCCCACAGGGCTGTCCCACGTGCACACGTGGTGGGAGTCGATCCTCGGCTTGAACGTCAAGGCAGTGCAGGGAAAACAGGTTCCTCGGGAATGGACTGACACATCTGGGGGACTCGTGGAATGGTGGCACGACCCTAGAGTTCCTCTCGCCTTTCCTGTGGAGAGCGCCTCCTCTTGAGATGCGACGGGAACGCCGGGAAATCTTTCCCTACGAAACAGGGAAAGGATCCCTCATCTCGAGCTAGGAGGCGGAAACGGGGCTCCCCTGGATGTGTGCGGGACCCACGTGCTTCCTCTCGAGTGGAGACGGGTATGTCGGGGAACTTCTTGAGTTGCAGCAAGGGTGTGAAGGACCCTTTGGAAGTTCCAGTGGTTAGACGTGATTAGCCTCGAGAAGCCTCAGCGGAAATTGGCCTCATCTCGCCTGGAGGGCAAAACCTCCTGGATTTTCTCGAGTTGCGGCAGGTGCTCTCGACTTACGACGGGGACCTCAGGGACCCGCTCTGGTGGCCTCAGGAAAGGCCAGTCCCCATGCGAGTTCCTCGGGGGCCTCTCGGGATTCCTCTCCCGTCGATGCCGGGGCCTAAGACCTTGTGTGGAGTCGGGGCCGGAACCTGAGGATTCCTCTCCAGTGCTGACATGGATCTTGGGGTACTTCTGAAGTCTCCCCAGGGGAGTCAGTCCTCGTCTCGAATGCGGGCATGCACTTGCGCTTTCCTCCAGAGCGGTAGCAGCAGTGTCACGCAGTCCGCCGCGTGGATCAAAGGATCTATGGTTTTCCCTCGAGTCTTTCCCACGAGGCTTTCCCACGAGGCTTTCCCACAGGGCTGTCCCACGTGCACACGTGGTGGGAGTCGATCCTCGGCTTGAACGTCAAGGCAGTGCAGGGAAAACAGGTTCCTCTGGAATGGACTGACACATCTGGGGGACTCTTGGAATGGTGTCACGACCCTGGAGTTCCTCTCGCCTTTCCTGTGGAGAGCGCCTCCTCTTGAGATGCGACGGGAACGCCGGGAATTCTTTCCCTACGAAACAGGGAAAGGATCCCTCATCTCGAGCTAGGAGGCGGAAACGGGTCTCCCCTGGATGTATGCGGGACCCCACGTGCTTCCTCTCGAGTGGAGACGGGTATGTCGGGGAACTTCTTGAGTTGCAGCAATGGTGTGAAGGACCCTTTGAAAGTTCCAGTGGTTAGATGTGATTGGCCTCGAGAAGCCTCAGCGGAAATGGGCCTCATATCGCCTGGAGGGCAAAACCTCCTGGATTTTCTCGAGTTGCGGCAGGTGCTCTCGAATTACGACGGGGACCTCAGGGACCCGCTCTGGTGGCCTCAGGAAAGGCCAGTCCCCATGCGAGTTCCTCGGGGGCCTCTCGGGATTCCTCTCCCGTCGATGCCGGGGCCTAAGACCTTGTGTGGAGTCGGGGCCGGAACCTGAGGATTCCTCTCCAGTGCTGACATGGATCTTGGGGTACTTCTGGAGTCTCCCCAGGGGAGTCAGTCCTCGTCTCGAATGCGGGCATGCACTTGCGCTTTCCTCCAGAGCGGTAGCAGCAGTGTCACGCAGTCCGCCGCGTGGATCAAAGGATGTTTGGTTTTCCCTCGAGTCTTTCCCACGAGGCTTTCCCACGAGGCTGTCTCACGTGCACACGTGGTGTGAGTCGATCCTCGGCTTGAACGTCAAGGCAGTGCAGGGAAAACAGGTTCCTCTGGAATGGACTGACACATCTGGGGGACTCTTGGAATGGTGGCACGACCCTGGAGTTCCTCTCGCCTTTCCAGTGGAGAGCGCCTCCTCTTGAGATGCGACGGGAACGCCGGGAATTCTTTCCCTACGAAACAGGGAAAGGATCACTCATCTCGAGCTAGGAGGCGGAAACGGGGCTCCCCTGGATGTGTGCGGGACACCACGTGCTTCCTCTCGAGTGGAGACGGGTATGTCGGGGAACTTCTTGAGTTGCAGCAAGGGTGTGAAAGACCCTTTGGAAGTTCCAGTGGTTAGACGTGATTAGCCTCGAGAAGCCTCAGCGGAAATGGGCCTCATCTCGCCTGGAGGGCAAAACCTCCTGGATTTTCTCGAGTTGCGGCAGGTGCTCTCGACTTACGACGGGGACCTCAGGGACCCGCTCTGGTGGCCTCAGGAAAGGCCAGTCCCCATGCGAGTTCCTCGGGGGCCTCTCGGGATTCCTCTCCCGTCGATGCCGGGGCCTAAGACCTTGTGTGGAGTCGGGGCCGGAACCTGAGGATTCCTCTCCAGTGCTGACATGGATCTTGGGGGTACTTCTGGAGTCTCCCCAGGGGAGTCAGTCCTCGTCTCGAATGCGGGCATGCACTTGCGCTTTCCTCCAGAGCGGTAGCAGCAGTGTCACGCAGTCCGCCGCGTGGATCAAAGGATCTATGGTTTTCCCTCGAGTCTTTCCCACGAGGCTTTCCCACGAGGCTTTCCCACAGGGCTGTCCCACGTGCACACGTGGTGGGAGTCGATCCTCGGTTTGAACGTCAAGTGCAGGGAAAACACGTTCCTCTGGAATGGACTGACACATCTGGGGGACTCTTGGAATGGTGGCACGACCCTGGAGTTCCTCTCGCATTTCCTGTGGAGAGCGCCTCCTCTTGAGATGCGACGGGAACGCCGGGAATTCTTTCCCTACGAAACAGGGAAAGGATCCCTCATCTCGAGCTAGGAGGCGGAAACGGGTCTCCCCTGGATGTGTGCGGGACCCCACGTGCTTCCTCTCGAGTGGAGATGGGTATGTCGGGGAACTTCTTGAGTTGCAGCAATGGTGTGAAGGACCCTTTGGAAGTTCCAGTGGTTAGATGTGATTGGCCTCGAGAAGCAACAGCGGAAATGGGCCAAATCTCGCCTGGAGGGCAAAACCTCCTGGATTTTCTCGAGTTGCGGCAGGTGCTCTCGACTTACGACGGGGACCTCAGGGAACCGCTCTGGTGGCCTCAGGAAAGGCCAGTCCCCATGCGAGTTCCTCGGGGGCCTCTCGTGATTCCTCTTCCGTCGATGCCGGTGCCTAAGACCTTGTGTGGAGTCGGGGCCGGAACCTGAGGATTCCTCTCCAGTGCTGACATGGATCTTGGGGTACGTCTGAGTCTCCCCAAGGGCGTCAGTCCTCGTCTCGAATGCGGGCATGCATTGCCCTTTCCTCCAGAGCGTAGCAGCAGTGTCACGCAGTCCGCAGCATGGATCAAAGGATCTATGGTTTTCCCTCGAGTCTTTCCCACGAGGCTTTCCCACGAGGCTTTCCCACAGGGCTTTCCCACGTGCACACGTGGTGGGAGTCGATCCTCGGCTTGAACGTCAAGGCAGTGCAGGGAAAACAGGTTCCTCTGGAATGGACTGACACATCTGGGGGACTCTTGGAATGGTGGCACGACCCTGGAGTTCCTCTCGCCTTTCCTGTGGAGAGCGCCTCCTCTTGAGATGCGACGGGAACGCCGGGAATTCTTTCCCTACGAAACAGGGAAAGGATCCCTCATCTCGAGCTAGGAGGCGGAAACGGGGCTCCCCTGGATGTGTGCGGGACCCCACGTGCTTCCTCTCGAGTGCAGACGGGTATGTCGGGGAAGTTCTTGAGTTGCAGCAAGGGTGTGAAGGACCCTTTGGAAGTTCCAGTGGTTAGATGTGATTGGCCTCGAGAAGCCTCAGCGGGAATGGGCCTCATCTCGCCTGGAGGGCAAAACCTCCTGGATTTTCTCGAGTTGCGGCAGGTGCTCTCGACTTACGACGGGGACCTCAGGGACCCGCTCTGGTGGCCTCAGGAAAGGCCAGTCCCCATGCGAGTTCCTCGGGGGCCTCTGGGGATTCCTCTCCCTTCGATGCCGGGGCCTAAGACCTTGTGTGGAGTCGGGGCCGGAACCTGAGGATTCCTCTCCAGTGCTGACATGGATCTTGGGGTACTTCTGGAGTCTCCCCAGGGGAGTCAGTCCTCGTCTCGAATGCGGGCATGCCCTTGCGCTTTCCTCCAGAGCGGTAGCAGCAGTGTAACGCAGTCCGCCGCGTGGATCAAAGGATCTATGGTTTTCCCTCGAGTCTTTCCCACGAGGCTTTCCCACGAGGCTTTCCCACAGGGCTGTCCCACGTGCACACGTGGTGGGAGTCGATCCTCGGCTTGAACGTCAAGGCAGTGCAGGGAAAACAGGTTCCTCGGGAATGGACTGACACATCTGGGGTACTCTTGGAATGGTGGCACGACCCTAGAGTTCCTCTCGCCTTTCCTGTGGAGAGCGCCTCCTCTTGAGATGCGACGGGAACGCCGGGAAATCTTTCCCTACGAAACAGGGAAAGGATCCCTCATCTCGAGCTAGGAGGCGGAAACGGGGCTCCCCTGGATGTGTGCGGGACCCACGTGCTTCCTCTCGAGTGGAGACGGGTATGTCGGGGAACTTCTTGAGTTGCAGCAAGGGTGTGAAGGACCCTTTGGAAGTTCCAGTGGTTAGACGTGATTAGCCTCGAGAAGCCTCAGCCGAAATGGGCCTCATCTCGCCTGGAGGGCAAAACCTCCTGGATTTTCTCGAGTTGCGGCAGGTGCTCTCGACTTACGACGGAGACCTCAGGGACCTGCTCTGGTGGCCTCAGGAAAGGCCAGTCCCCATGCGAGTTCCTCGGGGGCCTCTCGGGATTCCTCTCCCGTCGATGCCGGGGCCTAAGACCTTGTGTGGAGTCGGGGCCGGAACCTGAGGATTCCTCTCCAGTGCTGACATGGATCTTGGGGTACTTCTGGAGTCTCCCCAGGGGAGTCAGTCCTCATCTCGAATGCGGGCATGCACTTGCGCTTTCCTCCAGAGCGGTAGCAGCAGTGTAACGCTTCTGCCGCGTGGATCAAAGGATCTATGGTTTTCCCTCGAGTCTTTCCCACGAGGCTTTCCCACGAGGCTTTCCCACAGGGCTGTCCCACGTGCACACGTGGTGGGAGTCGATCCTCGGCTTGAACGTCAAGGCAGTGCAGGGAAAACAGGTTCCTCTGGAATGGACTGACACATTTGGGTGACTCTTGGAATGGTGTCACGACCCTGGAGTTCCTCTCGCCTTTCCTGTGGAGAGCGCCTCCTCTTGAGATGCGACGGAAACGCCGGGAATTCTTTCCCTACGAAACAGGGAAAGGATCCCTCATCTCGAGCTAGGAGGCGGAAACGGGGCTCCCCTGGATGTGTGCGGGACCCACGTGCTTCCTCTCGAGTGGAGACGGGTATGTCGGGGAACTTCTTGAGTTGAAGCAAGGGTGTGAAGGACCCTTTGGAAGTTCCAGTGGTTAGACGTGATTAGCCTCGAGAAGCCTCAGCGGAAATGGGCCTCATCTCGCCTGGAGGGCAAAACCTCCAGGATTTTCACGAGTTGCCGCAGGTGCTCTCGACTTACGACGGGGACCTCAGGGACCCGCTCTGGTGGCCTCAGGAAAGGCCAGTCCCCATGCGAGTTCCTCGGGGGTGTCTCGGGATTCCTCTCCCGTCGATGCCAGGACCTAAGACCTTGTGTGGAGTCGGGGCCGGAACCTGAGGATTCCTCTCCAGTGCTGACATGGATCTTGGGGTACTTCTGGAGTCTCCCCAGGGGAGTCAGTCCTCGTCTCGAATGCGGGCATGCACTTGCGCTTTCCTCCAGAGCGGTAGCAGCAGTGTCACGCAGTCCGCCGCGTGGATCAAAGGATCTATGGTTTTCCCTCGAGTCTTTCCCACGAGGCTTTCCCACGAGGCTTTCCCACAGGGCTGTCCCACGTGCACACGTGGTGGGAGTCGAACCTCGGCTTGAACGTCAAGGCAGTGCAGGGAAAACTGGTTCCTCTGGAATGGACTGACACATCTGGGGGACTCTTGGAATGGTGGCATGACCCTGGAGTTCCTCTCGCCTTTCCTGTGGAGAGCGCCTCCTCTTGAGATGCGACGGGAACGCCGGGAATTCTTTCCCTACGAAACAGGGAAAGGATCCCTCATCTCGAGCTAGGAGGCGGAAACGGGGCTCCCCTGGATGTGTGCGGGACACCACGTGCTTCCTCTCGAGTGGAGACGGGTATGTCGGGGAATTTCTTGAGTTGCAGCAAGGGTGTGAAGGACCCTTTGGAAGTTCCAGTGGTTAGATGTGATTGGCCTCGAGAAGCCTCTGCGGAAATGGGCCTCATCTCGCCTGGAGGGCAAAAACTCCTGGATTTTCTCAAGTTGCGGCAGGTGCTCTCGACTTACGACGGGGACCTCAGGGACCCGCTCTGGTGGCCTCAGGAAAGGCCAGTCCCCATGCGAGTTCCTCGGGGGCCTCTCGGGATTCCTCTCCCGTCGATGCCGGGGCCTAAGACCTTGTGTGGAGTCGGGGCCGGAACCTGAGGATTCCTCTCCAGTGCTGACATGGATCTTGGGGTACTTCTGGAGTCTCCCCAGGGGAGTCAGTCCTCGTCTCGAATGCGGGCATGCACTTGCACTTTCCTCCAGAGCGGTAGCAGCAGTGTCACGCAGTCCGCCGCGTGGATCAAAGGATCTATGGTTTTCCCTCGAGTCTTTCCCACGAGGCTTTCCCACGAGGCTTTCCCACAGGGCTGTCCCACGTGCACACGTGGTGGGAGTCGATCCTCGGCTTGAACGTCAAGGCAGTGCAGGGAAAACAGGTTCCTCTGGAATGGACTGACACATCTGGGGGTCTCTTGGAATGGTGGCACGACCCTGGAGTTCCTCTCGCCTTTCCTGTGGAGAGCGCCTCCTCTTGAGATGCGACGGGAACGCCGGGAATTCTTTCCCTACGAAACAGGGAAAGGATCCCTCATCTCGAGCTAGGAGGCGGAAACGGGGCTCCCCTGGATGTGTGCGGGACCCCACGTGCTTCCTCTCGAGTGGAGACGGGTATGTCGGGGAACTTCTTGAGTTGCAGCAAGGGTGTGAAGGACCCTTTGGAAGTTCCAGTGGTTAGACGTGATTGGCCTCGAGAAGCCTCAGCGGAAATGGGCCTCATCTCGCCTGGAGGGCAAAACCTCCTGGATTTTCTCGAGTTGCGGCAGGTGCTCTCGACTTACGACGGGGACCTCAGGGAACCGCTCTGGTGGCCTCAGGAAAGGCCAGTCCCCATGCGAGTTCCTCGGGGGCCTCTCGGGATTCCTCTCCCGTCGATGCCGGGGCCTAAGACCTTGTGTGGAGTCGGGGCCGGAACCTGAGGATTCCTCTCCAGTGCTGACATGGATCTTGGGGTACTTCTGGAGTCTCCCCAGGGGAGTCAGTCCTCGTCTCGAATGCGGGCATGCACTTGCGCTTTCCTCCAGAGCGGTAGCAGCAGTGTCACGCAGTCCGCCGCGTGGATCAAAGGATCTATGGTTTTCCCTCGAGTCTTTCCCACGAGGCTTTCCCACGAGGCTTTCCCACAGGGCTGTCCCACGTGCACACGTGGTGGGAGTCGATCCTCGGCTTGAACGTCAAGGCAGTGCAGGGAAAACAGGTTCCTCTGGAATGGACTGACACATCTGGGGGACTCTTGGAATGGTGGCATGACCCTGGAGTTCCTCTCACCTTTCCTGTGGAGAGCGCCTCCTCTTGAGATGCGGCGGGAACGCCGGGAATTCTTTCTCTACGAAACAGGGAAAGGATCCCTCATCTCGAGCTAGGAGGCGGAAACGGGGCTCCCCTGGATGTGTGCGGGACCCCACGTGCTTCCTCTCGAGTGGAGACGGGTATGTCGGGGAACTTCTTGAGTTGCAGCAAGGGTGTGAAGGACCCTTTGGAAGTTCCAGTGGTTAGATGTGATTGGCCTCGAGAAGCCTCAGCGGAAATGGGCCTCATCTCGCCTGGAGGGCAAAACCTCCTGGATTTTCTCAAGTTGCGGCAGGTGCTCTCGACTTACGACGGGGACCTCAGGGACCCGCTCTGGTGGCCTCAGGAAAGGCCAGTCCCCATGCGAGTTCCTCGGGGGCCTCTAGGGATTCCTCTCCCGTCGATGCCGGGGCCTAAGACCTTGTGTGGAGTCGGGGCCGGAACCTGAGGATTCCTCTCCAGTGCTGACATGGATCTTGGGGTACTTCTGGAGTCTCCCCAGGGGAGTCAGTCCTCGTCTCGAATGCGGGCATGCACTTGCGCTTTCCTCCAGAGCGGTAGCAGCAGTGTCACGCAGTCCGCCGCGTGGATCAAAGGATCTATGGTTTTCCCTCGAGTCTTTCCCACGAGGCTTTCCCACGAGGCTTTCCCACAGGGCTGTCCCACGTGCACACGTGGTGGGAGTGGATCCTCGGCTTGAACGTCAAGGCAGTGCAGGGAAAACTGGTTCCTCTGGAATGGACTGACACATCTGGGGGACTCTTGGAATGGTGTCACGACCCTGGAGTTCCTCTCGCCTTTCCTGTGGAGAGCGCCTCCTCTTGAGATGCGACGGGAACGCCGGGAATTCTTTCCCTACGAAACAGGGAAAGGATCCCTCATCTCGAGCTAGGAGGCGGAAACGGGTCTCCCCTGGATGTGTGCGGGACCCCACGTGCTTCCTCTCGAGTGGAGATGGGTATGTCGGGGAACTTCTTGAGTTGCAGCAATGGTGTGAAGGACCCTTTGGAAGTTCCAGTGGTTAGATGTGATTGGCCTCGAGAAGCAACAGCGGAAATGGGCCAAATCTCGCCTGGAGGGCAAAACCTCCTGGATTTTCTCGAGTTGCGGCAGGTGCTCTCGACTTACGACGGGGACCTCAGGGAACCGCTCTGGTGGCCTCAGGAAAGGCCAGTCCCCATGCGAGTTCCTCGGGGGCCTCTCGTGATTCCTCTTCCGTCGATGCCGGTGCCTAAGACCTTGTGTGGAGTCGGGGCCGGAACCTGAGGATTCCTCTCCAGTGCTGACATGGATCTTGGGGTACGTCTGAGTCTCCCCAAGGGCGTCAGTCCTCGTCTCGAATGCGGGCATGCATTGCCCTTTCCTCCAGAGCGTAGCAGCAGTGTCACGCAGTCCGCAGCATGGATCAAAGGATCTATGGTTTTCCCTCGAGTCTTTCCCACGAGGCTTTCCCACGAGGCTTTCCCACAGGGCTTTCCCACGTGCACACGTGGTGGGAGTCGATCCTCGGCTTGAACGTCAAGGCAGTGCAGGGAAAACAGGTTCCTCTGGAATGGACTGACACATCTGGGGGACTCTTGGAATGGTGGCACGACCCTGGAGTTCCTCTCGCCTTTCCTGTGGAGAGCGCCTCCTCTTGAGATGCGACGGGAACGCCGGGAATTCTTTCCCTACGAAACAGGGAAAGGATCCCTCATCTCGAGCTAGGAGGCGGAAACGGGGCTCCCCTGGATGTGTGCGGGACCCCACGTGCTTCCTCTCGAGTGCAGACGGGTATGTCGGGGAAGTTCTTGAGTTGCAGCAAGGGTGTGAAGGACCCTTTGGAAGTTCCAGTGGTTAGATGTGATTGGCCTCGAGAAGCCTCAGCGGGAATGGGCCTCATCTCGCCTGGAGGGCAAAACCTCCTGGATTTTCTCGAGTTGCGGCAGGTGCTCTCGACTTACGACGGGGACCTCAGGGACCCGCTCTGGTGGCCTCAGGAAAGGCCAGTCCCCATGCGAGTTCCTCGGGGGCCTCTGGGGATTCCTCTCCCTTCGATGCCGGGGCCTAAGACCTTGTGTGGAGTCGGGGCCGGAACCTGAGGATTCCTCTCCAGTGCTGACATGGATCTTGGGGTACTTCTGGAGTCTCCCCAGGGGAGTCAGTCCTCGTCTCGAATGCGGGCATGCCCTTGCGCTTTCCTCCAGAGCGGTAGCAGCAGTGTAACGCAGTCCGCCGCGTGGATCAAAGGATCTATGGTTTTCCCTCGAGTCTTTCCCACGAGGCTTTCCCACGAGGCTTTCCCACAGGGCTGTCCCACGTGCACACGTGGTGGGAGTCGATCCTCGGCTTGAACGTCAAGGCAGTGCAGGGAAAACAGGTTCCTCGGGAATGGACTGACACATCTGGGGTACTCTTGGAATGGTGGCACGATCCTAGAGTTCCTCTCGCCTTTCCTGTGGAGAGCGCCTCCTCTTGAGATGCGACGGGAACGCCGGGAAATCTTTCCCTACGAAACAGGGAAAGGATCCCTCATCTCGAGCTAGGAGGCGGAAACGGGGCTCCCCTGGATGTGTGCGGGACCCACGTGCTTCCTCTCGAGTGGAGACGGGTATGTCGGGGAACTTCTTGAGTTGCAGCAAGGGTGTGAAGGACCCTTTGGAAGTTCCAGTGGTTAGACGTGATTAGCCTCGAGAAGCCTCAGCCGAAATGGGCCTCATCTCGCCTGGAGGGCAAAACCTCCTGGATTTTCTCGAGTTGCGGCAGGTGCTCTCGACTTACGACGGAGACCTCAGGGACCTGCTCTGGTGGCCTCAGGAAAGGCCAGTCCCCATGCGAGTTCCTCGGGGGCCTCTCGGGATTCCTCTCCCGTCGATGCCGGGGCCTAAGACCTTGTGTGGAGTCGGGGCCGGAACCTGAGGATTCCTCTCCAGTGCTGACATGGATCTTGGGGTACTTCTGGAGTCTCCCCAGGGGAGTCAGTCCTCATCTCGAATGCGGGCATGCACTTGCGCTTTCCTCCAGAGCGGTAGCAGCAGTGTAACGCTTCTGCCGCGTGGATCAAAGGATCTATGGTTTTCCCTCGAGTCTTTCCCACGAGGCTTTCCCACGAGGCTTTCCCACAGGGCTGTCCCACGTGCACACGTGGTGGGAGTCGATCCTCGGCTTGAACGTCAAGGCAGTGCAGGGAAAACAGGTTCCTCTGGAATGGACTGACACATTTGGGTGACTCTTGGAATGGTGTCACGACCCTGGAGTTCCTCTCGCCTTTCCTGTGGAGAGCGCCTCCTCTTGAGATGCGACGGAAACGCCGGGAATTCTTTCCCTACGAAACAGGGAAAGGATCCCTCATCTCGAGCTAGGAGGCGGAAACGGGGCTCCCCTGGATGTGTGCGGGACCCACGTGCTTCCTCTCGAGTGGAGACGGGTATGTCGGGGAACTTCTTGAGTTGAAGCAAGGGTGTGAAGGACCCTTTGGAAGTTCCAGTGGTTAGACGTGATTAGCCTCGAGAAGCCTCAGCGGAAATGGGCCTCATCTCGCCTGGAGGGCAAAACCTCCAGGATTTTCACGAGTTGCCGCAGGTGCTCTCGACTTACGACGGGGACCTCAGGGACACGCTCTGGTGGCCTCAGGAAAGGCCAGTCCCCATGCGAGTTCCTCGGGGGCCTCTCGGGATTCCTCTCCCGTCGATGCCGGGGCCTAAGACCTTGTGTGGAGTCGGGGCCGGAACCTGAGGATTCCTCTCCAGTGCTGACATGGATCTTGGGGTACTTCTGGAGTCTCCCCAGGGGAGTCAGTCCTCGTCTCGAATGCGGGCATGCACTTGCGCTTTCATCCAGAGCGGTAGCAGCAGTGTCACGCAGTCCGCCGCGTGGATCAAAGGATCTATGGTTTTCCCTCGAGTCTTTCCCACGAGGGTTTCCCACGAGGCTTTCCCACAGGGCTGTCCCACGTGCACACGTGGTGGGAGTCGATCCTCGGCTTGAACGTCAAGGCAGTGCAGGGAAAACAGGTTCCTCTGGAATGGACTGACACATCTGGGGGACTCTTGGAATGGTGGCACGACCCTGGAGTTCCTCTCGCCTTTCCTGTGGAGAGCGCCTCCTCTTGAGATGCGACGGGAATGCCGGGAATTCTTTCCCTACGAAACAGGGAAAGGATCCCTCATCTCGAGCTAGGAGGCGGAAACGGGGCTCCCCTGGATGTGTGCGGGACCCCACGTGCTTCCTCTCGAGTGGAGACGGGTATGTCGGGGAACTTCTTGAGTTGCAGCAAGGGTGTGAAGGACCCTTTGGAAGTTCCAGTGGTTAGACGTGATTGGCCTCGAGAAGCCTCAGCGGAAATGGGCCTCATCTCGCCTGGAGGGCAAAACCTCCTGGATTTTCTCGAGTTGCGGCAGGTGCTCTCGACTTACGACGGGGACCTCAGGGAACCGCTCTGGTGGCCTCAGGAAAGGCCAGTCCCCATGCGAGTTCCTCGGGGGCCTCTTGGGATTCCTCTCCCGTCGATGCCGGGGCCTAAGACCTTGTGTGGAGTCGGGGCCGGAACCTGAGGATTCCTCTCCAGTGCTGACATGGATCTTGGGGTACTTCTGGAGTCTCCCCAGGGGAGTCAGTCCTCGTCTCGAATGCGGGCATGCACTTGCGCTTTCCTCCAGAGCGGTAGCAGCAGTGTCACGCAGTCCGCCGCGTGGATAAAAGGATCTATGGTTTTCCCTCGAGTCTTTCCCACGAGGCTTTCCCACGAGGCTTTCCCACAGGGCTGTCCCACGTGCACACGTGGTGGGAGTGGATCCTCGGCTTGAACGTCAAGGCAGTGCAGGGAAAACTGGTTCCTCTGGAATGGACTGACACATCTGGGGGACTCTTGGAATGGTGTCACGACCCTGGAGTTCCTCTCGCCTTTCCTGTGGAGAGCGCCTCCTCTTGAGATGCGACGGGAACGCCGGGAATTCTTTCCCTACGAAACAGGGCAAGGATCCCTCATCTCGAGCTAGGAGGCGGAAACGGGGCTCCCCTGGATGTGTGCGGGACCCACGTGCTTCCTCTCGAGTGGAGACGGGTATGTCGGGGAACTTCTTGAATTGCAGCAAGGGTGTGAAGGACCCTTTGGAAGTTCCAGTGGTTAGATGTGATTGGCCTCGAGAAGCCTCAGCGGAAATGGGCCTCATCTCGCCTGGAGGGCAAAACGTCCTGGATTTTCTCAAGTTGCGGCAGGTGCTCTCGACTTACGACGGGGACCTCAGGGACCCGCTCTGGTGGCCTCAGGAAAGGCCAGTCCCCATGCGAGTTCCTCGGGGGCCTCTCGGGATTCCTCTCCCGTCGATGCCGGGGCCTAAGACCTTGTGTGGAGTCGGGGCCGGAACCTGAGGATTCCTCTCCAGTGCTGACATGGATCTTGGGGTACTTCTGGAGTCTCCCCAGGGGAGTCAGTCCTCGTCTCGAATGCGGGCATGCACTTGCGCTTTCCTCCAGAGCGGTAGCAGCAGTGTCACGCAGTCCGCCGCGTGGATCAAAGGATCTATGGTTTTCCCTCGAGTCTTTCCCACGAGGCTTTCCCACGAGGCTTTCCCACAGGGCTGTCCCACGTGCACACGTGGTGGGAGTCGATCCTCGGCTTGAACGTCAAGGCAGTGCAGGGAAAACAGGTTCCTCTGGAATGGACTGACACATCTGGGGGACTCTTGGAATGGTGGCACGACCCTGGAGTTCCTCTCGCCTTTCCTGTGGAGAGCGCCTCCTCTTGAGATGCGACGGGAACGCCGGGAATTCTTTCCCTACGAAACAGGGAAAGGATCCCTCATCTCGAGCTAGGAGGCGGAAACGGGGCTCCCCTGGATGTGTGCGGGACCCCACGTGCTTCCTCTCGAGTGGAGACGGGTATGTCGGGGAACTTCTTGAGTTGCAGCAAGGGTGTGAAGGACCCTTTGGAAGTTCCAGTGGTTAGACGTGATTGGCCTCGAGAAGCCTCAGCGGAAATGGGCCTCATCTCGCCTGGAGGGCAAAACCTCCTGGATTTTCTCGAGTTGCGGCAGGTGCTCTCGACTTACGACGGGGACCTCAGGGAACCGCTCTGGTGGCCTCAGGAAAGGCCGGTCCCCATGCGAGTTCCTCGGGGGCCTCTCGGGATTCCTCTCCCGTCGATGCCGGGGCCTAAGACCTTGTGTGGAGTCGGGGCCGGAACCTGAGGATTCCTCTCCAGTGCTGACATGGATCTTGGGGTACTTCTGGAGTCTCCCCAGGGGAGTCAGTCCTCGTCTCGAATGCGGGCATGCACTTGCGCTTTCCTCCAGAGCGGTAGCAGCAGTGTCACGCAGTCCGCCGCGTGGATCCAAGGATCTATGGTTTTCCCTCGAGTCTTTCCCACGAGGCTTTCCCACGAGGCTTTCCCACAGGGCTGTCCCACGTGCACACGTGGTGGGAGTCGATCCTCGGCTTGAACGTCAAGGCAGTGCAGGGAAAACAGGTTCCTCTGGAATGGACTGACACATCTGGGGGACTCTTGGAATGGTGGCATGACCCTGGAGTTCCTCTCATCTTTCCTGTGGAGAGCGCCTCCTCTTGAGATGCGACGGGAACGCCGGGAATTCTTTCTCTACGAAACAGGGAAAGGATCCCTCATCTCGAGCTAGGAGGCGGAAACGGGGCTCCCCTGGATGTGTGCGGGACCCCACGTGCTTCCTCTCGAGTGGAGACGGGTATGTCGGGGAACTTCTTGAGTTGCAGCAAGGGTGTGAAGGACCCTTTGGAAGTTCCAGTGGTTAGATGTGATTGGCCTCGAGAAGCGTCAGCGGAAATGGGCCTCATCTCGCCTGGAGGGCAAAACCTCCTGGATTTTCTCGAGTTGCGGCAGGTGCTCTCGACTTACGACGGGGACCTCAGGGACCCGCTCTGGTGGCCTCAGGAAAGGCCAGTCCCCATGCGAGTTCCTCGGGGGCCTCTCGGGATTCCTCTCCCGTCGATGCCGGGGCCTAAGACCTTGTGTGGAGTCGGGGCCGGAACCTGAGGATTCCTCTCCAGTGCTGACATGGATCTTGGGGTACTTCTGGAGTCTCCTCAGGGGAGTCAGTCCTCATCTCGAATGCGGGCATGCACTTGCGCTTTCCTCCAGAGCGGTAGCAGCAGTGTAACGCTTCTGCCGCGTGGATCAAAGGATCTATGGTTTTCCCTCGAGTCTTTCCCACGAGGCTTTCCCACGAGGCTTTCCCACAGGGCTGTCCCACGTGCACACGTGGTGGGAGTCGATCCTCGGCTTGAACGTCAAGGCAGTGCAGGGAAAACAGGTTCCTCTGGAATGGACTGACACATCTGGGGGACTCTTGGAATGGTGTCACGACCCTGGAGTTCCTCTCGCCTTTCCTGTGGAGAGCGCCTCCTCTTGAGATGCGACGGAAACGCCGGGAATTCTTTCCCTACGAAACAGGGAAAGGATCCCTCATCTCGAGCTAGGAGGCGGAAACGGGGCTCCCCTGGATGTGTGCGGGACCCACGTGCTTCCTCTCGAGTGGAGACGGGTATGTCGGGGAACTTCTTGAGTTGCAGCAAGGGTGTGAAGGACCCTTTTTAAGTTCCAGTGGTTAGACGTGATTAGCCTCGAGAAGCCTCAGCGGAAATGGGCCTCATCTCGCCTGGAGGGCAAAACCTCCTGGATTTTCTCGAGTTGCGGCAGGTGCTCTCGACTTACGACGGGGACCTCAGGGACCCGCTCTGGTGGCCTCAGGAAAGGCCAGTCCCCATGCGAGTTCCTCGGGGGCCTCTCGGGATTCCTCTCCCGTCGATGCCGGGGCCTAAGACCTTGTGTGGAGTCGGGGCCGGAACCTGAGGATTCCTCTCCAGTGCTGACATGGATCTTGGGGTACTTCTGGAGTCTCCCCAGGGGAGTCAGTCCTCGTCTCGAATGCGGGCATGCACTTGCGCTTTCCTCCAGAGCTGTAGCAGCAGTGTCACGCAGTCCGCCGCGTGGATCAAAGGATCTATGGTTTTCCCTCGAGTCTTTCCCACGAGGCTTTCCCACGAGGCTTTCCCACAGGGCTGTCCCACGTGCACAGGTGGTGGGAGTCGATCCTCGGCTTGAACGTCAAGGCAGTGCAGGGAAAACTGGTTCCTCTGGAATGGACTGACACATCTGCGGGCCTCTTGGAATGGTGTCACGACCCTGGAGTTCCTCTCGCCTTTCCTGTGGAGAGCGCCTCCTCTTGAGATGCGACGGGAACGCCGGGAATTCTTTCCCTACGAAACAGGGAAAGGATCCCTCATCTCGAGCTAGGAGGCGGAAACGGGGCTCCCCTGGATCTGTGCGGGACCCACGTGCTTCCTCTCAAGTGTAGACGGGTATGTCGGGGAACTTCTTGAGTTGCAGCAAGGGTGTGAAGGACCCTTTGGAAGTTCCAGTGGTTAGACGTGATTAGCCTCGAGAAGCCTCAGCCGAAATGGGCATCATCTCGCCTCGAGGGCAAAACCTACTGGATTTTCTCGAGTTGCGGCAGGTGCTCTCGACTTACGACGGAGACCTCAGGGACCTGCTCTGGTGGCCTCAGAAAAGGCCAGTCCCCATGCGAGTTCCACGGGGGCCTCTCGGGATTCCTCTCCCGTCGATGCCGGGGCCTAAGACCTTGTGTGGAGTCGGGGCCGGAACCTGAGGATTCCTCTCCAGTGCTGACATGGATCTTGGGGTACTTCTGGAGTCTCCCCAGGGGAGTCAGTCCTCGTCTCGAATGCGGGCATGCACTTGCGCTTTCCTCCAGAGCGGTAGCAGCAGTGTAACGCTTCTGCCGCGTGGATCAACGGATCTATGGTTTTCCCTCGAGTCTTTCCCACGAGGCTTTCCCACGAGGCTTTCCCACAGGGCTGTCCCACGTGCTCACGTGGTGGGAGTCGATCCTCGGCTTGAACGTCAAGGCAGTGCAGGGAAAACAGGTTCCTCTGGAATGGACTGACAAATCTGGGGGACTCTTGGAATGGTGTCACGACCCTGGAGTTCCTCTCGCCTTTCCTGTGGAGAGCGCCTCCTCTTGAGATGCGACGGGAACGCCGGGAATTCTTTCCCTTCGAAACAGGGAAAGGATCCCTCATCTCGAGCTAGGAGGCGGAAACGGGGCTCCCCTGGATGTGTGTGGGACACCACGTGCTTCCTCTCGAGTGGAGACGGGTATGTCGGGGAACTTCTTGAGTTGCAGCAAGCGTGTGAAGGACCCTTTGGAAGTTCCAGTGGTTAGATGTGATTGGCCTCGAGAAGCCTCAGCGGAAATGGGCCTCATCTCGCCTGGAGGGCAAAACCTCCTGGATTTTCTCGAGTTGCGGCAGGTGCTCTCGACTTACGACGGGGACCTCAGGGACCCGCTCTGGTGGCCTCAGGAAAGGCTAGTCCCCATGCGAGTTCCTCGGGGGCCTCTCGGGATTTCTCTCCCGTCGATGCCGGGGCCTAAGACCTTGTGTGGAGTCGGGGCCGGAACTTGAGGATTCCTCTCCAGTGCTGACATGGATCTTGGGGTACTTCTGGAGTCTCCCCAGGGGAGTCAGTCCTCGTCTCGAATGCGGGCATGCACTTGCGCTTTCCTCCAGAGCGGTAGCAGCAGTGTCACGCAGTCCGCCGCGTGGATCAAAGGATCTATGGTTTTCCCTCGAGTCTTTCCCACGAGGCTTTCCCACGAGGCTTTCCCACAGGGCTGTCCCACGTGCACACGTGGTGGGAGTCGATCCTCGGCTTGAACGTCAAGGCAGTGCAGGGAAAACAGATTCCTCTGGAATGGACTGACACATCTGGGGGACTCTTGGAATGGTGGCACGACCCTGGAGTTCCTCTCGCCTTTCCTGTGGAGAGCGCCTCCTCTTGAGATGCGACGGGAACGCCGGGAATTCTTTCCCTACCAAACAGGGAAAGGATCCCTCATCTCGAGCTAGGAGGCGGAAACGGCGCTCCCCTGGATGTGTGCGGGACACCACGTGCTTCCTCTCGAGTGGAGACGGGTATGTCGGGGAACTTCTTGAGTTGCAGCAAGTGTGTGAAGGACCCTTTGGAAGTTCCAGTGGTTAGATGTGATTGGCCTCGAGAAGCCTCAGCGGAAATGGGCCTCATCTCGCCTGGAGGGCAAAACCTCCTGGATTTTCTCGAGTTGCGGCAGGTGCTCTCGACTTACGACGGGGACCTCAGGGACCCGCTCTGGTGGCCTCAGGAAAGGCCAGTCCCCATGCGAGTTCCTCGGGGGCGTCTCGGGATTCCTCTCCCGTCCATGCCGGGGCCTAAGACCTTGTGTGGAGTCGGGGCTGGAACCTGAGGATTCCTCTCCAGTGCTGACATGGATCTTGGGGTACTTCTGGAGTCTCCCCAGGGGAGTCAGTCCTCGTCTCGAATGCGGGCATGCACTTGCGCTTTCCTCCAGAGCGGTAGCAGCAGTGTCACGCAGTCCTCCGGGTGGATCAAAGGATCTATGGTTTTCCCTCGAGTCTTTCCCACGAGGCTTTCCCACGAGGCTTTCCCACAGGGCTGTCCCACGTGCACACGTGGTGGGAGTCGATCCTCCGCTTTAACGTCAAGGCAGTGCAGGGAAAACAGGTTCCTCTGGAATGGACTGACACATCCGGGGGACTCTTGGAATGGTGGCACGACCCTGGAGTTCCTCTCGCCTTTCCTGTGGAGAGCGCCTCCTCTTGAGATGCGACGGGAACGCCGGGAATTCTTTCCCTACGAAACAGGGAAAGGATCCCTCATCTCGAGCTAGGAGGCGGAAACGGGGCTCCCCTGGATGTGTGCGGGACACCACGTGCTTCCTCTCGAGTGGAGACGGGTATGTCGGGGAACTTCTTGAGTTGCAGCAAGCGTGTGAAGGACCCTTTGGAAGTTCCAGTGGTTAGATGTGATTGGCCTCGAGAAGCCTCAGCGGAAATGGGCCTCATCTCGCCTGGAGGGCAAAACCTCCTGGATTTTCTCGAGTTGCGGCAGGTGCTCTCGACTTACGACGGGGACCTCAGGGACCCGCTCTGGTGGCCTCAGGAAAGGCCAGTCCCCATGCGAGTTCCTCGGGGGCCTCTCGGGATTCCTCTCCCGTCGATGTCGGGACCTAAAACCTTGTGTGGAGTCGGGGCCGGAACCTGAGGATTCCTCTCCACTGCTGACATGGATCTTGGGGTACTTCTGGAGTCTCCCCAGGGAAGTCAGTCCTCGTCTCGAATGCGGGCATGCACTTGCGCTTTCCTCCAGAGCGGTAGCAGCAGTGTCACGCAGTCCGCCCCGTGGATCAAAGGATCTATGGTTTTCCCTCGAGTCTTTCCCACGAGGCTTTCCCACGAGGCTTTCCCACAGGGCTGTCCCACGTGCACACGTGGTGGGAGTCGATCCTCGGCTTGAACGTCAAGGCAGTGCAGGGAAAACAGGTTCCTCTGGAATGGACTGACACATCTGGGGGACTCTTGGAATGGTGGCACGACCCTGGAGTTCCTCTCGCCTTTCCTGTGGAGAGCATCTCCTCTTGAGATGCGACGGGAACGACGGGAATTCTTTCCCTACGAAACAGGGAAAGGATCCCTCATCTCGAGCCAGGGGGCGGAAACGGAGCTCCCCTGGATGTGTGCGGGACCCCACGTGCTTCCTCTCGAGTGGAGACGGGTATGTCGGGGAACTTCTTGAGTTGCAGCAATGGTGTGAAGGACCCTTTGGAAGTTCCAGTGGTTAGATGTGATTGGCCTCGAGAAGCCTCAGCGGAAATGGGCCTCATCTCGCCTGGAGGGCAAAACCTCCTGGATTTTCTCGAGTTGCGGCAGGTGCTCTCGACTTACGACGGGGACCTCAGGGAACCGCTCTGGTGGCCTCAGGAAAGGCCAGTCCCCATGCGAGTTCCACGGGGGCCTCTCGGGATTCCTCTCCCGTCGATGCCGGGGCCTAAGACCTTGTGTGGAGTCGGGGCCGGAACCTGAGGATTCCTCTCCAGTGCTGACATGGATCTTGGGGTACTTCTGGAGTCTCCCCAGGGGAGTCAGTCCTCGTCTCGAATGCGGGCATGCACTTGCGCTTTCCTCCAGAGCGGTAGCAGCAGTGTCACGCAGTCCGCCGCGTGGATCAAAGGATCTATGGTTTTCCCTCGAGTCTTTCCCACGAGGCTTTCCCACGAGGCTTTCCCACAGGGCTGTCCCACGTGCACACGTGGTGGGAGTCGATCCTCGGCTTGAACGTCAAGGCAGTGCAGGGAAAACAGGTTCCTCTGGAATGGACTGACACATCTGGGGGACTCTTGGAATGGTGGCATGACCCTGGAGTTCCTCTCGCCTTACCTGTGGAGAGCCCCTCCTCTTGAGATGCGACGGGAACGCCTGGAATTCTTTCCCTACGAAACAGGGAAAGGATCCCTCATCTCGAGCTAGGAGGCGGAAACGGGGCTACCCTGGATGTGTGCGGGACACCACGTGCTTCCTCTCGAGTGCAGACGGGTATGTCGGGGAACTTCTTGAGTTGCAGCAAGGGTGTGAAGGACCCTTTGGAAGTTCCAGTGGTTAGACGTGATTAGCCTCGAGAAGCCTCAGCGGAAATGGGCCTCATCTCGCCTGGAGGGCAAAACCTCCTGGATTTTCTCGAGTTGCGGCAGGTGCTCTCGACTTACGACGGGGACCTCAGGGATCCGCTCTGGTGGCCTCAGGAAAGGCCAGTCCCCATGCGAGTTCCTCGGGGGCCTCTCGGGATTCCTCTCCCGTCGATGCCGGGGCCTAAGACCTTGTTTGGAGTCGGGGCCGGAACCTGAGGATTCCTCTCCAGTGCTGACATGGATCTTGGGGTACTTCTGGAGTCTCCCCAGGGGAGTCAGTCCTCGTCTCGAATGCGGGCATGCACTTGCGCTTTCCTCCAGAGCGGTAGCAGCAGTGTCACGCAGTCCGCCGCGTGGATCAAAGGATCTATGGTTTTCCCTCGAGTCTTTCCCACGAGGCTTTCCCACGAGGCTTTCCCACAGGGCTGTCCCACGTGCACACGTGGTGGGAGTGGATCCTCGGCTTGAACGTCAAGGCAGTGCAGGGAAAACAGGTTCCTCTGGAATGGACTGACACATCTGGGGGACTCTTGGAATGGTGGCATGTCCCTGGAGTTCCTCTCGCCTTTCCTGTGGAGAGCGCCTCCTCTTGAGATGCGACGGGAACGCCGGGAATTCTTCCCCTACGAAACAGGGAAAGGATCCCTCATCTCGAGCTAGGAGGCGGAAACGGGGCTCCCCTGGATGTGTGCGGGACCCCACGTGCTTCCTCTCGAGTGCAGACGGGTATGTCGGGGAACTTCTTGAGTTGCAGCAAGGGTGAGAAGGACCCTTTGGAAGTTCCAGTGGTTAGATGTGATTGGCCTCGAGAAGCGTCAGCGGAAATGGGCCTCATCTCGCCTGGAGGGCAAAACCTCCTGGATTTTCTCGAGTTGCGGCAGGTGCTCTCGACTTACGACGGGGACCTCAGGGACCCGCTCTGGTGGCCTCAGGAAAGGCCAGTACCCATGCGAGTTCCTCGGGGGCCTCTCGGGATTCCTCTCCCGTCGATGCCGGTGCCTAAGACCTTGTGTGGAGTCGGGGCCGGAACCTGAGGATTCCTCTCCAGTGCTGACATGGATCTTGGGGTACTTCTGGAGTCTCCCCAGGGGAGTCAGTCCTCGTCTCGAATGCGGGCATGCACTTGCGCTTTCCTCCAGAGCGGTAGCAGCAGTGTCACGCAGTCCGCCGCGTGGATCAAAGGATCTATGGTTTTCCCTCAAGTCTTTCCCACGAGGCTTTCCCACGAGGCTTTCCCACAGGGCTGTCCCACGTGCACAGGTGGTGGGAGTCGATCCTCGGCTTGAACGTCAAGGCAGTGCAGGGAAAACAGGTTCCTCTGGAATGGACTGACATATCTGGGGGACTCTTGGAATGGTGTCACGACCCTGGAGTTCCTCTCCCTTTCCTGTGGAGAGCGCCTCCTCTTGAGATGCGACGGGAACGCCGGGAATTCTTTCCCTACGAAACAGGGAAAGGATCCCTCATCTCGAGCTAGGAGGCGGAAACGGGGCTCCCCTGGATGTGTGCGGGACCCACGTGCTTCCTCACGAGTGGAGACGGGTATGTCGGGGAACTTCTTCAGTTGCAGCAAGGGTGTCAAGGACCCTTTGGAAGTTCCAGTGGTTAGACATGATTAGCCACGAGAAGCCTCAGCGGAAATGGGCCTCATCTCGCCTGGAGGGCTAACCTCCTGGATTTTCTCGAGTTGCGGCAGGTGCTCTCGACTTACGACGGGGACCTCAGGGACCCGCTCTGGTGGCCTCAGGAAAGGCCAGTGCCCATGCGAGTTCCTCGGGGGCCTCTCAGGATTCCACTCCCGTCGATGCCGGGGCCTAAGACCTTGTGTGGAGTCGGGGCCGGAACCTGAGGATTCCTCTCCAGTGCTGACATGGATCTTGGGGTACTTCTGGAGTCTCCCCAGGGGAGTCAGTCCTCGTCTCGAATGCGGGCATGCACTTGCGCTTTCCTCCAGAGCGGTAGCAGCAGTGTCACGCAGTCCGCCGCGTGGATCAAAGGATCTATGGTTTTCCCTCGAGTCTTTCCCACGAGGCTTTCCCTCAGGGCTGTCCCACGTGCACACGTGGTGGGAGTCGATCCTCGTCTTGAACGTCAAGGCAGTGCAGGGAAAACAGGTTCCTCTGGAATGGACTGACACATCTGGGGGACTCTTGGAATGGTGGCACGACCCTGGAGTTCCTCTCGCCTTTCCTGTGGAGAGCGCCTCCTCTTGAGATGCGACGGGAACGCCGGGAATTCTTTCCCTACGAAACAGGGAAAGGATCACTCATCTCGAGCTAGGAGGCGGAAACGGGGCTCCCCTGGTGGTGTGCGGGACACCACGTGCTTCCTCTCGAGTGGAGACGGGTATGTCGGGGAACTTCTTGAGTTGCAGCAAGGGTGTGAAGGACCCTTTGGAAGTTCCAGTGGTTAGATGTGATTGGCCTCGAGAAGCCTCAGCGGAAATGGGCCTCATCTCGCCTGGAGGGCAAAACCTCCTGGATTTTCTCGAGTTGCGGCAGGTGCTCTCGACTTACAACGGGGACCTCAGGGACCCGCTCTGGTGGCCTCAGGAAAGGCCAGTCCCCATGCGAGTTCCACGGGGGCCTCTCGGCATTCCTCTCCCGTCGATGCCGGGGCCTAAGACCTTGTGTGGAGTCGGGGCCGGAACCTGAGGATTCCTCTCCAGTGCTGACATGGATCTTGGGGTACTTCTGGAGTCTCCCCAGGGGAGTCAGTCCTCGTCTCGAATGCGGGCATGCACTTGCGCTTTCCTCCAGAGCGGTAGCAGCAGTGTCACGCAGTCCGCCGCGTGGATCAAAGGATCTATGGTTTTCCCTCGAGTCTTTCCCACGAGGCTTTCCCACGAGGCTTTCCCACAGGGCTGTCCCACGTGCACACGTGGTGGGAGTCGATCCTCGGCTTGAACGTCAAGGCAGTGCAGGGAAAACAGGTTCCTCTGGAATGGACTGACACATCTGGGGGACTCTTGGAATTGTGTGACGACCCTGGAGTTCCTCTCCCTTTCCTGTGGAGAGCGCCTCCTCTTGAGATGCGACGGGAACGCCGGGAATTCTTTCCCTAGGAAACAGGGAAAGGATCCCTCATCTCGAGCTAGGAGGCGGAAACGGGGCTCCCCTGGATGTGTGCGGGACCCACGTGCTTCCTCACGAGTGGAGACGTGTATGTCGGGGAACTTCTTGAATTGCAGCAAGGGTGTCAAGGACCCTTTGGAAGTTCCAGTGGTTAGACGTGATTAGCCTCGAGAAGCCTCAGCGGAAATGGGCCTCATCTCGCCTGGAGGGCAAAACCTCCTGGATTTTCTCGAGTTGCGGCAGGTGCTCTCGACTTACGACGGGGACCTCAGGGACCCGCTCTGGTGGCGTCAGGAAAGGCCAGTCCCCATGCGAGTTCCTCGGGGGCCTTTCAGGATTCCACTCCCGTCGATGCCGGGGCCTAAGACCTTGTGTGGAGTCGGGGCCGGAACCTGAGGATTCCTCTCCAGTGCTGACATGGATCTTGGGGTACTTCTGGAGTCTCCCCAGGGGAGTCAGTCCTCGTCTCGAATGCGGGCATGCACTTGCGCTTTCCTCCAGAGCGGTAGCAGCAGTGTCACGCAGTCCGCCGCGTGGATCAAAGGATCTATGGTTTTCCCTCGAGTCTTTCCCACGAGGCTTTCCCACGAGGCTTTCCCACAGGGCTGTCCCACGTGCACACGTGGTGGGAGTCGATCCTCGGCTTGAACGTCAAGGCAGTGCAGGGAAAACAGGTTCCTCTGGAATGGACTGACACATCTGGGGGACTCTTGGAATGGTGGCACGACCCTGGAGTTCCTCTCGCCTTTCCTGTGGAGAGCGCCTCCTCTTGAGATGCGACGGGAACGCCGGGAATTCTTTCCCTACGAAACAGGGAAAGGATCCCTCATCTCGAGCTAGGAGGCGGAAACGGGGCTCCCCTGGATGTGTGCGGGACCCACGTGCTTCCTCACGAGTGGAGACGGGTATGTCGGGGAACTTCTTCAGTTGCAGCAAGGGTGTCAAGGACCCTTTGGAAGTTCCAGTGGTTAGACATGATTAGCCACGAGAAGCCTCAGCGGAAATGGGCCTCATCTCGCCTGGAGGGCTAACCTCCTGGATTTTCTCGAGTTGCGGCAGGTGCTCTCGACTTACGACGGGGACCTCAGGGACCCGCTCTGGTGGCCTCAGGAAAGGCCAGTCCCCATGCGAGTTCCTCGGGGGCCTCTCAGGATTCCACTCCCGTCGATGCCGGGGCCTAAGACCTTGTGTGGAGTCGGGGCCGGAACCTGAGGATTCCTCTCCAGTGCTGACATGGATCTTGGGGTACTTCTGGAGTCTCCCCAGGGGAGTCAGTCCTCGTCTCGAATGCGGGCATGCACTTGCGCTTTCCTCCAGAGCGGTAGCAGCAGTGTCACGCAGTCCGCCGCGTGGATCAAAGGATCTATGGTTTTCCCTCGAGTCTTTCCCACGAGGCTTTCCCTCAGGGCTGTCCCACGTGCACACGTGGTGGGAGTCGATCCTCGGCTTGAACGTCAAGGCAGTGCAGGGAAAACAGGTTCCTCTGGAATGGACTGACACATCTGGGGGACTCTTGGAATGGTGGCACGACCCTGGAGTTCCTCTCGCCTTTCCTGTGGAGAGCGCCTCCTCTTGAGATGCGACGGGAACGCCGGGAATTCTTTCCCTACGAAACAGGGAAAGGATCACTCATCTCGAGCTAGGAGGCGGAAACGGGGCTCCCCTGGTGGTGTGCGGGACACCACGTGCTTCCTCTCGAGTGGAGACGGGTATGTCGGGGAACTTCTTGAGTTGCAGCAAGGGTGTGAAGGACCCTTTGGAAGTTCCAGTGGTTAGATGTGATTGGCCTCGAGAAGCCTCAGCGGAAATGGGCCTCATCTCGCCTGGAGGGCAAAACCTCCTGGATTTTCTCGAGTTGCGGCAGGTGCTCTCGACTTACAACGGGGACCTCAGGGACCCGCTCTGGTGGCCTCAGGAAAGGCCAGTCCCCATGCGAGTTCCACGGGGGCCTCTCGGCATTCCTCTCCCGTCGATGCCGGGGCCTAAGACCTTGTGTGGAGTCGGGGCCGGAACCTGAGGATTCCTCTCCAGTGCTGACATGGATCTTGGGGTACTTCTGGAGTCTCCCCAGGGGAGTCAGTCCTCGTCTCGAATGCGGGCATGCACTTGCGCTTTCCTCCAGAGCGGTAGCAGCAGTGTCACGCAGTCCGCCGCGTGGATCAAAGGATCTATGGTTTTCCCTCGAGTCTTTCCCACGAGGCTTTCCCACGAGGCTTTCCCACAGGGCTGTCCCACGTGCACACGTGGTGGGAGTCGATCCTCGGCTTGAACGTCAAGGCAGTGCAGGGAAAACAGGTTCCTCTGGAATGGACTGACACATCTGGGGGACTCTTGGAATTGTGTGACGACCCTGGAGTTCCTCTCCCTTTCCTGTGGAGAGCGCCTCCTCTTGAGATGCGACGGGAACGCCGGGAATTCTTTCCCTAGGAAACAGGGAAAGGATCCCTCATCTCGAGCTAGGAGGCGGAAACGGGGCTCCCCTGGATGTGTGCGGGACCCACGTGCTTCCTCACGAGTGGAGACGTGTATGTCGGGGAACTTCTTGAATTGCAGCAAGGGTGTCAAGGACCCTTTGGAAGTTCCAGTGGTTAGACGTGATTAGCCTCGAGAAGCCTCAGCGGAAATGGGCCTCATCTCGCCTGGAGGGCAAAACCTCCTGGATTTTCTCGAGTTGCGGCAGGTGCTCTCGACTTACGACGGGGACCTCAGGGACCCGCTCTGGTGGCGTCAGGAAAGGCCAGTCCCCATGCGAGTTCCTCGGGGGCCTTTCAGGATTCCACTCCCGTCGATGCCGGGGCCTAAGACCTTGTGTGGAGTCGGGGCCGGAACCTGAGGATTCCTCTCCAGTGCTGACATGGATCTTGGGGTACTTCTGGAGTCTCCCCAGGGGAGTCAGTCCTCGTCTCGAATGCGGGCATGCACTTGCGCTTTCCTCCAGAGCGGTAGCAGCAGTGTCACGCAGTCCGCCGCGTGGATCAAAGGATCTATGGTTTTCCCTCGAGTCTTTCCCACGAGGCTTTCCCACGAGGCTTTCCCACAGGGCTGTCCCACGTGCACACGTGGTGGGAGTCGATCCTCGGCTTGAACGTCAAGGCAGTGCAGGGAAAACAGGTTCCTCTGGAATGGACTGACACATCTGGGGGACTCTTGGAATGGTGGCACGACCCTGGAGTTCCTCTCGCCTTTCCTGTGGAGAGCGCCTCCTCTTGAGATGCGACGGGAACGCCGGGAATTCTTTCCCTACGAAACAGGGAAAGGATCCCTCATCTCAGGCTAGGAGGCGGAAACGGGGCTCCCCTGGATGTGTGCGGGACCCCACGTGCTTCCTCTCGAGTGGAGACGGGTATGTCGGTGACCTTCTTGAGTTGCAGCAAGGGTGTGAAGGACCCTTTGGAAGTTCCAGTGGTTAGATGTGATTGGCCTCGAGAAGCGTCAGCGGAAATGGGCCTCATCTCGCCTGGAGGGCAAAACCTCCTGGATTTTCTCAAGTTGCGGCAGGTGCTCTCGACTTACGACGGGGACCTCAGGGACCCGCTCTGGTGGCCTCAGGAAAGGCCAGTACCCATGCGAGTTCCTCGGGGGCCTCTCGGGATTCCTCTCCCGTCGATGCCGGTGCCTAAGACCTTGTGTTGAGTCGGGGCCGGAACCTGAGGATTCCTCTCCAGTGCTGACATGGATCTTGGGGTACTTCTGGAGTCTCCCCAGGGGAGTCAGTCCTCCTCTCGAATGCGGACATGCACTTGCGCTTTCCTCCTGAGCGGTAGCAGCAGTGACACGCAGTCCGCCGCGTGGATCAAAGGATCTATGGTTTTCCCTCGAGTCTTTCCCACGAGGCTTTCCTACGAGGCTTTCCCACAGGACTCTCCCACGTGCACAGGTGGTGGGAGTCGATCCTCGGCTTGAACGTCAAGGCCGTGCAGGGAAAACAGGTTCCTCTGGAATGGACTGACACATCTGGGGGACTCTTGGAATGGTGGCACGACCCTGGAGTTCCTCTCGCCTTTCCTGTGGAGAGCGCCTCCTCTTGAGATGCGACGGGAACGCCGGGAATTCTTTCCCTTCGAAACAGGGAAAGGATCACTCATCTCGAGCTAGGAGGCGGAAACGGGGCTCCCCTGGTGGTGTGCGGGACACCACGTGCTTCCTCTCGAGTGGAGACGGGTATGTCGGGGAACTTCTTGAGTTGAAGCAAGGGTGTGAAGGGCCCTTTGGAAGTTCCAGTGGTTAGATGTGATTGGCCTCGAGAAGCCTCAGCGGAACGCCTGGAGGGCAAAACCTCCTGGATTTTCTCGAGTTGCGGCAGGTGTTCTCGACTTACGACGGGGACCTCAGGGACCCGCTCTGGTGGCCTCAGGAAAGGCCAGTCCCCATGCGAGTTCCACGGGGGCCTCTCGGCATTCCTCTCCCGTCGAGGCCGGGGCCTAAGACCTTGTGTGGAGTCGGGGCCGGAACCTGAGGATTCCTCTCCAGTGTTGACATGGATCTTGGGGTACTTCTGGAGTCTCCCCAGGGGAGTCAGTCCTCGTCTCGAATGCGGGCATGCACTTGCGCTTTCCTCCAGAGCGGTAGCAGCAGTGTCACGCAGTCTGCCGCGTGGATCAAAGGATCTATGGTTTTCCCTCGAGTCTTTCCCACGAGGCTTTCCACGAGGCTTTCCACAGGGCTGTCCCACGTGCACACGTGGTGGGAGTCGATCCTCGGCTTCAACATCAAGGCAGTGCAGGGAAAACAGGTTCCTCTGGAATGGACTGACACATCTGGGGGACTCTTGGAATGGTGGCACGACCCTGGAGTTCCTCTCGCCATTCCTGTGGAGAGCGCCTCCTCTTGAGATGCGACGGGAACGCCGGGAATTCTTTCCCTACGAAACAGGGAAAGGATCCCTCATGTCGAGCTAGGAGGCGGAAACGGGGCTCCCCTGGATGTGTGCGGGACCCACGTCCTTCCTCTCGAGTGTAGACGGGTATGTCGGGGAACTTCTTGAGTTGCAGCAAGGGTGTGAAGGACCCTTTGGAAGTTCCAGTGGTTAGATGTGATTGGCCTCGAGAAGCCTCAGCGGAAATGGGCCTCATCTCGCCTGGAGGGCAAAACCTCCTGGATTTTCTCGAGTTGCGGCAGGTGCTCTCGACTTACGATGGGGACCTCAGGGACCCGCTCTGGTGGCCTCAGGAAAGGCCAGTCCCCATGCGAGTTCCTCGGGGGCGTCTCGGGATTCCTCTCCCGTCCATGCCGGGGCCTAAGACCTTGTGTGGAGTCGGGGCTGGAACCTGAGGATTCCTCTCCAGTGCTGACATGGATCTTCGGGAAATTCTGGAGTCTCCCCAGGGGAGTCAGTCCTCGTCTCGAATGCGGGCATGCACTTGCGCTTTCCTCCAGAGCGGTAGCAGCAGTGTCACGCAGTCCGCCGCGTGGATCAAAGGATCTATGGTTTTCCCTCGAGTCTTTCCCACGAGGCTTTCCCACGAGGCTTTCCCACAGGGCTGTCCCACGTGCACACGTGGTGGGAGTGGATCCTCGGCTTGAACGTCAAGGCAGTGCAGGGAAAACAGTTTCCTCTGGAATGGACTGACACATCTGGGGGACTCTTGGAATGGTGGCATGTCCCTGGAGTTCCTCTCGCCTTTCCTGTGGAGAGCGCCTCCTCTTGAGATGCGAAGGGAACGCCGGGAATTCTTTCCCTACGAAACAGTGAAAGGATCCCTCATCTCGAGCTAGGAGGCGGAAACGGGGCTCCCCTGGATGTGTGCGGGACCCCACGTGCTTCCTCTCGAGTGCAGACGGGTATGTCGGGGAACTTCTTGAGTTGCAGCAAGGGTGTGAAGGACCCTTTGGAAGTTCCAGTGGTTAGATGTGATTGGCCTCGAGAAGCGTCAGCGGAAATGGGCCTCATCTCGCCTGGAGGGCAAAACCTCCTGGATTTTCTCGAGTTGCGGCAGGTGCTCTCGACTTACGACGGGGACCTCAGGGACCCGCTCTGGTGGCCTCAGGAAAGGCCAGTACCCATGCGAGTTCCTCGGGGGACTCTCGGGATTCCTCTCCCGTCGATGCCGGTGCCTAAGACCTTGTGTGGAGTCGGGGCCGGAACCTGAGGATTCCTCTCCAGTGCTGACATGGATCTTGGGGTACTTCTGGAGTCTCCCCAGGGGAGTCAGTCCTCCTCTCGAATGCGGACATGCACTTGCGCTTTCCTCCAGAGCGGTAGCAGCAGTGACACGCAGTCCGCCGCGTGGATCAAAGGATCTATGGTTTTCCCTCGAGTCTTTCCCACGAGGCTTTCCTACGAGGCTTTCCCACAGGACTCTCCCACGTGCACAGGTGGTGGGAGTCGATCCTCGGCTTGAACGTCAAGGCCGTGCAGGGAAAACAGGTTCCTCTGGAATGGACTGACACATCTGGGGGACTCTTGGAATGGTGGCACGACCCTGGAGTTCCTCTCGCCTTTCCTGTGGAGAGCGCCTCCTCTTGAGATGCGTCGGAAACGCCGGGAATTCTTTCCCTACGAAACAGGGAAAGGATCCCTCATCTCGAGCTAGGAGGCGGAAACGGGGCTCCCCTGTATGTGTGCGGGACCCCACGTGCTTCCTCTTGAGTGGAGACGGGTATGTCGGGGAACTTCTTGAGTTGCAGCAATGGTGTGAATGACCTTTGGAAGTTCCAGTGGTTAGATGTGATTGGCCTCGAGAAGCCTCAGCGGAAATGGGCCTCATCTCGCCTGGAGGGCAAAACCTCCTGAATTTTCTCGAGTTGCGGCAGCTGCTCTCGACTTACGACGGGGACCTCAGGGAACCGCTCTGTTGGCCTCAGGAAAAGCCAGTCCCCATGCGGGTTCCTCGGGGGCGTCTCGGGATTCCTCTCCCGTCGATGCCGGGGCCTAAGACCTTGTGTGGAGTCGGGGCCGGAACCTGAGGATTCCTCTCCAGTGCTGACATGGATCTTGGGGTACTTCTGGAGTCTCCCCAGGGGAGTCAGTTCTCGTCTCGAATGCGGGCATGCATTGCGCTTTCCTCCAGAGCGGTAGCAGCAGTGTCACGCAGTCCGCCGCGTGGATCAAAGGATCTATGGTTTTCCCTCGAGTCTTTCCCACGAGGCTTTCCCTCAGGGCTGTCCCACGTGCACACGTGGTGGGAGTCGATCCTCGTCTTGAACGTCAAGGCAGTGCAGGGAAAACAGGTTCCTCTGGAATGGACTGACACATCTGGGGGACTCTTGGAATGGTGGCACGACCCTGGAGTTCCTCTCGCCTTTCCTGTGGAGAGCGCCTCCTCTTGAGATGCGACGGGAACGCCGGGAATTCTTTCCCTACGAAACAGGGAAAGGATCACTCATCTCGAGCTAGGAGGCGGAAACGGGGCTCCCCTGGTGGTGTGCGGGACACCACGTGCTTCCTCTCGAGTGGAGACGGGTATGTCGGGGAACTTCTTGAGTTGCAGCAAGGGTGTGAAGGACCCTTTGGAAGTTCCAGTGGTTAGATGTGATTGGCCTTGAGAAGCCTCAGCGGAAATGGGCCTCATCTCGCCTGGAGGGCAAAACCTCCTGGATTTTCTCGAGTTGCGGCAGGTGCTCTCGACTTACAACGGGGACCTCAGGGACCCGCTCTGGTGGCCTCAGGAAAGGCCAGTCCCCATGCGAGTTCCACGGGGGCCTCTCGGCATTCCTCTCCCGTCGAGGCCGGGGCCTAAGACCTTGTGTGGAGTCGGGGCCGGAACCTGAGGATTCCTCTCCAGTGCTGACATGGATCTTGGGGTACTTCTGGAGTCTCCCCAGGGGAGTCAGTCCTCGTCTCGAATGCGGGCATGCACTTGCGCTTTCCTCCAGAGCGGTAGCAGCAGTGTCACGCAGTCCGCCGCGTGGATCAAAGGATCTATGGTTTTCCCTCGAGTCTTTCCCACGAGGCTTTCCCACGAGGCTTTCCCACAGGGCTGTCCCACGTGCACACGTGGTGGTAGTCGATCCTCGGCTTGAACGTCAAGGCAGTGCAGGGAAAACAGGTTCCTCTGGAATGGACTGACACATCTGGGGGACTCTTGGAATTGTGTGACGACCCTGGAGTTCCTCTCCCTTTCCTGTGGAGAGCGCCTCCTCTTGAGATGCGACGGGAACGCCGGGAATTCTTTCCCTAGGAAACAGGGAAAGGATCCCTCATCTCGAGCTAGGAGGCGGAAACGGGGCTCCCCTGGATGTGTGCGGGACCCACGTGCTTCCTCACGAGTGGAGACGTGTATGTCGGGGAACTTCTTGAGTTGCAGCAAGGGTGTCAAGGACCCTTTGGAAGTTCCAGTGGTTAGACGTGATTAGCCTCGAGAAGCCTCAGCGGAAATGGGCCTCATCTCGCCTGGAGGGCAAAACCTCCTGGATTTTCTCGAGTTGCGGCAGGTGCTCTCGACTTACGACGGGGACCTCAGGGACCCGCTCTGGTGGCGTCAGGAAAGGCCAGTCCCCATGCGAGTTCCTCGGGGGCCTTTCAGGATTCCATTCCCGTCGATGCCGGGGCCTAAGACCTTGTGTGGAGTCGGGGCCGGAACCTGAGGATTCCTCTCCAGTGCTGACATGGATCTTGGGGTACTTCTGGAGTCTCCCCAGGGGAGTCAGTCCTCGTCTCGAATGCGGGCATGCACTTGCGCTTTCCTCCAGAGCGGTAGCAGCAGTGTCACGCAGTCCGCCGCGTGGATCAAAGGATCTATGGTTTTCCCTCGAGTCTTTCCCACGAGGCTTTCCCACGAGGCTTTCCCACAGGGCTGTCCCACGTGCACACGTGGTGGGAGTCGATCCTCGGCTTGAACGTCAAGGCAGTGCAGGGAAAACAGGTTCCTCTGGAATGGACTGACACATCTGGGGGACTCTTGGAATGGTGGCACGACCCTGGAGTTCCTCTCGCCTTTCCTGTGGAGAGCGCCTCCTCTTGAGATGCGACGGGAACGCCGGGAATTCTTTCCCTACGAAACAGGGAAAGAATCCCTCATCTCGAGCTAGGAGGCGGAAACGGGGCTCCCCTGGATGTGTGCGGGACCCCACGTGCTTCCTCTCGAGTGGAGACGGGTATGTCGGTGACCTTCTTGAGTTGCAGCAAGGGTGTGAAGGACCCTTTGGAAGTTCCAGTGGTTAGATGTGATTGGCCTCGAGAAGCGTCAGCGGAAATGGGCCTCATCTCGCCTGGAGGGCAAAACCTCCTGGATTTTCTCAAGTTGCGGCAGGTGCTCTCGACTTACGACGGGGACCTCAGGGACCCGCTCTGGTGGCCTCAGGAAAGGCCAGTACCCATGCGAGTTCCTCGGGGGCCTCTCGGGATTCCTCTCCCGTCGATGCCGGTGCCTAAGACCTTGTGTTGAGTCGGGGCCGGAACCTGAGGATTCCTCTCCAGTGCTGACATGGATCTTGGGGTACTTCTGGAGTCTCCCCAGGGGAGTCAGTCCTCCTCTCGAATGCGGACATGCACTTGCGCTTTCCTCCTGAGCGGTAGCAGCAGTGACACGCAGTCCGCCGCGTGGATCAAAGGATCTATGGTTTTCCCTCGAGTCTTTCCCACGAGGCTTTCCTACGAGGCTTTCCCACAGGACTCTCCCACGTGCACAGGTGGTGGGAGTCGATCCTCGGCTTGAACGTCAAGGCCGTGCAGGGAAAACAGGTTCCTCTGGAATGGACTGACACATCTGGGGGACTCTTGGAATGGTGGCACGACCCTGGAGTTCCTCTCGCCTTTCCTGTGGAGAGCGCCTCCTCTTGAGATGCGACGGGAACGCCGGGAATTCTTTCCCTTCGAAACAGGGAAAGGATCACTCATCTCGAGCTAGGAGGCGGAAACGGGGCTCCCCTGGTGGTGTGCGGGACACCACGTGCTTCCTCTCGAGTGGAGACGGGTATGTCGGGGAACTTCTTGAGTTGAAGCAAGGGTGTGAAGGACCCTTTGGAAGTTCCAGTGGTTAGATGTGATTGGCCTCGAGAAGCCTCAGCGGAAATGGGCCTCATCTCGCCTGGAGGGCAAAACCTCCTGGATTTTCTCGAGTTGCGGCAGGTGTTCTCGACTTACGACGGGGACCTCAGGGACCCGCTCTGGTGGCCTCAGGAAAGGCCAGTCCCCATGCGAGTTCCACGGGGGCCTCTCGGCATTCCTCTCCCGTCGAGGCCGGGGCCTAAGACCTTGTGTGGAGTCGGGGCCGGAACCTGAGGATTCCTCTCCAGTGTTGACATGGATCTTGGGGTACTTCTGGAGTCTCCCCAGGGGAGTCAGTCCTCGTCTCGAATGCGGGCATGCACTTGCGCTTTCCTCCAGAGCGGTAGCAGCAGTGTCACGCAGTCTGCCGCGTGGATCAAAGGATCTATGGTTTTCCCTCGAGTCTTTCCCACGAGGCTTTCCACGAGGCTTTCCACAGGGCTGTCCCACGTGCACACGTGGTGGGAGTCGATCCTCGGCTTCAACGTCAAGGCAGTGCAGGGAAAACAGGTTCCTCTGGAATGGACTGACACATCTGGGGGACTCTTGGAATGGTGGCACGACCCTGGAGTTCCTCTCGCCATTCCTGTGGAGAGCGCCTCCTCTTGAGATGCGACGGGAACGCCGGGAATTCTTTCCCTACGAAACAGGGAAAGGATCCCTCATGTCGAGCTAGGAGGCGGAAACGGGGCTCCCCTGGATGTGTGCGGGACCCACGTCCTTCCTCTCGAGTGTAGACGGGTATGTCGGGGAACTTCTTGAGTTGCAGCAAGGGTGTGAAGGACCCTTTGGAAGTTCCAGTGGTTAGATGTGATTGGCCTCGAGAAGCCTCAGCGGAAATGGGCCTCATCTCGCCTGGAGGGCAAAACCTCCTGGATTTTCTCGAGTTGCGGCAGGTGCTCTCGACTTACGATGGGGACCTCAGGGACCCGCTCTGGTGGCCTCAGGAAAGGCCAGTCCCCATGCGAGTTCCTCGGGGGCGTCTCGGGATTCCTCTCCCGTCCATGCCGGGGCCTAAGACCTTGTGTGGAGTCGGGGCTGGAACCTGAGGATTCCTCTCCAGTGCTGACATGGATCTTGGGGTACTTCTGGAGTCTCCCCAGGGGAGTCAGTCCTCGTCTCGAATGCGGGCATGCACTTGCGCTTTCCTCCAGAGCGGTAGCAGCAGTGTCACGCAGTCCGCCGCGTGGATCAAAGGATCTACGTTTTTCCCTCGAGTCTTTCCCACGAGGCTTTCCCACGAGGCTTTCCCACAGGGCTGTCCCACGTGCACACGTGGTGGGAGTCGATCCTCGGCTTGAACGTCAAGGCAGTGCAGGGAAAACAGGTTCCTCTGGAATGGACTGACACATCTGGGGGACTCTTGGAATGGTGGCACGACCCTGGAGTTCCTCTCGCCTTTCCTGTGGAGAGCGTCTCCTCTTGAGATGCGACGGGAACGCCGGGAATTCTTTCCCTACGAAACAGGGAAAGGATCCCTCATCTCGAGCCAGGGGGCGGAAACGGAGCTCCCCTGGATGTGTGCGGGACCCCACGTGCTTCCTCTCGAGTGGAGACGGTATGTCGGGGAACTTCTTGAGTTGCAGCAAGGGTGTGAAGGACCCTTTGGAAGTTCCAGTGGTTAGATGTGATTGGCCTCGAGAAGCCTCAGCGGAAATGGGCCTCATCTCGCCTGGAGGGCAAAACCTCCTGGATTTTCTCGAGTTGCGGCAGGTGCTCTCGACTTACGATGGGGACCTCAGGGACCCGCTCTGGTGGCGTCAGGAAAGGCCAGTCCCCATGCGAGTTCCTCGGGGGCCTCTCAGGATTCCACTCCCGTCGATGCCGGGGCCTAAGACCTTGTGTGGAGTCGGGGCCGGAACCTGAGGATTCCTCTCCAGTGCTGACATGGATCTTGGGGTACTTCTGGAGTCTCTCCAGGGGAGTCAGTCCTCGTCTTGAATGCGGGCATGCACTTGCGCTTTCCTCCAGAGCGGTAGCAGCAGTGTCACGCAGTCCGCCGCGTGGATCAAAGGATCTGTGGTTTTCCCTCGAGTCTTTCCCACGAGGCTTTCCCACGAGGCTTTCCCACAGGGCTGTCCCACGTGCACACGTGGTGGGAGTCGATCCTCGGCTTGAACGTCAAGGCAGTGAAGGGAAAACAGGTTCCTCTGGAATGGACTGACACATCTGGGGGACTCTTGGAATGGTGGAACGACCCTGGAGTTCCTCTCGCCTTTCCTGTGGAGAGCGCCTCCTCTTGAGATGCGACGGGAACGCCGGGAATTCTTTCCCTACGAAACAGGGAAAGGATCCCTCATCTCGAGCTAGGAGGCGGAAACGGGGCTCCCCTGGATGTGTGCGGGACCCCACGTGCTTCCTCTCGAGTGGAGACGGGTATGTCGGTGACCTTCTTGAGTTGCAGCAAGGGTGTGAAGGACCCTTTGGAAGTTCCAGTGGTTAGATGTGATTGGCCTCGAGAAGCGTCAGCGGAAATGGGCCTCATCTCGCCTGGAGGGCAAAACCTCCGAGATTTTCTCGAGTTGCGGCATGTGCTCTCGACTTACGACGAGGACCTCAGGGACCCGCTTTGGTGGCCTCAGGAAAGGCCAGTCCCCATGCGAGTTCCTCTGGGGATTCCTCTCCCGTCGATGCCGGGGCCTAAGACCTTGTGTGGAGTCGGGGCCGGAACCTGAGGATTCCTCTCCAGTGCTGACATGGATCTTGGGGTACTTCTGGAGTCTCCCCAGGGGAGTCAGTCCTCGTCTCGAATGCGGGCATGCACTTGCGCTTTCCTCCAGAGCGGTAGCAGCAGTGTCACGCAGTCCGCCGCGTGGATCAAAGGATCTATGGTTTTCCCTCGAGTCTTTCCCACGAGGCTTTCCCACGAGGCTTTCCCACAGGGCTGTCCCACGTGCACACGTGGTGGGAGTCGATCCTCGGCTTGAACGTCAAGGCAGTGCAGGGAAAACAGGTTCCTCTGGAATGGACTGACACATCTGGGGGACTCTTGGAATGGTGGCACGACCCTGGAGTTCCTCTCGCCTTTCCTGTGGAGAGCGCCTCCTCTTGAGATGCGACGGGAACGCCGGGAATTCTTTCCCTACGAAACAGGGAAAGGATCCCTCATCTCGAGCTAGGAGGCGGAAACGGGGCTCCCCTGGATGTGTGCGGGACACCACGTGCTTCCTCTCGAGTGGAGACGGGTATGTCGGGGAACTTCTTGAGTTGCAGCAAGGGTGTGAAGGACCCTTTGGAAGTTCCAGTGGTTAGATGTGATTGGCCTCGAGAAGCCTCAGCGGAAATGGGCCTCATCTCGCCTGGAGGGCAAAACCTCCTGGATTTTCTCGAGTTGCGGCAGGTGCTCTCGACTTACGACGGGGACCTCAGGGACCCGCTCTGGTGGCCTCAGGAAAGGCCAGTCCCCATGCGAGTTCCTCGGGGGCGTCTCGGGATTCCTCTCCCGTCCATGCCGGGGCCTAAGACCTTGTGTGGAGTCGGGGCTGGAACCTGAGGATTCCTCTCCAGTGCTGACATGGATCTTGGGGTACTTCTGGAGTCTCCCCAGGGGAGTCAGTCCTCGTCTCGAATGCGGGCATGCACTTGCGCTTTCCTCCAGAGCGGTAGCAGCAGTGTCACGCAGTCCGCCGCGTGGATCAAAGGATCTATGGTTTTCCCTCGAGTCTTTCCCACGAGGCTTTCCCACGAGGCTTTCCCACAGTGCTGTCCCACGTGCACACGTGGTGGGAGTCGATCCTCGGCTTGAACGTCAAGGCAGTGCAGGGAAAACAGGTTCCTCTGGAATGGACTGACACATCTGGGGGACTCTTGGAATGGTGTCACGACCCTGGAGTTCCTCTCGCCTTTCCTGTGGAGAGCGCCTCCTCTTGAGATGCGACGGGAACGCCGGGAATTCTTTCCCTACGAAACAGGGAAAGGATCCCTCATCTCGAGCTATGAGGCGGAAACGGGGCTCCCCTGGATGTGTGCGGGACACCACGTGCTTCCTCTCGAGTGGAGACGGGTATGTCGGGGAACTTCTTGAGTTGCAGCAAGGGTGTGAAGGACCCTTTGGAAGTTCCAGTGGTTAGACGTGATTGGCCTCGAGAAGCCTCAGCGGAAATGGGCCTCATCTCGCCTGGAGGGCAAAACCTCCTGGATTTTCTCGAGTTGCGGCAGGTGCTCTCGACTTACGACGGGGACCTCAGGGACCCGCTCTGGTGGCCTCAGGAAAGGCCAGTCCCCATGCGAGTTCCACGGGGGCCTCTCGGAATTCCTCTCCCGTCGAGGCCGGGGCCTAAGACCTTGTGTTGAGTCGGGGCCGGAACCTGAGGATTCCTCTCCAGTGCTGACATGGATCTTGGGGTACTTCTGGAGTCTCCCCAGGGGAGTCAGTCCTCGTCTCGAATGCGGGCATGCACTTGCGCTTTCCTCCAGAGCGGTAGCAGCAGTGTCACGCAGTCCGCCGCGTGGATCAAAGGATCTATGGTTTTCCCTCGAGTCTTTCCCACGAGGCTTTCCCACGAGGCTTTCCCACAGGGCTGTCCCACGTGCACACGTGGTGGGAGTCGATCCTCGGCTTGAACGTCAAGGCAGTGCAGGGAAAACAGGTTCCTCGGGAATGGACTGACACATCTGGGGGACTCTTGGAATGGTGGCACGACCCTGGAGTTCCTCTCGCCTTTCCTGTGGAGAGCGCCTCCTCTTGAGATGCGACGGGAACGCCGGGAATTCTTTCCCTACCAAACAGGGAAAGGATCCCTCATCTCGAGCTAGGAGGCGGAAACGGGGCTCCCCTGGATGTGTGCGGGACCCACGTGCTTCGTCTCGAGTGGAGACGGTATGTCGGGGAACTTCTTGAGTTGCAGCAAGGGTGTGAATGACCCTTTGGAAGTTCCAGTGGTTAGATGTGATTGGCCTCGAGAAGCCTCAGCGGAAATGGGCCTCATCTCGCCTGGAGGGCAAAACCTCCTGGATTTTCTCGAGTTGCGGCAGGTGCTCTCGACTTACGACGGGGACCTCAGGGACCTGCTCTGGTGGCCTCAGGAAAGGCCAGTACCCATGCGAGTTCCTCGGGGGCCTCTCGGGATTCCTCTCCCGTCGATGCCGGGGCCTAAGACCTTGTGTGGAGTCGGGGCCGGAACCTGAGGATTCCTCTCCAGTGCTGACATGGATCTTGGGGTACTTCTGGAGTCTCCCCAGGGGAGTCAGTCCTCCTCTCGAATGCGGACATGCACTTGCGCTTTCCTCCAGAGCGGTAGCAGCAGTGACACGCAGTCCGCCGCGTGGATCAAAGGATCTATGGTTTTCCCTCGAGTCTTTCCCACGAGGCTTTCCTACGAGGCTTTCCCACAGGACTCTCCCACGTGCACAGGTGGTGGGAGTCGATCCTCGGCTTGAACGTCAAGGCCGTGCAGGGAAAACAGGTTCCTCTGGAATGGACTGACACATCTGGGGGACTCTTGGAATGGTGGCACGACCCTGGAGTTCCTCTCGCCTTTCCTGTGGAGAGCGCCTCCTCTTGAGATGCGACGGGAACGCCGGGAATTCTTTCCCTACGAAACAGGGAAAGGATCACTCATCTCGAGCTAGGAGGCGGAAACGGGGCTCCCCTGGTGGTGTGCGGGACACCACGTGCTTCCTCTCGAGTGGAGACGGGTATGTCGGGGAACTTCTTGAGTTGAAGCAAGGGTGTGAAGGACCCTTTGGAAGTTCCAGTGGTTAGATGTGATTGGCCTCGAGAAGCCTCAGCGGAAATGGGCCTCATCTCGCCTGGAGGGCAAAACCTCCTGGATTTTCTCGAGTTGCGGCAGGTGCTCTCGACTTACGACGGGGACCTCAGGGACCCGCTCTGGTGGCCTCAGGAAAGGCCAGTCCCCATGCGAGTTCCACGGGGGCCTCTCGGCATTCCTCTCCCGTCGAGGCCGGGGCCTAAGACCTTGTGTGGAGTCGGGGCCGGAACCTGAGGATTCCTCTCCAGTTCTGACATGGATCTTGGGGTACTTCTGGAGTCTCCCCAGGGGAGTCACTCCTCGTCTCGAATGCGGGCATGCACTTGCGCTTTCCTCCAGAGCGGTAGCAGCAGTGTCACGCAGTCCGCCGCGTGGATCAAAGGATCTATGGTTTTCCCTCGAGTCTTTCCCACGAGGCTTTCCCACGAGGCTTTCCCACAGGGCTGTCCCACGTGCACACGTGGTGGGAGTGGATCCTCGGCTTGAACGTCAAGGCAGTGCAGGGAAAACAGGTTCCTCTGGAATGGACTGACACATCTGGGGGACTCTTGGAATGGTGTCACGACCCTGGAGTTCCTCTCGCCTTTCCTGTGGAGAGCGCCTCCTCTTGAGATGCGACGAGAACGCCGGGAATTCTTTCCCTACGAAACAGGGAAAGGATCCCTCATCTCGAGCTAGGAGGCGGAAACGGGGCTCCCCTGGATGTGTGCGGGACCCCACGTGCTTCCTCTCGAGTGGAGACGGGTATGTCGGGGAACTTCTTGAGTTGCAGCAAGGGTGTGAAGGACCCTTTGGAAGTTCCAGTGGTTAGACGTGATTAGCCTCGAGAAGCCTCAGCGGAAATGGGCCTCATCTCGCCTGGAGGGCAAAACCTCCTGGATTTTCTCGAGTTGCGGCAGGTGCTCTCGACTTACGACGGGGACCTCAGGGACCCGCTCTGGTGGCCTCAGGAAAGGCCAGTCCCCATGCGAGTTCCTCGGGGGCCTCTCGGGATTCCTCTCCCGTCGATGCCGGGGCCTAAGACCTTGTGTGGAGTCGGGGCCGGAACCTGAGGATTCCTCTCCAGTGCTGACATGGATCTTGGGGTACTTCTGGAGTCTCCCCAGGGGAGTCAGTCCTCGTCTCGAATGCGGGCATGCACTTGCGCTTTCCTCCAGAGCGGTAGCAGCAGTGTCACGCAGTCCGCCGCGTGGATCAAAGGATCTATGGTTTTCCCTTGAGTCTTTCTCACGAGGCTTTCCCACGAGGCTTTCCCACAGGGCTGTCCCACGTGCACACGTGGTGGGAGTCGATCCTCGGCTTGAACGTCAAGGCAGTGCAGGTAAAACAGGTTCCTCTGGAATGGACTGACACATCTGGGGGACTCTTGGAATGGTGGCACGACCCTGGAGTTCCTCTCGCCTTTCCTGTGGAGAGCGCCTCCTCTTGAGATGCGACGGGAACGCCGGGAATTCTTTCCCTACGAAACAGGGAAAGGATCCCTAATCTCGAGCTAGGAGGCGGAAACGGGGCTCCCCTGGATGTGTGCGGGACCCCACGTGCTTCCTCTCGAGTGGAGCCGGGTATGTCGGGGAACTTCTTGAGTTGCAGCAAGGGTGTGAAGGACCCTTTGGAAGTTCCAGTGGTTAGACGTGATTAGCCTCGAGAAGCCTCAGCGGAAATGGGCCTCATCTCGCCTGGAGGGCAAAAGCTCCTGGATTTTCTCGAGTTGCGGCAGGTGCTCTCGACTTACGACGGGGACCTCAGGGACCCGCTCTGGTGGCCTCAGGAAAGGCCAGTCCCCATGCGAGTTCCTCGGGGGCCTCTCGGGATTCCTCTCCCGTCGTTGCCGGGGCCTAAGACCTTGTGTGGAGTCGGGGCCGGAACCTGAGGATTCCTCTCCAGTGCTGACATGGATCTTGGGGTACTTCTGGAGTCTCCCCAGGGGAGTCAGTCCTCGTCTCGAATGCGGGCATGCACTTGCGCTTTCCTCCAGAGCGGTAGCAGCAGTGTCACGCAGTCTGCCGCGTGGATCAAAGGATCTATGGTTTTCCCTCGAGTCTTTCCCATGAGGCTTTCCCACGAGGCTTTCCCACAGGGCTGTCCCACGTGCACACGTGGTGGGAGTCGATCCTCGGCTTGAACGTCAAGGCAGTGCAGGGAAAAAAGGTTCCTCTGGAATGGACTGACACATCTGGGGGACTCTTGGAATGGTGGCACGACCCTGGAGTTCCTCTCGCCTTTCCTGTGGAGAGCGCCTCCTCTTGAGATGCGACGGGAACGCCGGGAATTCTTTCCCTACGAAACAGGGTAAGGATCCCTCATCTCGAGCTAGGAGGCGGAAACGGGGCTCCCCTGGATGTGTGCGGGACCCCACGTGCTTCCTCTCGAGTGGAGACGGGTATGTCGGGGAACTTCTTGAGTTGCAGCAAGGGTGTGAAGGACCCTTTGGAAGTTCCAGTGGTTAGATGTGATTGGCCTCGAGAAGCCTCAGCGGAAATGGGCCTCATCTCGCCTGGAGGGCAAAACCTCCTGGATTTTCTCGAGTTGCGGCAGGTGCTCTCGACTTACGACGGGGACCTCAGGGACCCGCTCTGGTGGCCTCAGGAAAGGCCAGTCCCCATGCGAGTTCCTCGGGGGTCTCTCGGCATTCCTCTCCCGTCGATGCCGGGGCCTAAGACCTTGTGTGGAGTCGGGGCCGGAACCTGAGTATTCCTCTCCAGTGCTGACATGGATCTTGGGGTACTTCTGGAGTCTCCCCAGGGGAGTCAGTCCTCGTCTCGAATACGGGCATGCACTTGCGCTTTCCTCCAGAGCGGTAGCAGCAGTGTCACGCAGTCCGCCGCGTGGATCAAAGGATCTATGGTTTTCCCTTGAGTCTTTCTCACGAGGCTTTCCCACGAGGCTTTCCCACAGGGCTGTCCCACGTGCACACGTGGTGGGAGTCGATCCTCGGCTTGAACGTCAAGGCAGTGCAGGGAAAACAGGTTCCTCTGGAATGGACTGACACATTTGGGGGACTCTTGGAATGGTGGCACGACCCTGGAGTTCCTCTCGCCTTTCCTGTGGAGAGCGCCTCCTCTTGAGATGCGACGGGAACGCCGGGAATTCTTTCCCTACGAAACAGGGAAAGGATCCCTCATCTCGAGCTAGGAGGCGGAAACGGGGCTCCCCTGGATGTGTGCGGGACCCCACGTGCTTCCTCTCGAGTGGAGACGGGTATGTCTGGGAACTTCTTGAGTTGCAGCAAGGGTGTGAAGGACCCTTTGGAAGTTCCAGTGGTTAGACGTGATTAGCCTCGAGAAGCCTCAGCGGAAATGGGCCTCATCTCGCCTGGAGGGCAAAACCTCCTGGATTTTCTCGAGTTGCGGCAGGTGCTCTCGACTTACGACGGGGACCTCAGGGACCCGCTCTGGTGGCCTCAGGAAAGGCCAGTCCCCATGCGAGTTCCTCGGGGGCCTCTCGGGATTCCTCTCCCGTCGATGCCGGGGCCTAAGACCTTGTGTGGAGTCGGGGCCGGAACCTGAGGATTCCTCTCCAGTGCTGACATGGATCTTGGGGTACTTCTGGAGTCTCCCCAGGGGAGTCAGTCCTCGTCTCGAATGCGGGCATGCACTTGGGCTTTCCTCCAGAGCGGTAGCAGCAGTGTCACGCAGTCCGCCGCGTGGATCAAAGGATCTATGGTTTTCCCTCGAGTCTTTCCCACGAGGCTTTCCCACGAGGCTTTCCCACAGGGCTGTCCCACGTGCACAAGTGGTGGGAGTCGATCCTCGGCTTGAACGTCAAGGCAGTGCAGGGAAAACAGGTTCCTCTGGAATGGACTGACACATCTGGGGGACTCTTGGAATGGTGGCACGACCCTGGAGTTCCTCTCGCCTTTCCTGTGGAGAGCGCCTCCTCTTGAGATGCGACGGGAACGCCGGGAATTCTTTCCCTACGAAACAGGGAAAGGATCCCTCATCTCGAGCTAGGAGGCGGAAACGGGGCTCCCCTGGATGTGTGCGGGACCCCACGTGCTTCCTCTCGAGTGGAGACGGGTATGTCGGGGAACTTCTTGAGTTGCAGCAAGGGTGTGAAGGACCCTTTGGAAGTTCCAGTGGTTAGACGTGATTAGCCTCGAGAAGCCTCAGCGGAAATGGGCCTCATCTCGCCTGGAGGGCAAAACCTCCTGGATTTTCTCGAGTTGCGGCAGGTGCTCTCGACTTACGACGGGGACCTCAGGGACCCGCTCTGGTGGCCTCAGGAAAGGCCAGTCCCCATGCGAGTTCCTCGGGGGTCTCTCGGGATTACTCTCCCGTCGATGCCGGGGCCTAAGACCTTGTGTGGAGTCGGGGCCGGAACCTGAGGATTCCTCTCCAGTGCTGACATGGATCTTGGGGTACTTCTGGAGTCTCCCCAGGGGAGTCAGTCCTCGTCTCGAATGCGGGCATGCACTTGCGCTTTCCTCCAGAGCGGTAGCAGCAGTGTCACGCAGTCCGCCGCGTGGATCAAAGGATCTATGGTTTTCCCTTGAGTCTTTCTCACGAGGCTTTCCCACGAGGCTTTCCCACAGGGCTGTCCCACGTGCACACGTGGTGGGAGTCGATCCTCGGCTTGAACGTCAAGGCAGTGCAGGGAAAACAGGTTCCTCTGGAATGGACTGACACATTTGGGGGACTCTTGGAATGGTGGCACGACCCTGGAGTTCCTCTCGCCTTTCCTGTGGAGAGCGCCTCCTCTTGAGATGCGACGGGAACGCCGGGAATTCTTTACCTACGAAACAGGGAAAGGATCCCTCATCTCGAGCTAGGAGGCGGAAACGGGGCTCCCCAGGATGTGTGCGGGACCCCACGTGCTTCCTCTCGAGTGGAGACGGGTATGTCGGGGAACTTCTTGAGTTGCAGCAAGGGTGTGAAGGACCCTTTGGAAGTTCCAGTGGTTAGACGTGATTAGCCTCGAGAAGCCTCAGCGGAAATGGCCCTCATCTCGCCTGGAGGGCAAAACCTCCTGGATTTTCTCGAGTTGCGGCAGGTGCTCTCGACTTACGACGGGGACCTCAGGGACCCGCTCTGGTGGCCTCAGGAAAGGCCAGTCCCCATGCGAGTTCCTCGGGGGCCTCTCGGGATTCCTCTCCCGTCGATGCCGGGGCCTAAGACCTTGTGTGGAGTCGGGGCCGGAACCTGAGGATTCCTCTCCAGTGCTGACATGGATCTTGGGGTACTTCTGGAGTCTCCCCAGGGGAGTCAATCCTCGTCTCGAATGCGGGCATGCACTTGCGCTTTCCTCCAGAGCGGTAGCAGCAGTGTCACGCAGTCCGCCGCGTGGATCAAAGGATCTATGGTTTTCCCTTGAGTCTTTCTCACGAGGCTTTCCCACGAGGCTTTCCCACAGGGCTGTCCCACGTGCACACGTTGTGGAAGTCGATCCTCGGCTTGAACGTCAAGGCAGTGCAGGTAAAACAGGTTCCTCTGGAATGGACTGACACATCTGGGGGACTCTTGGAATGGTGGCACGACCCTGGAGTTCCTCTCGCCTTTCCTGTGGAGAGCGCCTCTTCTTGAGATGCGACGGGAACGCCGGGAATTCTTTCCCTACGAAACAGGGAAAGGATCCCTAATCTCGAGCTAGGAGGTGGAAACGGGGCTCCCCTGGATGTGTGCGGGACCCCACGTGCTTCCTCTCGAGTGGAGACGGGTATGTCGGGGAACTTCTTGAGTTGCAGCAAGGGTGTGAAGGACCCTTTGGAAGTTCCAGTGGTTAGACGTGATTAGCCTCGAGAAGCCTCAGCGGAAATGGGCCTCATCTCGCCTGGAGGGCAAAACCTCCTGGATTTTCTCGAGTTGCGGCAGGTGCTCTCGACTTACGACGGGGACCTCAGGGACCCGCTCTGGTGGCCTCAGGAAAGGCCAGTCCCCATGCGAGTTCCTCGGGGGTCTCTCGGGATTCCTCTCCCGTCGATGCCGGGGCCTAAGACCTTGTGTGGAGTCGGGGCCGGAACCTGAGGATTCCTCTCCAGTGCTGACATGGATCTTGGGGTACTTCTGGAGTCTCCCCAGGGGAGTCAGTCCTCGTCTCGAATGCGGGCATGCACTTGCGCTTTCCTCCAGAGCGGTAGCAGCAGTGTCACGCAGTCCGCCGCGTGGATCAAAGGATCTATGGTTTTCCCTTGAGTCTTTCTCACGAGGCTTTCCCACGAGGCTTTCCCACAGGGCTGTCCCACGTGCACACGTGGTGGGAGTCGATCCTCGGCTTGAACGTCAAGGCAGTGCAGGGAAAACAGGTTCCTCTGGAATGGACTGACACATTTGGGGGACTCTTGGAATGGTGGCACGACCCTGGAGTTCCTCTCGCCTTTCCTGTGGAGAGCGCCTCCTCTTGAGATGCGACGGGAACGCCGGGAATTCTTTCCCTACGAAACAGGGAAAGGATCCCTCATCTCGAGCTAGGAGGCGGAAACGGGGCTCCCCTGGATGTGTGCGGGACCCCACGTGCTTCCTCTCGAGTGGAGACGGGTATGTCGGGGAACTTCTTGAGTTGCAGCAAGGGTGTGAAGGACCCTTTGGAAGTTCCAGTGGTTAGACGTGATTAGCCTCGAGAAGCCTCAGCGGAAATGGGCCTCATCTCGCCTGGAGGGCAAAACCTCCTGGATTTTCTCGAGTTGCGGCAGGTGCTCTCGACTTCCGACGGGGACCTCAGGGACCCGCTCTGGTGGCCTCAGGAAAGGCCAGTCCCCATGCGAGTTCCTCGGGGGCCTCTCGGGATTCCTCTCCCGTCGATGCCGGGGCCTAAGACCTTGTGTGGAGTCGGGGCCGGAACCTGAGGATTCCTCTCCAGTGCTGACATGGATCTTGGGGTACTTCTGGAGTCTCCCCAGGGGAGTCAGTCCTCGTCTCGAATGCGGGCATGCACTTGGGCTTTCCTCCAGAGGGGTAGCAGCAGTGTCACGCAGTCCGCCGCGTGGATCAAAGGATCTATGGTTTTCCCTCGAGTCTTTCCCACGAGGCTTTCCCACGAGGCTTTCCCACAGGGCTGTCCCACGTGCACACGTGGTGGGAGTCGATCCTCGGCTTGAACGTCAAGGCAGTGCAGGGAAAACAGGTTCCTCTGGAATGGACTGACACATCTGGGGGACTCTTGGAATGGTGGCACGACCCTGGAGTTCCTCTCGCCTTTCCTGTGGAGAGCGCCTCCTCTTGAGATGCGACGGGAACGCCGGGAATTCTTTACCTACGAAACAGGGAAAGGATCCCTCATCTCGAGCTAGGAGGCGGAAACGGGGCTCCCCTGGATGTGTGCGGGACCCCACGTGCTTCCTCTCGAGTGGAGACGGGTATGTCGGGGAACTTCTTGAGTTGCAGCAAGGGTGTGAAGGACCCTTTGGAAGTTCCAGTGGTTAGACGTGATTAGCCTCGAGAAGCCTCAGCGGAAATGGGCCTCATCTCGCCTGGAGGGCAAAACCTCCTGGATTTTCTCGAGTTGCGGCAGGTGCTCTCGACTTACGACGGGGACCTCAGGGACCCGCTCTGGTGGCCTCAGGAAAGGCCAGTCCCCATGCGAGTTCCTCGGGGGCCTCTCGGGATTCCTCTCCCGTCGATGCCGGGGCCTAAGACCTTGTGTGGAGTCGGGGCCGGAACCTGAGGATTCCTCTCCAGTGCTGACATGGATCTTGGGGTACTTCTGGAGTCTCCCCAGGGGAGTCAGTCCTCGTCTCGAATGCGGGCATGCACTTGCGCTTTCCTCCAGAGCGGTAGCAGCAGTGTCACGCAGTCCGCCGCATGGATCAAAGGATCTATGGTTTTCCCTCGAGTCTTTCCCACGAGGCTTTCCCACGAGGCTTTCCCACAGGGCTGTCCCACGTGCACACGTGGTGGGAGTCGATCCTTGGCTTGAACGTCAAGGCAGTGCAGGGAAAACAGGTACCTCTGGAATGGACTGACACATCTGGGGGACTCTTGGAATGGTGGCACGACCCTGGAGTTCCTCTCGCCTTTCCTGTGGAGAGCGCCTCCTCTTGAGATGCGACGGGAACGCCGGGAATTCTTTCCCTACGAAACAGGAAAGGATCCCTCATCTCGAGCTAGGAGGCGGAAACGGGGCTCCCCTGGATGTGTGCGGGACCCCACGTGCTTCCTCTCGAGTGGAGCCGGGTATGTCGGGGAACTTCTTGAGTTGCAGCAAGGGTGTGAAGGACCCTTTGGAAGTTCCAGTGGTTAGACGTGATTAGCCTCGAGAAGCCTCAGCGGAAATGGGCCTCATCTCGCCTGGAGGGCAAAAGCTCCTGGATTTTCTCGAGTTGCGGCAGGTGCTCTCGACTTACGACGGGGACCTCAGGGACCCGCTCTGGTGGCCTCAGGAAAGGCCAGTCCCCATGCGAGTTCCTCGGGGGCCTCTCGGGATTCCTCTCCCGTCGTTGCCGGGGCCTAAGACCTTGTGTGGAGTCGGGGCCGGAACCTGAGGATTCCTCTCCAGTGCTGACATGGATCTTGGGGTACTTCTGGAGTCTCCCCAGGGGAGTCAGTCCTCGTCTCGAATGCGGGCATGCACTTGCGCTTTCCTCCAGAGCGGTAGCAGCAGTGTCACGCAGTCTGCCGCGTGGATCAAAGGATCTATGGTTTTCCCTCGAGTCTTTCCCATGAGGCTTTCCCACGAGGCTTTCCCACAGGGCTGTCCCACGTGCACACGTGGTGGGAGTCGATCCTCGGCTTGAACGTCAAGGCAGTGCAGGGAAAACAGGTTCCTCTGGAATGGACTGACACATCTGGGGGACTCTTGGAATGGTGGCACGACCCTGGAGTTCCTCTCGCCTTTCCTGTGGAGAGCGCCTCCTCTTGAGATGCGACGGGAACGCCGGGAATTCTTTCCCTACGAAACAGGGTAAGGATCCCTCATCTCGAGCTAGGAGGCGGAAACGGGGCTCCCCTGGATGTTTGCGGGACCCCACGTGCTTCCTCTCGAGTGGAGACGGGTATGTCGGGGAACTTCTTGAGTTGCAGCAAGGGTGTGAAGGACCCTTTGGAAGTTCCAGTGGTTAGATGTGATTGGCCTCGAGAAGCCTCAGCGGAAATGGGCCTCATCTCGCCTGGAGGGCAAAACCTCCTGGATTTTCTCGAGTTGCGGCAGGTGCTCTCGACTTACGACGGGGACCTCAGGGACCCGCTCTGGTGGCCTCAGGAAAGGCCAGTCCCCATGCGAGTTCCTCGGGGGTCTCTCGGCATTCCTCTCCCGTCGATGCCGGGGCCTAAGACCTTGTGTGGAGTCGGGGCCGGAACCTGAGTATTCCTCTCCAGTGCTGACATGGATCTTGGGGTACTTCTGGAGTCTCCCCAGGGGAGTCAGTCCTCGTCTCGAATGCGGGCATGCACTTGCGCTTTCCTCCAGAGCGGTAGCAGCAGTGTCACGCAGTCCGCCGCGTGGATCAAAGGATCTATGGTTTTCCCTTGAGTCTTTCTCACGAGGCTTTCCCACGAGGCTTTCCCACAGGGCTGTCCCACGTGCACACGTGGTGGGAGTCGATCCTCGGCTTGAACGTCAAGGCAGTGCAGGGAAAACAGGTTCCTCTGGAATGGACTGACACATTTGGGGGACTCTTGGAATGGTGGCACGACCCTGGAGTTCCTCTCGCCTTTCCTGTGGAGAGCGCCTCCTCTTGAGATGCGACGGGAACGCCGGGAATTCTTTCCCTACGAAACAGGGAAAGGATCCCTCATCTCGAGCTAGGAGGCGGAAACGGGGCTCCCCTGGATGTGTGCGGGACCCCACGTGCTTCCTCTCGAGTGGAGACGGGTATGTCTGGGAACTTCTTGAGTTGCAGCAAGGGTGTGAAGGACCCTTTGGAAGTTCCAGTGGTTAGACGTGATTAGCCTCGAGAAGCCTCAGCGGAAATGGGCCTCATCTCGCCTGGAGGGCAAAACCTCCTGGATTTTCTCGAGTTGCGGCAGGTGCTCTCGACTTACGACGGGGACCTCAGGGACCCGCTCTGGTGGCCTCAGGAAAGGCCAGTCCCCATGCGAGTTCCTCGGGGGCCTCTCGGGATTCCTCTCCCGTCGATGCCGGGGCCTAAGACCTTGTGTGGAGTCGGGGCCGGAACCTGAGGATTCCTCTCCAGTGCTGACATGGATCTTGGGGTACTTCTGGAGTCTCCCCAGGGGAGTCAGTCCTCGTCTCGAATGCGGGCATGCACTTGGGCTTTCCTCCAGAGCGGTAGCAGCAGTGTCACGCAGTCCGCCGCGTGGATCAAAGGATCTATGGTTTTCCCTCGAGTCTTTCCCACGAGGCTTTCCCACGAGGCTTTCCCACAGGGCTGTCCCACGTGCACAAGTGGTGGGAGTCGATCCTCGGCTTGAACGTCAAGGCAGTGCAGGGAAAACAGGTTCCTCTGGAATGGACTGACACATCTGGGGGACTCTTGGAATGGTGGCACGACCCTGGAGTTCCTCTCGCCTTTCCTGTGGAGAGCGCCTCCTCTTGAGATGCGACGGGAACGCCGGGAATTCTTTCCCTACGAAACAGGGAAAGGATCCCTCATCTCGAGCTAGGAGGCGGAAACGGGTCTCCCCTGGATGTGTGCGGGACCCCACGTGCTTCCTCTCGAGTGGAGACGGGTATGTCGGGGAACTTCTTGAGTTGCAGCAAGGGTGTGAAGGACCCTTTGGAAGTTCCAGTGGTTAGACGTGATTAGCCTCGAGAAGCCTCAGCGGAAATGGGCCTCATCTCGCCTGGAGGGCAAAACCTCCTGGATTTTCTCGAGTTGCGGCAGGTGCTCTCGACTTACGACGGGGACCTCAGGGACCCGCTCTGGTGGCCTCAGGAAAGGCCAGTCCCCATGCGAGTTCCTCGGGGGTCTCTCGGGATTCCTCTCCCGTCGATGCCGGGGCCTAAGACCTTGTGTGGAGTCGGGGCCGGAACCTGAGGATTCCTCTCCAGTGCTGACATGGATCTTGGGGTACTTCTGGAGTCTCCCCAGGGGAGTCAGTCCTCGTCTCGAATGCGGGCATGCACTTGCGCTTTCCTCCAGAGCGGTAGCAGCAGTGTCACGCAGTCCGCCGCGTGGATCAAAGGATCTATGGTTTTCCCTTGAGTCTTTCTCACGAGGCTTTCCCACGAGGCTTTCCCACAGGGCTGTCCCACGTGCACACGTGGTGGGAGTCGATCCTCGGCTTGAACGTCAAGGCAGTGCAGGGAAAACAGGTTCCTCTGGAATGGACTGACACATCTGGGGGACTCTTGGAATGGTGGCACGACCCTGGAGTTCCTCTCGCCTTTCCTGTGGAGAGCGCCTCCTCTTGAGATGCGACGGGAACGCCGGGAATTCTTTCCCTACGAAACAGGGAAAGGATCCCTCATCTCGAGCTAGGAGGCGGAAACGGGGCTCCCCTGGATGTGTGCGGGACCCCACGTGCTTCCTCTCGAGTGGAGACGGGTATGTCGGGGAACTTCTTGAGTTGCAGCAAGGGTGTGAAGGACCCTTTGGAAGTTCCAGTGGTTAGACGTGATTAGCCTCGAGAAGCCTCAGCGGAAATGGGCCTCATCTCGCCTGGAGGGCAAAACCTCCTGGATTTTCTCGAGTTGCGGCAGGTGCTCTCGACTTACGACGGGGACCTCAGGGACCCGCTCTGGTGGCCTCAGGAAAGGCCAGTCCCCATGCGAGTTCCTCGGGGGCCTCTCGGGATTCCTCTCCCGTCGATGCCGGGGCCTAAGACCTTGTGTGGAGTCGGGGCCGGAACCTGAGGATTCCTCTCCAGTGCTGACATGGATCTTGGGGTACTTCTGGAGTCTCCCCAGGGGAGTCAGTCCTCGTCTCGAATGCGGGCATGCACTTGCGCTTTCCTCCAGAGCGGTAGCAGCAGTGTCACGCAGTCCGCCGCATGGATCAAAGGATCTATGGTTTTCCCTCGAGTCTTTCCCACGAGGCTTTCCCACGAGGCTTTCCCACAGGGCTGTCCCACGTGCACACGTGGTGGGAGTCGATCCTTGGCTTGAACGTCAAGGCAGTGCAGGGAAAACAGGTACCTCTGGAATGGACTGACACATCTGGGGGACTCTTGGAATGGTGGCACGACCCTGGAGTTCCTCTCGCCTTTCCTGTGGAGAGCGCCTCCTCTTGAGATGCGACGGGAACGCCGGGAATTCTTTCCCTACGAAACAGGAAAGGATCCCTCATCTCGAGCTAGGAGGCGGAAACGGGGCTCCCCTGGATGTGTGCGGGACCCCACGTGCTTCCTCTCGAGTGGAGACGTGTATGTCGGGGAACTTCTTGAGTTTCAGCAAGGGTGTGAAGGACCCTTTGGAAGTTCCAGTGGTTAGACGTGATTAGCCTCGAGAAGCCTCAGCGGAAATGGGCCTCATCTCGCCTGGAGGGCAAAACCTCCTGGATTTTCTCGAGTTGCGGCAGGTGCTCTCGACTTACGACGGGGACCTCAGGGACCCGCTCTGGTGGCCTCAGGAAAGGCCAGTCCCCATGCGAGTTCCTCGGGGGCCTTTCGGGATTCCTCTCCCGTCGATGCCGGGGCCTAAGACCTTGTGTGGAGTCGGGGCCGGAACCTGAGGATTCCTCTCCAGTGCTGAAATGGATCTTGGTGTACTTCTGGAGTCTCCCCAGGGGAGTCAGTCCTCGTCTCGAATGCGGGCATGTACTTGCGCTTTCCTCCAGAACGGTAGCAGCAGTGTCACGCAGTCCGCCGCGTGGATCAAAGGATCTATGGTTTTCCCTCGAGTCTTTCCCACGAGGCTTTCCCACGAGGCTTTCCCACAGGGCTGTCCCACGTGCACAGGTGATGGGAGTCGATCCTCGGCTTGAACGTCAAGGCAGTGCAGGGAAAACAGGTTCCTCTGGAATGGACTGACCCATCTGGGCGTCTCTTGGAATGGTGGCACGACCCTGGAGTTCCTCTCGCCTCTCCTGTGGAGAGCGCCTCCTCTTGAGATGCGACGGGAACGCCGGGAATTCTTTCCCTAAGAAACAGGGAAAGGATCCCTCATCTCGAGCTAGGAGGCGGAAACGGGCTCCCCTGGATGTGTGCGGGACCCCACGTGCTTCCTCTCGAGTGGAGACGGGTATGTCGGGGAACTTCTTGAGTTGCAGCAAGGGTGTGAAGGACCCTTTGGAAGTTCCAGTGGTTAGATGTGATTGGCCTCGAGAAGCCTCAGCGGAAATGGGCCTCATCTCGCCTGGAAGGCAAAAACTCCTGGATTTTCTCAAGTTGCGGCAGGTGCTCTCGACTTACGACGGGGACCTCAGGGACCCGCTCTGGTGGCCTCAGGAAAGGCCAGTCCCCATGCGAGTTCCTCGGGGGCCTCTCGGGATTCCTCTCCCGTCAATGCCGGGGCCTAAGACCTTGTGTGGAGTCGGGGCCGGAACCTGAGGATTCCTCTCCAGTGCTGACATGGATCTTGGGGTACTTCTGGAGTCTCCCCAGGGGAGTCAGTCCTCGTCTCGAATGCGGGCATGCACTTGTGCTTTCCTCCAGAGCGGTAGAAGCAGTGTCACGCAGTCCGCCGCGTGGATCAAAGGTTCTATGGTTTTCCCTCGAGTCTTTCCCACGAGGCTTTCCCACGAGGCTTTCCCACAGGGCTGTCCCACGTGCACACGTGGTGGGAGTCGATCCTCGGCTTGAACGTCAAGGCAGTGCAGGGAAAACAGGTTCCTCTGGAATGGACTGACACATTTGGGGGCTCTTGGAATGGTGGCACGACCCTGGAGTTCCTCTCGCCTTTCCTGTGGAGAGCGCCTCCTCTTGAGATGCGACGGGAACCCCGGGAATTCTTTACCTACGAAACAGGGAAAGGATCCCTCATCTCGAGCTTGGAGGCGGAAACGGTGCTCCCCTGGATGTGTGCGGGACCCCACGTGCTTCCTCTCGAGTGGAGACGGGTATGTCGGGGAACTTCTTGAGTTGCAGCAAGGGTGTGAAGGACCCTTTGGAAGTTCCAGTGGTTAGACGTGATTAGCCTCGAGAAGCCTCAGCGGAAATGGGCCTCATCTCGCCTGGAGGGCAAAACCTCCTGGATTTTCTCGAGTTGCGGCAGGTGCTCTCGACTTACGACGGGGACCTCAGGGACCCGCTCTGGTGGCCTCAGGAAAGGCCAGTCCACATGCGAGTTCCTCGGGGGCCTCTCGGGATTCCTCTCCCGTCGTTGCCGGGGCCTAAGACCTTGTGTGGAGTCGGGGCCGGAACCTGAGGATTCCTCTCCAGTGCTGACATGGATCTTGGGGTACTTCTGGAGTCTCCCCAGGGGAGTCAGTCCTCGTCTCGAATGCGGGTATGCAGTTGCGCTTTCCTCCAGAGCGGTAGCAGTAGTGTCACGCAGTCCGCCGCGTGGATCAAAGGATCTATGGTTTTCCCTCGAGTCTTTCCCACGAGGCTTTCCCACGAGGCTTTCCCACAGGGCTGTCCCACGTGCCCACGTGGTGGGAGTGGATCCTCGGCTTGAAAGTCAAGGCAGTGCAGGGAAAACAGGTTCCTCTGGAATGGACTGACACATCTGGGGGACTCTTGGAATGCTGGCACGACCCTGGAGTTCCTCTCGCTTTTCCTGTGGAGAGCGCCTCCTCTTGAGATGCGACGGGAACGCCGGGAATTCTTTCCCTACGAAACAGGGAAAGGATCCCTCATCTCGAGCTAGGAGGCGGAAACGGGGCTCCCCTGGATGTGTGCGGGACCCCACGTGCTTCCTCTCGAGTGGAGACGGGTATGTCGGGGAACTTCTTGAGTTGCAGCAAGGGTGTGAAGGACCCTTTGGAAGTTCCAGTGGTTAGACGTGATTAGCCTCGAGAAGCCTCAGCGGAAATGGGCCTCATCTCGCCTGGAGGGCAAAACCTCCTGAATTTTCTCGAGTTGCGGCAGGTGCTCTCGACTTCCGACGGGGACCTCAGGGACCCGCTCTGGTGGCCTCAGGAAAGGCCAGTCCCCATGCGAGTTCCTCGGGGGCCTCTCGGGATTCCTCTCCCGTCGATGCCGGGGCCTAAGACCTTGTGTGGAGTCGGGGCCGGAAACTGAGGATTCCTCTCCAGTGCTGACATGGATCTTGGGGTACTTCTGGAGTCTCCCCAGGGGAGTCAGTCCTCGTCTCGAATGCGGGCATGCACTTGCGCTTTCCTCCAGAGCGGTAGCAGCAGTGTCACACAGTCCGCCGCGTGGATCAAAGGATCTATGGTTTTCCCTCGAGTCTTTCCCACGAGGCTTTCCCACGAGGCTTTCCCACAGGGCTGTCCCACGTGCACAGGTGGTGGGAGTCGATCCTCGGCTTGAACGTCAAGGCAGTGCAGGGAAAACAGGTTCCTCTGGAATGGACTGACCCATCTGGGCGTCTCTTGGAATGGTGGCACGACCCTGGAGTTCCTCTCGCCTTTCCTGTGGAGAGCGCCTCCTCTTGAGATGCGACGGGAACGCCGGGAATTCTTTCCCTAAGAAACAGGGAAAGGATCCTTCATCTCGAGCTAGGAGGCGGAAACGGGGCTCCCCTGGATGTGTGCGGGACCCCACGTGCTTCCTCTCGAGTGGAGACGGGTATGTCGGGGAACTTCTTGAGTTGCAGCAAGGGTGTGAAGGACCCTTTGGAAGTTCCAGTGGTTAGATGTGATTAGCCTCGAGAAGCCTCAGCGGAAATGGGCCTCATCTCGCCTGGAGGGCAAAACCTCCTGGATTTTCTCGAGTTGCGGCATGTGCTCTCGACTTACGACGGGGACCTCAGGGACACGCTCAGGTGACCTCAGGAAAGGCCAGTCCCCATGCGAGTTCCTCGGGGGCCTCTCGGCATTCCTCTCCCATTGATGCCGGGGCCTAAGACCTTGTGTGGAGTCAGGGCCGGAACCTGAGGATTCCTCTCCAGTGCTGACATGGATCTTGGGGTACTTCTGGAGCCTCCCCAGGGGAGTCAGTCCTCGTCTCGAATGCGGGCATGCACTTGCGCTTTCCTCCAGAGCGGTAGCATCAGTGTCACGCAGTCCGCCGCGTGGATCAAAGGATCTATGGTTTTCCCTCGAGTCTTTCCCACGAGGCTTTCCCACGAGGCTTTCCCACAGGGCTGTCCCACGTGCACACGTGGTGGGAGTGGATCCTCGGCTTGAACGTCAAGGCAGTGCAGGGAAAACAGGTTCCTCTGGAATGGACTGACACATCTGGGGGACTCTTGGAATGGTGGCACGACCCTGGAGTTCCTCTCGCCTTTCCTGTGGAGAGCGCCTCCTCTTGAGATGCGACGGGAACGCCGGGAATTCTTTCCCTACGAAACAGTGAAAGGATCCCTCATCTCGAGCTAGGAGGCGGAAACGGGGCTCCCCTGGATGTGTGCGGGATACCACGTGCTTCCTATCGAGTGGAGACGGTATGTCGGGGAACTTCTTGAGTAGCAGCAAGGGTGTGAAGGACCCTTTGGAAGTTCCAGTGGTTAGATGTGATTGGCCTCGAGAAGCCTCAGCGGAAATGGGCCTCATCTCGCCTGGAGGGCAAAACCTCCTGGATTTTCTCGAGTTACGGCAGGTGCTCTCGACTTACGACCGGGACCTCAGGGACCCGCTCTGGTGGCCTCAGGAAAGGCCAGTCCCCATGCGAGTTCCTCGGGGGCCTCTCGGGATTCCTCTCCCGTCGATGCCGGGGCCTAAGACCTTGTGTGGAGTCGGGGCCGGAACCTGAGGATTCCTCTCCAGTGCTGACATGGATCTTGGGGTACTTCTGGAGTCTCCCCAGGGGAGTCAGTCCTCGTCTCGAATGCGGGCATGCACTTGCGCTTTCCTCCAGAGCGGTAGCAGCAGTGTCACGCAGTCCGCCGCGTGGATCAAAGGATCTATGGTTTTCCCTCGAGTCTTTCCCACGAGGCTTTCCCACGAGGCTTTCCCACAGGGCTGTCCCACGTGCACACGTGGTGGGAGTCGATCCTCGGCTTGAACGTCAAGGCAGTGCAGGGAAAACAGGTTCCTCTGGAATGGACTGACACATCTGGGGGACTCTTGAAATGGTGGCACGACCCTGGAGTTCCTCTCGCCTTTCCTGTGGAGAGCGCCTCCTCTTGAGATGCGACGGGAACGCCGGGAATTCTTTCCCTACGAAACAGGGAAAGGATCCCTCATCTCGAGCTAGGAGGCGGAAACGGGGCTCCCCTGGATGTGTGCGGGACCCCACGTGCTTCCTCTCGAGTGGAGACGGGTATGTCGGGGAACTTCTTGAGTTGCAGCAAGGGTGTGAAGGACCCTTTGGAAGTTCCAGTGGTTAGATGTGATTAGCCTCGAGAAGCCTCAGCGGAAATGGGCCTCATCTCGCCTGGAGGGCAAAACCTCCTGGATTGTCTCGAGTTGCGGCAGGTGCTCTCGACTTACGACGGGGACCTCAGGGACCCGCTCTGGGGGCCTCAGGAAAAGCCAGTCCCCATGCGAGTTCCTCGGGGGCCTCTCGGCATTCCTCTCCCATCGATGCCGGGGCCTAAGACCTTGTGTGGAGTCGGGGCTGGAACCTGAGGATTCCTCTCCAGTGCTGACATGGATCATGGGGTAGTTCTGGAGTCTCCCCAGGGGAGTCAGTCCTCGTCTCGAATGCGGGCATGTACTTGCGCTTTCCTCCAGAGCGGTAGAAGCAGTGTCACGCAGTCCGCCGCGTGGATCAAAGGATCTATGGTTTTCCCTCGAGTCTTTCCCACGAGGCTTTCCCACGAGGCTTTCCCACGAGGCTTTCCCACAGGGCTGTCCCACGTGCACAGGTGATGGGAGTGGATCCTCGGCTTGAACGTCAAGGCAGTGCAGGGAAAACAGGTTCCTCTGGAATGGACTGACCCATCTGGGCGTCTCTTGGAATGGTGGCACGACCCTGGAGTTCCTCTCGCCTCTCCTGTGGAGAGCGCCTCCTCTTGAGATGCGACGGGAACGCCGGGAATTCTTTCCCTAAGAAACAGGGAAAGGATCCCTCATCTCGAGCTAGGAGGCGGAAACGGGGCTCCCCTGGATGTGTGCGGGACCCCACGTGCTTCCTCTCGAGTGGAGACGGTTATGTCGGGGAACTTCTTGAGTTGCAGCAAGGGTGTGAAGGACCCTTTGGAAGTTCCAGTGGTTAGATGTGATTAGCCTCGAGAAGCCTCAGCGGAAATGGGCCTCATCTCGCCTGGAGGGCAAAACCTCCTGGATTTTCTCGAGTTGCGGCATGTGCTCTCGACTTACGACGGGGACCTCAGGGACCCGCTCTGGTGACCTCAGGAAAGGCCAGTCCCCATGCGAGTTCCTCGGGGGCCTCTCGGGATTCCTCTCCCATTGATGCCGGGGCCTAAGACCTTGTGTGGAGTCGGGGCCGGAACCTGAGGATTCCTCTCCAGTGCTGACATGGATCTTGGGGTACTTCTGGAGTCTCCCCAGGGGAGTCAGTCCTCGTCTCGAATGCGGGCATGCACTTGCGCTTTCCTCCAGAGCGGTAGCAGCAGTGTCACACAGTCCGCCGCGTGGATCAAAGGATCTATGGTTTTCCCTCGAGTCTTTCCCACGAGGCTTTCCAACGAGGCTTTCCCACAGGGCTGTCCCACGTGCACAGGTGGTGGGAGTCGATCCTCGGCTTGAACGTCAAGGCAGTGCAGGGAAAACAGGTTCCTCTGGAATGGACTGACCCATCTGGGCGTCTCTTGGAATGGTGGCACGACACTGGAGTTCCTCTCGCCTCTCCTGTGGAGAGCGACTCCTCTTGAGATGCGACGGGAACGCCGGGAATTCTTTCCCTAAGAAACAGGGAAAGGATCCCTCATCTCGAGCTAGGAGGCGGAAACGGGGCTCCCCTGGATGTTTACGGGACCCCACGTGCTTCCTCTCGAGTGGAGACGGGTATGTCGGGGAACTTCTTGAGTTGCAGCAAGGGTGTGAAGGACCCTTTGGAAGTTCCAGTGGTTAGATGTGATTAGCCTCGAGAAGCCTCAGCGGAAATGGGCCTCATCTCGCCTGGAGGGCAAAACCTCCTGGATTTTCTCGAGTTGCGGCATGTGCTCTCGACTTACGACGGGGACCTCAGGACCCGCTCTGGTGACCTCAGGAAAGGCCAGTCGCCATGCGAGTTCCTCGGGGGCCTCTCGGGATTCCTCTCCCATTGATGCCGGGGCCTAAGACCTTGTGTGGAGTCGGGGCCGGAACCTGAGGATTACTCTCCTGTGCTGACATGGATCATGGGGTACTTCTGGAGTCTCCCCAGGGGAGTCAGTCCTCGTCTCGAATGCGGGCATGTACTTGAGCTTTCCTCCAGAGCGGTAGCAGCAGTGTCACGCAGTCCGCCGCGTGGATCAAAGGATCTATGGTTTTCCCTCGAGTCTTTCCCACGAGGCTTTCCCACGAGGCTTTCCCACAGGGCTGTCCCACGTGCACACGTGGTGGGAGTCGATCCTCGGCTTGAACGTCAAGGCAGTGCAGGGAAAACAGGTTCCTCTGGAATGGACTGACACACCTGGCGGACTCTTGGAATGGTGGCACGACCCTGGAGTTCCTCTCGCCTTTCCTGTGGAGAGCGCCTCCTCTTGAGATGCGTCGGGAACGCCGGGAATTCTTTCCCTACGAAACAGGGAAAGGATCCCTCATCTCGAGCTAGGAGGCGGAAACGGGGCTCCGCTGGATGTGTGCGGGACCCCACGTGCTTTCTCTCGAGTGGAGACGGGTATGTCGGGGAACTTCTTGAGTTGCAACAAGGGTGTGAAGGACCCTTTGGAAGTTCCAGTGGTTAGACGTGATTAGCCTCGAGAAGCCTCAGTGGAAATGGGCCTCATCTCGCCTGGAGGGCAAAACCTCCTGAATTTTCTCGAGTTGCGGCAGGTGCTCTCGACTTACGACGGGGACCTCAGGGACCCGCTCTGGTGGCCTCAGGAAAGGCCAGTCCCCATGCGAGTTCCTCGGGGGCCTCTCGGGATTCCTCTCCCTTAGATGCCGGGGCCTAAGTCCTTGTGTGGAGTCGGGGCCGGAACCTGAGGATTCCTCTCCAGTGCTGACATGGATCTTGGGGTACTTCTGGAGTCTCCCCAGGGGAGTCAGTCCTCGTCTCGAATGCGGGCATGCACTTGCGCTTTCCTCCAGAGCGGTAGCAGCAGTGTCACGCAGTCCGCCGCGTGGATCAAAGGATCTATGGTTTTCCCTCGAGTCTTTCCCACGAGGCTTTCCCACGAGGCTTTCCCACAGGGCTGTCCCACGTGCACAGGTGGTGGGATTCGATCCTCGGCTTGAACGTCAAGGCAGTGCAGGGAAAACAGGTTCCTCTGGAATGGACTGACCCATCTGGGCGTCTCTTGGAATGGTGGCACGACCCTGGAGTTCCTCTCGCCTCTCCTGTGGAGAGCGCCTCCTCTTGAGATGCGACGGGAACGCCGGGAATTCTTTCCCTAAGAAACAGGGAAAGGATCCCTCATCTCGAGCTAGGAGGCGGAAACGGGGCTCCCCTGGATGTTTACGGGACCCCACGTGCTTCCTCTCGAGTGGAGACGGGTATGTCGGGGAACTTCTTGAGTTGCAGCAAGGGTGTGAAGGACCCTTTGGAAGTTCCAGTGGTTAGATGTGATTAGCCTCGAGAAGCCTCAGCGGAAATGGGCCTCATCTCGCCTGGAGGGCAAAACCTCCTGGATTTTCTCGAGTTGCGGCATGTGCTCTCGACTTACGACGGGGACCTCAGGACCCGCTCTGGTGACCTCAGGAAAGGCCAGTCCCCATGCGAGTTCCTCGGGGGCCTCTCGGGATTCCTCTCCCATTGATGCCGGGGCCTAAGACCTTGTGTGGAGTCGGGGCCGGAACCTGAGGATTACTCTCCTGTGCTGACATGGATCATGGGGTACTTCTGGAGTCTCCCCAGGGGAGTCAGTCCTCGTCTCGAATGCGGGCATGTACTTGCGCTTTCCTCCAGAGCGGTAGCAGCAGTGTCACGCAGTCCGCCGCGTGGATCAAAGGATCTATGGTTTTCCCTCGAGTCTTTCCCACGAGGCTTTCCCACGAGGCTTTCCCACAGGACTGTCCCACGTGCACACGTGGTGGGAGTCGATCCTCGGCTTGAACGTCAAGGCAGTGCAGGGAAAACAGGTTCCTCTGGAATGGACTGACACACCTGGCGGACTCTTGGAATGGTGGCACGACCCTGGAGTTCCTCTCGCCTCTCCTGTGGAGAGCGCCTCCTCTTGAGATGCGACGGGAACGCCGGGAATTCTTTCCCTACGAAACAGGGAAAGGATCCCTCATCTCGAGCTAGGAGGCGGAAACGGGGCTCCGCTGGATGTGTGCGGGACCCCACGTGCTTCCTCTCGAGTGGAGACGGGTATGTCGGGGAACTTCTTGAGTTGCAACAAGGGTGTGAAGGACCCTTTGGAAGTTCCAGTGGTTAGACGTGATTAGCCTCGAGAAGCCTCAGTGGAAATGGGCCTCATCTCGCCTGGAGGGCAAAACCTCCTGAATTTTCTCGAGTTGCGGCAGGTGCTCTCGACTTACGACGGGGACCTCAGGGACCCGCTCTGGTGGCCTCAGGAAAGGCCAGTCCCCATGCGAGTTCCACGGGGGCCTCTCGGGATTCCTCTCCCTTAGATGCCGGGGCCTAAGACCTTGTGTGGAGTCGGGGCCGGAACCTGAGGATTCCTCTCCAGTGCTGACATGGATCTTGGGGTACTTCTGGAGTCTCCCCAGGGGAGTCAGTCCTCGTCTCGAATGCGGGCATGCACTTGCGCTTTCCTCCAGAGCGGTAGCAGCAGTGTCACGCAGTCCGCCGCGTGGATCAAAGGATCTATGTTTTTCCCTCGAGTCTTTCCCACGAGGCTTTCCCACGAGGCTTTCCCACGAGGCTTTCCCACAGGGCTGTCCCACGTGCACAGGTGGTGGGAGTCGATCCTCGGCTTGAACGTCAAGGCAGTGCAGGGAAAACAGGTTCCTCTGGAATGGACTGACCCATCTGGGCGTCTCTTGGAATGGTGGCACGACCCTGGAGTTCCTCTCGCCTCTCCTGTGGAGAGCGCCTCCTCTTGAGATGCGACGGGAACGCCGGGAATTCTTTCCCTAAGAAACAGGGAAAGGATCCCTCATCTCGAGCTAGGAGGCGGAAACGGGGCTCCCCTGGATGTGTGCGGGATACGACGTGCTTCCTATCGAGTGGAGACGGGTATGTCGGGGAACTTCTTGAGTAGCAGCAAGGGTGTGAAGGACCCTTTGGAAGTTCCAGTGGTTAGATGTGATTGGCCTCGAGAAGCCTCAGCGGAAATGGGCCTCATCTCGCCTGGAGGGCAAAACCTCCTGGATCTTCTCGAGTTACGGCAGGTGCTCTCGACTTACGACCGGGACCTCAGGGACCCGCTCTGGTGGCCTCAGGAAAGGCCAGTCCCCATGCGAGTTCCTCGGGGGCCTCTCGGGATTCCTCTCCCGTCGATGCCGGGGCCTAAGACCTTGTGTGGAGTCGGGGCCGGAACCTGAGGATTCCTCTCCAGTGCTGACATGGATCTTGGGGTACTTCTGGAGTCTCCCCAGGGGAGTCAGTCCTCGTCTCGAATGCGGGCATGCACTTGCGCTTTCCTCCAGAGCGGTAGCAGCAGTGTCACGCAGTCCGCCGCGTGGATCAAAGGATCTATGGTTTTCCCTCGAGTCTTTCCCACGAGGCTTTCCCACGAGGCTTTCCCACAGGGCTGTCCCACGTGCACACGTGGTGGGAGTCGATCCTCGGCTTGAACGTCAAGGCAGTGCAGGGAAAACAGGTTCCTCTGGAATGGACTGACACATCTGGGGGACTCTTGGAATGGTGGCACGACCCTGGAGTTCCTCTCGCCTTTCCTGTGGAGAGCGCCTCCTCTTGAGATGCGACGGGAACGCCGGGAATTCTTTCCCTACGAAACAGGGAAAGGATCCCTCATCTCGAGCTAGGAGGCGGAAACGGGGCTCCCCTGGATGTGTGCGGGACCCCACGTGCTTCCTCTCGAGTGGAGACGGGTATGTCGGGGAACTTCTTGAGTTGCAGCAAGGGTGTGAAGGACCCTTTGGAAGTTCCAGTGGTTAGATGTGATTAGCCTCGAGAAGCCTCAGCGGAAATGGGCCTCATCTCGCCTGGAGTGCAAAACCTCCTGGATTTTCTCGAGTTGCGGCAGGTGCTCTCGACTTACGACGGGGACCTCAGGGACCCGCTCTGGGGGCCTCAGGAAAGGCCAGTCCCCATGCGAGTTCCTCGGGGGCCTCTCGGCATTCCTCTCCCGTCGATGCCGGGGCCTAAGACCTTGTGTGGAGTCGGGGCCGGAACCTGAGGATTCCTCTCCAGTGCTGACATGGATCTTGGGGTACTTCTGGAGTCTCCCCAGGGGAGTCAGTCCTCGTCTCGAATGCGGGCATGCACTTGCGCTTTCCTCCAGAGCGGTAGCAGCAGTGTCACGCAGTCCGCCGCGTGGATCAAAGGATCTATGGTTTTCCCTCGAGTCTTTCCCACGAGGCTTTCCCACGAGGCTTTCCCACAGGGCTGTCCCACGTGCACAGGTGGTGGGAGTCGATCCTCGGCTTGAACGTCAAGGCAGTGCAGGGAAAACAGGTTCCTCTGGAATGGACTGACACATCTGGGCGTCTCTTGGAATGGTGGCACGACCCTGGAGTTCCTCTCGCCTCTCCTGTGGAGAGCGCCTCCTCTTGAGATGCGACGGGAACGCCGGGAATTCTTTCCCTAAGAAACAGGGAAAGGATCCCTCATCTCGAGCTAGGAGGCGGAAACGGGGCTCCCCTGGATGTGTGCGGGACCCCACGTGCTTCCTCTCGAGTGGAGACGGGTATGTCGGGGAACTTCTTGAGTTGCAGCAAGGGTGTGAAGGACCCTTTGGAAGTTCCAGTGGTTAGATGTGATTAGCCTCGAGAAGCCTCAGCGGAAATGGGCCTCATCTCGCCTGGAGGGCAAAACCTCCTGGATTTTCTCGAGTTGCGGCATGTGCTCTCGACTTACGACGGGGACCTCAGTGACCCGCTCTGGTGACCTCAGGAAAGGCCAGTCCCCATGCGAGTTCCTCGGGGGCCTCTCGGGATTCCTCTCCCAATGATGCCGGGGCCTAAGACCTTGTGTGGAGTCGGGGCTGGAACCTGAGGATTCCTCTCCAGTGCTGACATGGATCATGGGGTACTTCTGGAGTCTCCCCAGGGGAGTCAGTACTCGTCTCGAATGCGGGCATGTACTTGCGCTTTCCTCCAGAGCGGTAGAAGCAGTGTCACGCAGTCCGCCGCGTGGATCAAAGGATCTATGGTTTTCCCTCGAGTCTTTCCCACGAGGCTTTCCCACGAGGCTTTCCCACGAGGCTTTCCCACAGGGCTGTCCCACGTGCACAGGTGATGGGAGTCGATCCTCGGCTTGAACGTCAAGGCAGTGCAGGGAAAACAGGTTCCTCTGGAATGGACTGACCCATCTGGGCGTCTCTTGGAATGGTGGCACGACCCTGGAGTTCCTCTCGCCTCTCCTGTGGAGAGCGCCTCCTCTTGAGATGCGACGGGAACGCCGGGAATTCTTTCCCTAAGAAACAGGGAAAGGATCCCTCATCTCGAGCTAGGAGGCGGAAACGGGGCTCCCCTGGATGTGTGCGGGACCCCACGTGCTTCCTCTCGAGTGGAGACGGGTATGTCGGGGAACTTCTTGAGTTGCAGCAAGGGTGTGAAGGACCCTTTGGAAGTTCCAGTGGTTAGATGTGATTGGCCTCGAGAAGCCTCAGCGGAAATGGGCCTCATCTCGCCTGGAGGGCAAAACCTCCTGGATCTTCTCGAGTTATGGCAGGTGCTCTCGACTTACGACCGGGACCTCAGGGACCCGCTCTGGTGGCCTCAGGAAAGGCCAGTCCCCATGCGAGTTCCTCGGGGGCCTCTCGGGATTCCTCTCCCGTCGATGCCGGGGCCTAAGACCTTGTGTGGAGTCGGGGCCGGAACCTGAGGATTCCTCTCCAGTGCTGACATGGATCTTGGGGTACTTCTGGAGTCTCCCCAGGGGAGTCAGTCCTCGTCTCGAATGCGGGCATGCACTTGCGCTTTCCTCCAGAGCGGTAGCAGCAGTGTCACGCAGTCCGCCGCGTGGATCAAAGGATCTATGGTTTTCCCTCGAGTCTTTCCCACGAGGCTTTCCCACGAGGCTTTCCCACAGGGCTGTCCCACGTGCACACGTGGTGGGAGTCGATCCTCGGCTTGAACGTCAAGGCAGTGCAGGGAAAACAGGTTCCTCTGGAATGGACTGACACATCTGGGGGACTCTTGGAATGGTGGCACGACCCTGGAGTTCCTCTCGCCTTTCCTGTGGAGAGCGCCTCCTCTTGAGATGCGACGGGAACGCCGGGAATTCTTTCCCTAAGAAACAGTGAAAGGATCCCTCATCTCGAGCTAGGAGGCGGAAACGGGGCTCCCCTGGATGTGTGCGGGATACCACGTGCTTCCTATCGAGTGGAGACGGGTATGTCGGGGAACTTCTTGAGTAGCAGCAAGGGTGTGAAGGACCCTTTGGAAGTTCCAGTGGTTAGATGTGATTGGCCTCGAGAAGCCTCAGCGGAAATGGGCCTCATCTCGCCTGGAGGGCAAAACCTCCTGGATTTTCTCGAGTTACGGCAGGTGCTCTCGACTTACGACGGGGACCTCAGGGACCCGCTCTGGTGGCCTCAGGAAAGGCCAGTCCCCATGCGAGTTCCTCGGGGGCCTCTCGGGATTCCTCTCCCGTCGATGCCGGGGCCTAAGACCTTGTGTGGAGTCGGGGCCGGAACCTGAGGATTCCTCTCCAGTGCTGACATGGATCTTGGGGTACTTCTGGAGTCTCCCCAGGGGAGTCAGTCCTCGTCTCCACTGCGGGCATGCACTTGCGCTTTCCTCCAGAGCGGTAGCAGCAGTGTCACGCAGTCCGCCGCGTTCATCAAAGGATCTATGGTTTTCCCTCGAGTCTTTCCCACGAGGCTTTCCCACGAGGCTTTCCCACAGGGCTGTCCCACGTGCACACGTGGTGGGAGTCGATCCTCGGCTTGAACGTCAAGGCAGTGCAGGGAAAACAGGTTCCTCTGGAATGGACTGACACATCTGGGGGACTCTTGGAATGGTGGCACGACCCTGGAGTTCCTCTCGCCTTTCCTGTGGAGAGCGCCTCCTCTTGAGATGCGACGGGAACGCCGGGAATTCTTTCCCTACGAAACAGGGAAAGGATCCCTCATCTCGAGCTTGGAGGCGGAAACGGGGCTCCCCTGGATGTGTGCGGGATACCACGTGCTTCCTATCGAGTTGAGACGGGTATGTCGGGGAACTTCTTGAGTAGCAGCAAGGGTGTGAAGGACCCTTTGGAAGTTCCAGTGTTTAGATGTGATTGGCCTCGAGAAGCCTCAGCGGAAATGGGCCTCATCTCGCCTGGAGGGCAAAACCTCCTGGATTTTCTCGAGTTGCGGCAGGTGCTCTCGACTTACGACGGGGACCTCAGGGACCCGCTCTGGTGGCCTCAGGAAAGGCCAGTCCCCATGCGAGTTCCTCGGGGGCCTCTCGGGATTCCTCTCCCGTCGATGCCGGGGCCTAAGACCTTGTGTGGAGTCGGGGCCGGAACCTGAGGATTCCTCTCCAGTGCTGACATGGATCTTGGGGTACTTCTGGAGTCTCCCCAGGGGAGTCAGTCCTCGTCTCGAATGCGGGCATGCACTTGCGCTTTCCTCCAGAGCGGTAGCAGCAGTGTCACGCAGTCCGCCGCGTGGATCAAAGGATCTATGGTTTTCCCTCAAGTCTTTCCCACGAGGCTTTCCCAGGAGGCTTTCCCACAGGGCTGTCCCACGTGCACACGTGGTGGGAGTGGATCCTCGGCTTGAACGTCAAGGCAGTGCAGGGAAAACAGGTTCCTCTGGAATGGACTGACACATCTGGGGGACTCTTGGAATGGTGGCACGACCCTGGAGTTCCTCTCGCCTTTCCTGTGGAGAGCGCCTCCTCTTGAGATGCGACGGGAACGCCGGGAATTCTTTACCTACGAAACAGGGAAAGGATCCCTCATCTCGAGCTAGGAGGCGGAAACGGGGCTCCCCTGGATGTGTGCGGGACCCCACGTGCTTCCTCTCGAGTGAAGACGGGTATGTCGGGGAACATCTTGAGTTGCAGCAAGGGTGTGAAGGACCCTTTGGAAGTTCCAGTGGTTAGACGTGATTAGCCTCGAGAAGCCTCAGCGGAAATGGGCCTCATCTCGCCTGGAGGGCAAAACCTCCTGGATTTTCTCGAGTTGCGGCAGGTGCTCTCGACTTACGACGGGGACCTCAGGGACCCGCTCTGGTGGCCTCAGGAAAGGCCAGTCCCCATGCGAGTTCCTCGGGGGCCTCTCGGGATTCCTCTCCCGTCGATGCCGGGGCCTAAGACCTTGTGTGGAGTCGGGGCCGGAACCTGAGGATTCCTCTCCAGTGCTGACATGGATCTTGGGGTACTTCTGGAGTCTCCCCAGGGGAGTCAGTCCTCGTCTCGAATGCGGGCATGCACTTGTGCTTTCCTCCAGAGCGGTAGAAGCAGTGTCACGCAGTCCGCCGCGTGGATCAAAGGTTCTATGGTTTTCCCTCGAGTCTTTCCCACGAGGCTTTCCCACGAGGCTTTCCCACAGGGCTGTCCCACGTGCACACGTGGTGGGAGTCGATCCTCGGCTTGAACGTCAAGGCAGTGCAGGGAAAACAGGTTCCTCTGGAATGGACTGACACATTTGGGGGCTCTTGGAATGGTGGCACGACCCTGGAGTTCCTCTCGCCTTTCCTGTGGAGAGCGCCTCCTCTTGAGATGCGACGGGAACCCCGGGAATTCTTTACCTACGAAACAGGGAAAGGATCCCTCATCTCGAGCTTGGAGGCGGAAACGGTGCTCCCCTGGATGTGTGCGGGACCCCACGTGCTTCCTCTCGAGTGGAGACGGGTATGTCGGGGAACTTCTTGAGTTGCAGCAAGGGTGTGAAGGACCCTTTGGAAGTTCCAGTGGTTAGACGTGATTAGCCTCGAGAAGCCTCAGCGGAAATGGGCCTCATCTCGCCTGGAGGGCAAAACCTCCTGGATTTTCTCGAGTTGCGGCAGGTGCTCTCGACTTACGACGGGGACCTCAGGGACCCGCTCTGGTGGCCTCAGGAAAGGCCAGTCCACATGCGAGTTCCTCGGGGGCCTCTCGGGATTCCTCTCCCGTCGTTGCCGGGGCCTAAGACCTTGTGTGGAGTCGGGGCCGGAACCTGAGGATTCCTCTCCAGTGCTGACATGGATCTTGGGGTACTTCTGGAGTCTCCCCAGGGGAGTCAGTCCTCGTCTCGAATGCGGGTATGCAGTTGCGCTTTCCTCCAGAGCGGTAGCAGTAGTGTCACGCAGTCCGCCGCGTGGATCAAAGGATCTATGGTTTTCCCTCGAGTCTTTCCCACGAGGCTTTCCCACGAGGCTTTCCCACAGGGCTGTCCCACGTGCCCACGTGGTGGGAGTGGATCCTCGGCTTGAAAGTCAAGGCAGTGCAGGGAAAACAGGTTCCTCTGGAATGGACTGACACATCTGGGGGACTCTTGGAATGCTGGCACGACCCTGGAGTTCCTCTCGCTTTTCCTGTGGAGAGCGCCTCCTCTTGAGATGCGACGGGAACGCCGGGAATTCTTTCCCTACGAAACAGGGAAAGGATCCCTCATCTCGAGCTAGGAGGCGGAAACGGGGCTCCCCTGGATGTGTGCGGGACCCCACGTGCTTCCTCTCGAGTGGAGACGGGTATGTCGGGGAACTTCTTGAGTTGCAGCAAGGGTGTGAAGGACCCTTTGGAAGTTCCAGTGGTTAGACGTGATTAGCCTCGAGAAGCCTCAGCGGAAATGGGCCTCATCTCGCCTGGAGGGCAAAACCTCCTGAATTTTCTCGAGTTGCGGCAGGTGCTCTCGACTTCCGACGGGGACCTCAGGGACCCGCTCTGGTGGCCTCAGGAAAGGCCAGTCCCCATGCGAGTTCCTCGGGGGCCTCTCGGGATTCCTCTCCCGTCGATGCCGGGGCCTAAGACCTTGTGTGGAGTCGGGGCCGGAAACTGAGGATTCCTCTCCAGTGCTGACATGGATCTTGGGGTACTTCTGGAGTCTCCCCAGGGGAGTCAGTCCTCGTCTCGAATGCGGGCATGCACTTGCGCTTTCCTCCAGAGCGGTAGCAGCAGTGTCACACAGTCCGCCGCGTGGATCAAAGGATCTATGGTTTTCCCTCGAGTCTTTCCCACGAGGCTTTCCCACGAGGCTTTCCCACAGGGCTGTCCCACGTGCACAGGTGGTGGGAGTCGATCCTCGGCTTGAACGTCAAGGCAGTGCAGGGAAAACAGGTTCCTCTGGAATGGACTGACCCATCTGGGCGTCTCTTGGAATGGTGGCACGACCCTGGAGTTCCTCTCGCCTTTCCTGTGGAGAGCGCCTCCTCTTGAGATGCGACGGGAACGCCGGGAATTCTTTCCCTAAGAAACAGGGAAAGGATCCCTCATCTCGAGCTAGGAGGCGGAAACGGGGCTCCCCTGGATGTGTGCGGGACCCCACGTGCTTCCTCTCGAGTGGAGACGGGTATGTCGGGGAACTTCTTGAGTTGCAGCAAGGGTGTGAAGGACCCTTTGGAAGTTCCAGTGGTTAGATGTGATTAGCCTCGAGAAGCCTCAGCGGAAATGGGCCTCATCTCGCCTGGAGGGCAAAACCTCCTGGATTTTCTCGAGTTGCGGCATGTGCTCTCGACTTACGACGGGGACCTCAGGGACACGCTAAGGTGACCTCAGGAAAGGCCAGTCCCCATGCGAGTTCCTCGGGGGCCTCTCGGCATTCCTCTCCCATTGATGCCGGGGCCTAAGACCTTGTGTGGAGTCAGGGCCGGAACCTGAGGATTCCTCTCCAGTGCTGACATGGATCTTGGGGTACTTCTGGAGCCTCCCCAGGGGAGTCAGTCCTCGTCTCGAATGCGGGCATGCACTTGCGCTTTCCTCCAGAGCGGTAGCATCAGTGTCACGCAGTCCGCCGCGTGGATCAAAGGATCTATGGTTTTCCCTCGAGTCTTTCCCACGAGGCTTTCCCACGAGGCTTTCCCACAGGGCTGTCCCACGTGCACACGTGGTGGGAGTGGATCCTCGGCTTGAACGTCAAGGCAGTGCAGGGAAAACAGGTTCCTCTGGAATGGACTGACACATCTGGGGGACTCTTGGAATGGTGGCACGACCCTGGAGTTCCTCTCGCCTTTCCTGTGGAGAGCGCCTCCTCTTGAGATGCGACGGGAACGCCGGGAATTCTTTCCCTACGAAACAGTGAAAGGATCCCTCATCTCGAGCTAGGAGGCGGAAACGGGGCTCCCCTGGATGTGTGCGGGATACCACGTGCTTCCTATCGAGTGGAGACGGGTATGTCGGGGAACTTCTTGAGTAGCAGCAAGGGTGTGAAGGACCCTTTGGAAGTTCCAGTGGTTAGATGTGATTGGCCTCGAGAAGCCTCAGCGGAAATGGGCCTCATCTCGCCTGGAGGGCAAAACCTCCTGGATTTTCTCGAGTTACGGCAGGTGCTCTCGACTTACGACCGGGACCTCAGGGACCCGCTCTGGTGGCCTCAGGAAAGGCCAGTCCCCATGCGAGTTCCTCGGGGGCCTCTCGGGATTCCTCTCCCGTCGATGCCGGGGCCTAAGACCTTGTGTGGAGTCGGGGCCGGAACCTGAGGATTCCTCTCCAGTGCTGACATGGATCTTGGGGTACTTCTGGAGTCTCCCCAGGGGAGTCAGTCCTCGTCTCGAATGCGGGCATGCACTTGCGCTTTCCTCCAGAGCGGTAGCAGCAGTGTCACGCAGTCCGCCGCGTGGATCAAAGGATCTATGGTTTTCCCTCGAGTCTTTCCCACGAGGCTTTCCCACGAGGCTTTCCCACAGGGCTGTCCCACGTGCACACGTGGTGGGAGTCGATCCTCGGCTTGAACGTCAAGGCAGTGCAGGGAAAACAGGTTCCTCTGGAATGGACTGACACATCTGGGGGACTCTTGAAATGGTGGCACGACCCTGGAGTTCCTCTCGCCTTTCCTGTGGAGAGCGCCTCCTCTTGAGATGCGACGGGAACGCCGGGAATTCTTTCCCTACGAAACAGGGAAAGGATCCCTCATCTCGAGCTAGGAGGCGGAAACGGGGCTCCCCTGGATGTGTGCGGGACCCCACGTGCTTCCTCTCGAGTGGAGACGGGTATGTCGGGGAACTTCTTGAGTTGCAGCAAGGGTGTGAAGGACCCTTTGGAAGTTCCAGTGGTTAGATGTGATTAGCCTCGAGAAGCCTCAGCGGAAATGGGCCTCATCTCGCCTGGAGGGCAAAACCTCCTGGATTGTCTCGAGTTGCGGCAGGTGCTCTCGACTTACGACGGGGACCTCAGGGACCCGCTCTGGGGGCCTCAGGAAAAGCCAGTCCCCATGCGAGTTCCTCGGGGGCCTCTCGGCATTCCTCTCCCATCGATGCCGGGGCCTAAGACCTTGTGTGGAGTCGGGGCTGGAACCTGAGGATTCCTCTCCAGTGCTGACATGGATCATGGGGTAGTTCTGGAGTCTCCCCAGGGGAGTCAGTCCTCGTCTCGAATGCGGGCATGTACTTGCGCTTTCCTCCAGAGCGGTAGAAGCAGTGTCACGCAGTCCGCCGCGTGGATCAAAGGATCTATGGTTTTCCCTCGAGTCTTTCCCACGAGGCTTTCCCACGAGGCTTTCCCACGAGGCTTTCCCACAGGGCTGTCCCACGTGCACAGGTGATGGGAGTGGATCCTCGGCTTGAACGTCAAGGCAGTGCAGGGAAAACAGGTTCCTCTGGAATGGACTGACCCATCTGGGCGTCTCTTGGAATGGTGGCACGACCCTGGAGTTCCTCTCGCCTCTCCTGTGGAGAGCGCCTCCTCTTGAGATGCGACGGGAACGCCGGGAATTCTTTCCCTAAGAAACAGGGAAAGGATCCCTCATCTCGAGCTAGGAGGCGGAAACGGGGCTCCCCTGGATGTGTGCGGGACCCCACGTGCTTCCTCTCGAGTGGAGACGGTTATGTCGGGGAACTTCTTGAGTTGCAGCAAGGGTGTGAAGGACCCTTTGGAAGTTCCAGTGGTTAGATGTGATTAGCCTCGAGAAGCCTCAGCGGAAATGGGCCTCATCTCGCCTGGAGGGCAAAACCTCCTGGATTTTCTCGAGTTGCGGCATGTGCTCTCGACTTACGACGGGGACCTCAGGGACCCGCTCTGGTGACCTCAGGAAAGGCCAGTCCCCATGCGAGTTCCTCGGGGGCCTCTCGGGATTCCTCTCCCATTGATGCCGGGGCCTAAGACCTTGTGTGGAGTCGGGGCCGGAACCTGAGGATTCCTCTCCAGTGCTGACATGGATCTTGGGGTACTTCTGGAGTCTCCCCAGGGGAGTCAGTCCTCGTCTCGAATGCGGGCATGCACTTGCGCTTTCCTCCAGAGCGGTAGCAGCAGTGTCACGCAGTCCGCCGCGTGGATCAAAGGATCTATGGTTTTCCCTCGAGTCTTTCCCACGAGGCTTTCCCACGAGGCTTTCCCACAGGGCTGTCCCACGTGCACAGGTGGTGGGAGTCGATCCTCGGCTTGAACGTCAAGGCAGTGCAGGGAAAACAGGTTCCTCTGGAATGGACTGACCCATCTGGGCGTCTCTTGGAATGGTGGCACGACCCTGGAGTTCCTCTCGCCTCTCCTGTGGAGAGCACCTCCTCTTGAGATGCGACGGGAACGCCGGGAATTCTTTCCCTAAGAAACAGGGAAAGGATCCCTCATCTCGAGCTAGGAGGCGGAAACGGGGCTCCCCTGGATGTGTGCGGGATACGACGTGCTTCCTATCGAGTGGAGACGGGTATGTCGGGGAACTTCTTGAGTAGCAGCAAGGGTGTGAAGGACCCTTTGGAAGTTCCAGTGGTTAGATGTGATTGGCCTCGAGAAGCCTCAGCGGAAATGGGCCTCATCTCGCCTGGAGGGCAAAACCTCCTGGATCTTCTCGAGTTACGGCAGGTGCTCTCGACTTACGACCGGGACCTCAGGGACCCGCTCTGGTGGCCTCAGGAAAGGCCAGTCCCCATGCGAGTTCCTCGGGGGCCTCTCGGGATTCCTCTCCCGTCGATGCCGGGGCCTAAGACCTTGTGTGGAGTCGGGGCCGGAACCTGAGGATTCCTCTCCAGTGCTGACATGGATCTTGGGGTACTTCTGGAGTCTCCCCAGGGGAGTCAGTCCTCGTCTCGAATGCGGGCATGCACTTGCGCTTTCCTCCAGAGCGGTAGCAGCAGTGTCACGCAGTCCGCCGCGTGGATCAAAGGATCTATGGTTTTCCCTCGAGTCTTTCCCACGAGGCTTTCCCACGAGGCTTTCCCACAGGGCTGTCCCACGTGCACACGTGGTGGGAGTCGATCCTCGGCTTGAACGTCAAGGCAGTGCAGGGAAAACAGGTTCCTCTGGAATGGACTGACACATCTGGGGGACTCTTGGAATGGTGGCACGACCCTGGAGTTCCTCTCGCCTTTCCTGTGGAGAGCGCCTCCTCTTGAGATGCGACGGGAACGCCGGGAATTCTTTCCCTACGAAACAGGGAAAGGATCCCTCATCTCGAGCTAGGAGGCGGAAACGGGGCTCCCCTGGATGTGTGCGGGACCCCACGTGCTTCCTCTCGAGTGGAGACGGGTATGTCGGGGAACTTCTTGAGTTGCAGCAAGGGTGTGAAGGACCCTTTGGAAGTTCCAGTGGTTAGATGTGATTAGCCTCGAGAAGCCTCAGCGGAAATGGGCCTCATCTCGCCTGGAGGGCAAAACCTCCTGGATTGTCTCGAGTTGCGGCAGGTGCTCTCGACTTACGACGGGGACCTCAGGGACCCGCTCTGGGGGCCTCAGGAAAAGCCAGTCCCCATGCGAGTTCCTCGGGGGCCTCTCGGCATTCCTCTCCCGTCGATGCCGGGGCCTAAGACCTTGTGTGGAGTCGGGGCCGGAACCTGAGGATTCCTCTCCAGTGCTGACATGGATCTTGGGGTACTTCTGGAGTCTCCCCAGGGGAGTCAGTCCTCGTCTCGAATGCGGGCATGCACTTGCGCTTTCCTCCAGAGCGGTAGCAGCAGTGTCACGCAGTCCGCCGCGTGGATCAAAGGATCTATGGTTTTCCCTCGAGTCTTTCCCACGCGGCTTTCCCACGAGGCTTTCCCACAGGGCTGTCCCACGTGCACAGGTGGTGGGAGTCGATCCTCGGCTTGAACGTCAAGGCAGTGCAGGGAAAACAGGTTCCTCTGGAATGGACTGACACATCTGGGCGTCTCTTGGAATGGTGGCACGACCCTGGAGTTCCTCTCGCCTCTCCTGTGGAGAGCGCCTCCTCTTGAGATGCGACGGGAACGCCGGGAATTCTTTCCCTAAGAAACAGGGAAAGGATCCCTCATCTCGAGCTAGGAGGCGGAAACGGGGCTCCCCTGGATGTGTGCGGGACCCCACGTGCTTCCTCTCGAGTGGAGACGGGTATGTCGGGGAACTTCTTGAGTTGCAGCAAGGGTGTGAAGGACCCTTTGGAAGTTCCAGTGGTTAGATGTGATTAGCCTCGAGAAGCCTCAGCGGAAATGGGCCTCATCTCGCCTGGAGGGCAAAACCTCCTGGATTTTCTCGAGTTGCGGCATGTGCTCTCGACTTACGACGGGGACCTCAGTGACCCGCTCTGGTGACCTCAGGAAAGGCCAGTCCCCATGCGAGTTCCTCGGGGGCCTCTCGGGATTCCTCTCCCAATGATGCCGGGGCCTAAGACCTTGTGTGGAGTCGGGGCTGGAACCTGAGGATTTCTCTCCAGTGCTGACATGGATCATGGGGTACTTCTGGAGTCTCCCCAGGGGAGTCAGTACTCGTCTCGAATGCGGGCATGTACTTGCGCTTTCCTCCAGAGCGGTAGAAGCAGTGTCACGCAGTCCGCCGCGTGGATCAAAGGATCTATGGTTTTCCCTCGAGTCTTTCCCACGAGGCTTTCCCACGAGGCTTTCCCACGAGGCTTTCCCACAGGGCTGTCCCACGTGCACAGGTGATGGGAGTCGATCCTCGGCTTGAACGTCAAGGCAGTGCAGGGAAAACAGGTTCCTCTGGAATGGACTGACCCATCTGGGCGTCTCTTGGAATGGTGGCACGACCCTGGAGTTCCTCTCGCCTCTCCTGTGGAGAGCGCCTCCTCTTGAGATGCGACGGGGACGCCGGGAATTCTTTCCCTAAGAAAAAGGGAAAGGATCCCTCATCTCGAGCTAGGAGGCGGAAACGGGGCTCCCCTGGATGTGTGCGGGACCCCACGTGCTTCCTCTCGAGTGGAGACGGGTATGTCGGGGAACTTCTTGAGTTGCAGCAAGGGTGTGAAGGACCCTTTGGAAGTTCCAGTGGTTAGATGTGATTGGCCTCGAGAAGCCTCAGCGGAAATGGGCCTCATCTCGCCTGGAGGGCAAAACCTCCTGGATCTTCTCGAGTTATGGCAGGTGCTCTCGACTTACGACCGGGACCTCAGGGACCCGCTCTGGTGGCCTCAGGAAAGGCCAGTCCCCATGCGAGTTCCTCGGGGGCCTCTCGGGATTCCTCTCCCGTCGATGCCGGGGCCTAAGACCTTGTGTGGAGTCGGGGCCGGAACCTGAGGATTCCTCTCCAGTGCTGACATGGATCTTGGGGTACTTCTGGAGTCTCCCCAGGGGAGTCAGTCCTCGTCTCGAATGCGGGCATGCACTTGCGCTTTCCTCCAGAGCGGTAGCAGCAGTGTCACGCAGTCCGCCGCGTGGATCAAAGGATCTATGGTTTTCCCTCGAGTCTTTCCCACGAGGCTTTCCCACGAGGCTTTCCCACAGGGCTGTCCCACGTGCACACGTGGTGGGAGTCGATCCTCGGCTTGAACGTCAAGGCAGTGCAGGGAAAACAGGTTCCTCTGGAATGGACTGACACATCTGGGGGACTCTTGGAATGGTGGCACGACCCTGGAGTTCCTCTCGCCTTTCCTGTGGAGAGCGCCTCCTCTTGAGATGCGACGGGAACGCCGGGAATTCTTTCCCTAAGAAACAGTGAAAGGATCCCTCATCTCGAGCTAGGAGGCGGAAACGGGGCTCCCCTGGATGTGTGCGGGATACCACGTGCTTCCTATCGAGTGGAGACGGGTATGTCGGGGAACTTCTTGAGTAGCAGCAAGGGTGTGAAGGACCCTTTGGAAGTTCCAGTGGTTAGATGTGATTGGCCTCGAGAAGCCTCAGCGGAAATGGGCCTCATCTCGCCTGGAGGGCAAAACCTCCTGGATTTTCTCGAGTTACGGCAGGTGCTCTCGACTTACGACGGGGACCTCAGGGACCCGCTCTGGTGGCCTCAGGAAAGGCCAGTCCCCATGCGAGTTCCTCGGGGGCCTCTCGGGATTCCTCTCCCGTCGATGCCGGGGCCTAAGACCTTGTGTGGAGTCGGGGCCGGAACCTGAGGATTCCTCTCCAGTGCTGACATGGATCTTGGGGTACTTCTGGAGTCTCCCCAGGGGAGTCAGTCCTCGTCTCCACTGCGGGCATGCACTTGCGCTTTCCTCCAGAGCGGTAGCAGCAGTGTCACGCAGTCCGCCGCGTGGATCAAAGGATCTATGGTTTTCCCTCGAGTCTTTCCCACGAGGCTTTCCCACGAGGCTTTCCCACAGGGCTGTCCCACGTGCACACGTGGTGGGAGTCGATCCTCGGCTTGAACGTCAAGGCAGTGCAGGGAAAACAGGTTCCTCTGGAATGGACTGACACATCTGGGGGACTCTTGGAATGGTGGCACGACCCTGGAGTTCCTCTCGCCTTTCCTGTGGAGAGCGCCTCCTCTTGAGATGCGACGGGAACGCCGGGAATTCTTTCCCTACGAAACAGGGAAAGGATCCCTCATCTCGAGCTAGGAGGCGGAAACGGGGCTCCCCTGGATGTGTGCGGGACCCCACGTGCTTCCTCTCGAGTGGAGACGGGTATGTCGGGGAACTTCTTGAGTTGCAGCAAGGGTGTGAAGGACCCTTTGGAAGTTCCAGTGGTTACACGTGATTAGCCTCGAGAAGACTCAGCGGAAATGGGCCTCATCTCGCCTGGAGGGCAAAACCTCCTGGATTTTCTCGAGTTGCGGCAGGTGCTCTCGACTTACGACGGGGACGTCATGGACCCGCTCTGGTGGCCTCAGGAAAGGCCAGTCCCCATGCGAGTTCCTCGGGGGCCTCTCGGGATTCCTCTCCCGTCGTTGCCGGGGCCTAAGACCTTGTGTGGAGTCGGGGCCGGAAACTGAGGATTCCTCTCCAGTGCTGACATGGATCTTGGGGTACTTCTGGAGTCTCCCCAGGGGAGTCAGTCCTCATCTCGAATGCGGGCATGCACTTGCGCTTTCCTCCAGAGCGGTAGCAGCAGTGTCACGCAGTTCGCCGCGTGGATCAAAGGATCTATGGTTTTCCCTCGAGTCTTTCCCACGAGGCTTTCCCACGAGGCTTTCCCACAGGGCTGTCCCACGTGCACACGTGGTGGGAGTCGATCCTCGGCTTGAACGTCAAGGCAGTGCAGGGAAAACAGGTTCCTCTGGAATGGACTGACACATCTGGGGGACTCTTGGAATGGTGGCACGACCCTGGAGTTCCTCTCGCCTTTCCTGTGGAGAGCGCCTCCTCTTGAGATGCGACGGGAACGCCGGGAATTCTTTCCTACGAAACAGGGAAAGGATCCCTCATCTCGAGCTAGGAGGCGGAAACGGGGCTCCCCTGGATGTGTGCGGGACCCCACGTGCTTCCTCTCGAGTGGAGACGGGTATGTCGGGGAACTTCTTGAGTTGCAACAAGGGTGTGAAGGACCCTTTGGAAGTTCCAGTGGTTAGACGTGATTAGCCTCGAGAAGCCTCAGCGGAAATGGGCCTCATCTCGCCTGGAGGGCAAAACCTCCTGGATTTTCTCGAGTTGCGGCATGTGCTCTCGACTTACGCCGGGGACCTCAGGGACCCGCTCTGGTGGCCTCAGGAAAAGCCAGTCCCCATGTGAGTTCCTCGGGGGCCTCTCGGGATTCCTCTCCCGTCGATGCCGGGGCCTAAGACCTTGTGTGGAGTCGGGGCCGGAACCTGAGGATTCCTCTCCAGTGCTGACATGGATCTTGGGGTACTTCTGGAGTCTCCCCAGGGGAGTCAGTCCTCGTCTCGAATGCGGGCATGCACTTGCGCTTTCCTCCAGAGCGGTAGCAGCAGTGTCACGCAGTCCGCCGCGTGGATCAAAGGATCTATGGTTTTCCCTCGAGTCTTTCCCACGAGGCTTTCCCACGAGGCTTTCCCACAGGGCTGTCCCACGTGCACAGGTGGTGGGAGTCGATCCTCGGCTTGAACGTCAAGGCAGTGCAGGGAAAACAGGTTCCTCTTGAATGGACTGACCCATCTGGGCGTCTCTTGGAATGGTGGCACGACCCTGGAGTTCCTCTCGCCTCTCCTGTGGAGAGCGCCTCCTCTTGAGATGCGACGGGAACGCCGGGAATTCTTTCCCTAAGAAACAGGGAAAGGATCCCTCATCTCGAGCTAGGAGGCGGTAACGGGGCTCCCCTGGATGTGTGCGGGACCCCACGTGCTTCCTCTCGAGTGGAGACGGGTATGTCGGGGAACTTCTTGAGTTGCAGCAAGGGTGTGAAGGACCCTTTGGAAGTTCCAGTGGTTAGATGTGATTAGCCTCGAGAAGCCTCAGCGGAAATGGGCCTCATCTCGCCTGGAGGGCAAAACCTCCTGGATTTTCTCGAGTTGCGGCAGGTGCTCTCGACTTACGACGGGGACCTCAGGGACCCGCTCTGGGGGCCTCAGGAAAAGCCAGTCCCCATGCGAGTTCCTCGGGGGCCTCTCGGGATTCCTCTCCCGTCGATGCCGGGGCCTAAGACCTTGTGTGGAGTCGGGGCCGGAACCTGAGGATTCCTCTCCAGTGCTGACATGGATCTTGGGGTACTTCTGGAGTCTCCCCAGGGGAGTCATTCCTCGTCTCGAATGCGGGCATGCACTTGCGCTTTCCTCCAGAGCGGTAGCAGCAGTGTCACGCAGTCCGCCGCGTGGATCAAAGGATCTATGGTTTTCCCTCGAGTCTTTCCCACGAGGCTTTCCCACGAAGCTTTCCCACAGGGCTGTCCCACGTGCACAGGTGGTGGGAGTCGATCCTCGGCTTGAACGTCAAGGCAGTGCAGGGAAAACAGGTTCCTCTGGAATGGACTGACACATCTTGGCGTCTCTTGGAATGGTGGCACGACCCTGGAGTTCCTCTCGCCTTTCCTGTGGAGAGCGCCTCCTCTTGAGATGCGACGGGAACGCCGGGAATTCTTTCCCTACGAAACAGGGAAAGGATCCCTCATCTCGAGCTAGGAGGCGGAAACGGGGCTTCCCTGGATGTGTGCGGGACCCCACGTGCTTCCTCTCGAGTGGAGACGGGTATGTCGGGGAACTTCTTGAGTTGCAGCAAGGGTGTGAAGGACCCTTTGGAAGTTCCAGTGGTTAGACGTGATTAGCCTCGAGAAGCCTCAGCGGAAATGTGCCTCATCTCGCCGGGAGGGCAAAACCTCCTGGATTTTCTCGAGTTGCGGCAGGTGCTCTCGACTTACGACGGGGACCTCAGGGACCCGCTCTGGTGGCCTCAGGAAAGGCCAGTCCCCATGCGAGTTCCTCGGGGGCCTCTCGGGATTCCTCTCCCGTCGATGCCGGGGCCTAAGACCTTGTGTGGAGTCGGGGCCGGAACCTGAGGATTCCTCTCCAGTGCTGACATGGATCTTGGGGTACTTCTGGAGTCTCCCCAGGGGAGTCAGTCCTCGTCTCGAATGCGGGCATGCACTTGCGCTTTCCTCCAGAGCGGTAGCAGCAGTGTAACGCAGTCCGCCGCGTGGATCAAAGGATCTATGGTTTTCCCTCGAGTCTTTCCCACGAGGCTTTCCCACGAGGCTTTCCCACGAGGCTTTCCCACAGGGCTGTCCCACGTGCACAGGTGGTGGGAGTCGATCCTCGGCTTGAACGTCAAGGCAGTGCAGGGAAAACAGGTTCCTCTGGAATGGACTGACCCATCTGGGCGTCTCTTGGAATGGTGGCACGACCCTGGAGTTCCTCTCGCCTCTCCTGTGGAGAGCGCATCCTCTTGAGATGCGACGGGAACGCCGGGAATTCTTTCCCTAAGAAACAGGGAAAGGATCCCTCATCTCGAGCTAGGAGGCGGAAACGGGGCTCCCCTGGATGTGTGCGGGACCCCACGTGCTTCCTCTCGAGTGGAGACGGGTATGTCGGGGAACTTCTTGAGTTGCAGCAAGGGTGTGAAGGACCCTTTGGAAGTTCCAGTGGTTAGACGTGATTAGCCTCGAGAAGCCTCAGCGGAAATGGGCCTCATCTCGCCTGGAGGGCAAAACCTCCTGGATTTTCTCGAGTTGCGGCAGGTGCTCTCGACTTACGACGGGGACCTCAGGGACCCGCTCTGGTGGCCTCAGGAAAGGCCAGTCCCCATGCGAGTTCCTCGGGGGCCTCTCGGGATTCCTCTCCCGTCGATGCCGGGGCCTAAGACCTTGTGTGGAGTCGGGGCCGGAACCTGAGGATTCCTCTCCGGTGCTGACATGGATCTTGGGGTACTTCTGGAGTCTCCCCAGGGGAGTCAGTCCTCGTCTCGAATGCGGGCATGCACTTGCGCTTTCCTCCAGAGCGGTAGCAGCAGTGTCACGCAGTCCGCCGCGTGGATCAAAGGATCTATGGTTTTCCCTCGAGTCTTTCCCACGAGTCTTTCCCACGAGGCTTTCCCACGAGGCTTTCCCACAGGGCTGTCCCACGTGCACAGGTGATGGGAGTCGATCCTCGGCATGAACGTCAAGGCAGTGCAGGGAAAACAGGTTCCTCTGGAATGGACTGACCCATCTGGGCGTCTCTTGGAATGGTGGCACGACCCTGGAGTTCCTCTCGCCTCTCCTGTGGAGAGCGCATCCTCTTGAGATGCGACGGGAACGCCGGGAATTCTTTCCCTAAGAAACATGGAAAGGATCCCTCATCTCGAGCTAGGAGGCGGAAACGGGGCTCCCCTGGATGTGTGCGGGACCCCACGTGCTTCCTCTCGAGTGGAGACGGGTATGTCGGGGAACTTCTTGAGTTGCAGCAAGGGTGTGAAGGACCCTTTGGAAGTTCCAGTGGTTAGATGTGATTAGCCTCGAGAAGCGTCAGCGGAAATGGGCCTCATCTCGCCTGGAGGGCAAAACCTCCTGGATTTTCTCGAGTTGCGGCATGTGCTCTCGACTTACGACGGGGACCTCAGGGACCCGCTCTGGTGACCTCAGGAAAGGCCAGTCCCCATGCGAGTTCCTCGGGGGCCTCTCGGGATTCCTCTCCCATTGATGCCGGGGCCTAAGACCTTGTGTGGAGTCGTGGCCGGAACCTGAGGATTCCTCTCCAGTGTTGACATGGATCTTGGGGTACTTCTGGAGTCTCCCCAGGGGAGTCAGTCCTCGTCTCGAATGCGGGCATGCACTTGCGCTTTCCTCCAGAGCGGTAGCATCAGTGTCACACAGTCCGCCGCGTGGATCAAAGGATCTATGGTTTTCCCTCGAGTCTTTCCCACGAGGCTTTCCCACGAGGCTTTCCCACAGGGCTGTCCCACGTGCACACGTGGTGGGAGTCGATCCTCGGCTTGAACGTCAAGGCAGTGCAGGGAAAACAGTTTCCTCTGGAATGGACTGACCCATCTGGGCGTCTCTTGGAATGGTGGCACGACCCTGGAGTTCCTCTCGCCTCTCCTGTGGAGAGCGCCTCCTCTTGAGATGCGACGGGAACGCCGGGAATTCTTTCCCTAAGAAACAGGGAAAGGATCCCTCATCTCGAGCTAGGAGGCGGAAACGGGGCTCCCCTGGATGTGTGCGGGACCCCACGTGCTTCCTCTCGAGTGGAGACGGGTATGTCGGGGAACTTCTTGAGTTGCAGCAAGGGTGTGAAGGACCCTTTGGAAGTTCCAGTGGTTAGATGTGATTAGCCTCGAGAAGCCTCAGCGGAAATGGGCCTCATCTCGCCTGGAGGGCAAAACCTCCTGGATTTTCTCGAGTTGCGGCATGTGCTCTCGACTTACGACGGGGACCTCAGGGACCCGCTCCGGTGACCTCAGGAAAGGCCAGTCCCCATGCGAGTTCCTCGGGGGCCTCTCGGGATTCCTCTCCCATTGATACCGGGGCCTAAGACCTTGTGTGGAGTCGGGGCCGGAACCTGAGGATTCCTCTCCAGTGCTGACATGGATCATGGGGTACTTCTGGAGTCTCCCCAGGGGAGTCAGTCCTCGTCTCGAATGCGGGCATGTACTTGCGCTTTCCTCCAGAGCGGTAGCAGCAGTGTCACGCAGTCCGCCGCGTGGATCAAAAGATCTATGGTTTTGCCTCGAGTCTTTCCCACGAGGCTTTCCCACGAGGCTTTCCCACAGGGCTGTCCCACGTGCACACGTGGTGGGAGTCGATCCTCGGCTTGAACGTCAAGGCAGTGCAGGGAAAACAGGTTCCTCTGGAATGGACTGACACATCTGGGGGACTCTTGGAATGGTGGCACGACCCTGGAGTTCCTCTCGCCTTTCCTGTGGAGAGCGCCTCCTCTTGAGATGCGACGGGAACGCCGGGAATTCTTTCCCTACGAAACAGTGAAAGGATCCCTCATCTCGAGCTAGGAGGCGGAAACGGGGCTCCCCTGGATGTGTGCGGGATACCACGTGCTTCCTATCGAGTGGAGACGGGTATGTCGGGGAACTTCTTGAGTAGCAGCAAGGGTGTGAAGGACCCTTTGGAAGTTCCAGTGGTTAGATGTGATTGGCCTCGAGAAGCCTCAGCGGAAATGGGCCTCATCTCGCCTGGAGGGCAAAACCTCATGGATTTTCTCGCGTTACGGCAGGTGCTCTCGACTTACGACGGGGACCTCAGGGACCCGCTCTGGTGGCCTCAGGAAAGGCCAGTCCCCATGCGAGTTCCTCGGGGGCCTCTCGGGATTCCTCTCCCGTCGATGCCGGGGCCTAAGACCTTGTGTGGAGTCGGGGCCGGAACCTGAGGATTCCTCTCCAGTGCTGACATGGATCTTGGGGTACTTCTGGAGTCTCCCCAGGGGAGTCAGTCCTCGTCTCGAATGCGGGCATGCACTTGCGCTTTCCTCCAGAGCGGTAGCAGCAGTGTCACGCAGTCCGCCGCGTGGATCAAAGGATCTATGGTTTTCCCTCGAGTCTTTCCCACGAGGCTTTCCCACGAGGCTTTCCCACAGGGCTGTCCCACGTGCACACGTGGTGGGAGTCGATCCTCGGCTTGAACGTCAAGGCAGTGCAGGGAAAACAGGTTCCTCTGGAATGGACTGACACATCTGGGGGACTCTTGGAATGGTGGCACGACCCTGGAGTTCCTCTCGCCTTTCCTGTGGAGAGCGCCTCCTCTTGAGATGCGACGGGAACGCCGGGAATTCTTTCCCTACGAAACAGGGAAAGGATCCCTCATCTCGAGCTAGGAGGCGGAAACGGGGCTCCCCTGGATGTGTGCGGGAACCCACGTGCTTCCTCTCGAGTGGAGACGAGTATGTCGGGGAACTTCTTGAGTTGCAGCAAGGGTGTGAAGGACCCTTTGGAAGTTCCAGTGGTTAGACGTGATTAGCCTCGAGAAGCCTCAGCGGAAATGGGCCTCATCTCGCCTGGAGGGCAAAACCTCCTGGATTTTCTCGAGTTGCGGCAGGTGCTCTCGACTTACGACGGGGACCTCAGGGACCCGCTCTGGTGGCCTCAGGAAAGGCCAGTCCCCATGCGAGTTCCTCGGGGGCCTCTCGGGATTCCTCTCCCGTCGTTGCCGGGGCCTAAGACCTTGTGTGGAGTCGGGGCCGGAACCTGAGGATTCCTCTCCAGTGCTGACATGGATCTTGGGGTACTTCTGGAGTCTCCCCAGGGGAGTCAGTCCTCGTCTCGAATGCGGGCATGCACTTGCGCTTTCCTCCAGAGCGGTAGCAGCAGTGTCACGCAGTCCGCGGCGTGGATCAAAGGATCTATGGTTTTCCCTCGAGTCTTTCCCACGAGGCTTTCCCACGAGGCTTTCCCACAGGGCTGTCCCACGTGCACAGGTGGTGGGAGTCGATCCTCGGCTTGAATGTCAAGGCAGTGCAGGGAAAACAGGTTCCTCTGGAATGGACTGACCCATCTGGGCGTCTCTTGGAATGGTGGCACGACCCTGGAGTTCCTCTCGCCTCTCCTGTGGAGAGCGCCTCCTCTTGAGATGCGACGGGAACGCCGGGAATTCTTTCCCTACGAAACAGGGAAAAGATCCCTCATCTCGAGCTAGGAGGCGGAAACGGGGCTCCCCTGGATGTTTACGGGACCCCACGTGCTTCCTCTCGAGTGGAGACGGGTATGTCGGGGAACTTCTTGAGTTGCAGCAAGGGTGTGAAGGACCCTTTGGAAGTTCCAGTGGTTAGATGTGATTAGCCTCGAGAAGCCTCAGCGGAAATGGGCCTCATCTCGCCTGGAGGGCAAAACCTCCTGGATTTTCTCGAGTTGCGGCATGTGCTCTCGACTTACGACGGGGACCTCAGGGACCCGCTCCGGTGACCTCAGGAAAGGCCAGTCCCCATGCGAGTTCCTCGGGGGCCTCTCGGGATTCCTCTCCCATTGATACCGGGGCCTAAGACCTTGTGTGGAGTCGGGGCCGGAACCTGAGGATTCCTCTCCAGTGCTGACATGGATCATGGGGTACTTCTGGAGTCTCCCCAGGGGAGTCAGTCCTCGTCTCGAATGCGGGCATGTACTTGCGCTTTCCTCCAGAGCGGTAGCAGCAGTGTCACGCAGTCCGCCGCGTGGATCAAAAGATCTATGGTTTTCCCTCGAGTCTTTCCCACGAGGCTTTCCCACGAGGCTTTCCCACAGGGCTGTCCCACGTGCACACGTGGTGGGAGTCGATCCTCGGCTTGAACGTCAAGGCAGTGCAGGGAAAACAGGTTCCTCTGGAATGGACTGACACATCTGGGGGACTCTTGGAATGGTGGCACGACCCTGGAGTTCCTCTCGCCTTTCCTGTGGAGAGCGCCTCCTCTTGAGATGCGACGGGAACGCCGGGAATTCTTTCCCTACGAAACAGTGAAAGGATCCCTCATCTCGAGCTAGGAGGCGGAAACGGGGCTCCCCTGGATGTGTGCGGGATACCACGTGCTTCCTATCGAGTGGAGACGGGTATGTCGGGGAACTTCTTGAGTAGCAGCAAGGGTGTGAAGGACCCTTTGGAAGTTCCAGTGGTTAGATGTGATTGGCCTCGAGAAGCCTCAGCGGAAATGGGCCTCATCTCGCCTGGAGGGCAAAACCTCATGGATTTTCTCGCGTTACGGCAGGTGCTCTCGACTTACGACGGGGACCTCAGGGACCCGCTCTGGTGGCCTCAGGAAAGGCCAGTCCCCATGCGAGTTCCTCGGGGGCCTCTCGGGATTCCTCTCCCGTCGATGCCGGGGCCTAAGACCTTGTGTGGAGTCGGGGCCGGAACCTGAGGATTCCTCTCCAGTGCTGACATGGATCTTGGGGTACTTCTGGAGTCTCCCCAGGGGAGTCAGTCCTCGTCTCGAATGCGGGCATGCACTTGCGCTTTCCTCCAGAGCGGTAGCAGCAGTGTCACGCAGTCCGCCGCGTGGATCAAAGGATCTATGGTTTTCCCTCGAGTCTTTCCCACGAGGCTTTCCCACGAGGCTTTCCCACAGGGCTGTCCCACGTGCACACGTGGTGGGAGTCGATCCTCGGCTTGAACGTCAAGGCAGTGCAGGGAAAACAGGTTCCTCTGGAATGGACAGACACATCTGGGGGACTCTTGGAATGGTGGCACGACCCTGGAGTTCCTCTCGCCTTTCCTGTGGAGAGCGCCTCCTCTTGAGATGCGACGGGAACGCCGGGAATTCTTTCCCTACGAAACAGGGAAAGGATCCCTCATCTCGAGCTAGGAGGCGGAAACGGGGCTCCCCTGGATGTGTGCGGGAACCAACGTGCTTCCTCTCGAGTGGAGACGAGTATGTCGGGGAACTTCTTGAGTTGCAGCAAGGGTGTGAAGGACCCTTTGGAAGTTCCAGTGGTTAGACGTGATTAGCCTCGAGAAGCCTCAGCGGAAATGGGCCTCATCTCGCCTGGAGGGCAAAACCTCCTGGATTTTCTCGAGTTGCGGCAGGTGCTCTCGACTTCCGACGGGGACCTCAGGGACCCGCTCTGGTGGCCTCAGGAAAGGCCAGTCCCCATGCGAGTTCCTCGGGGGCCTCTCGGGATTCCTCTCCCGTCGTTGCCGGGGCCTAAGACCTTGTGTGGAGTCGGGGCCGGAACCTGAGGATTCCTCTCCAGTGCTGACATGGATCTTGGGGTACTTCTGGAGTCTCCCCAGGGGAGTCAGTCCTCGTCTCGAATGCGGGCATGCACTTGCGCTTTCCTCCAGAGCGGTAGCAGCAGTGTCACGCAGTCCGCCGCGTGGATCAAAGGATCTATGGTTTTCCCTCGAGTCTTTCCCACGAGGCTTTCCCACGAGGCTTTCCCACAGGGCTGTCCCACGTGCACACGTGGTGGGAGTCGATCCTCAGCTTGAACGTCAAGGCAGTGCAGGGAAAACAGGTTCCTCTGGAATGGACAGACATATTTGGGGGACTCTTGGAATGGTGGCACGACCCTGGAGTTCCTCTCGCCTTTCCTGTGGAGAGCGCCTCCTCTTGAGATGCGACGGGAACGCCGGGAATTCTTTCCCTACGAAACAGGGAAAGGATCCCTCATCTCGAGCTAGGAGGCGGAAACGGGGCTCCGCTGGATGTGTGCGGGACCCCACGTGCTTCCTCTCGAGTGGAGACGGGTATGTCGGGGAACTTCTTGAGTTGCAACAAGGGTGTGAAGGACCCTTTGGAAGTTCCAGTGGTTAGACGTGATTAGCCTCGAGAAGCCTCAGTGGAAATGGGCCTCATCTCGCCTGGAGGGCAAAACCTCCTGAATTTTCTCGAGTTGCGTCAGGTGCTCTCGACTTACGACGGGGACCTCAGGGACCCGCTCTGGTGGCCTCAGGAAAGGCCAGTCCCCATGCGAGTTCCTCGGGGGCCTCTCGGGATTCCTCTCCGGTCGATGCCGGGGCCTAAGTCCTTGTGTGGAGTCGGGGCCGGAACCTGAGGATTCCTCTCCAGTGCTGACATGGATCTTGGGGTACTTCTGGAGTCTCCCCAGGGGAGTCAGTCTTCGTCTCGAATGCGGGCATGCACTTGCGCTTTCCTCCAGAGCGGTAGCAGCAGTGTCACGCAGTCCGCCGCGTGGATCAAAGGATCTATGGTTTTCCCTCGAGTCTTTCCCTCGAGTCTTTCCCACGAGGCTTTCCCAAGAGGCTTTCCCACAGGGCTGTCCCACGTGCACACGTGGTGGGAGTGGATCCTCGGCTTGAACGTCAAGGCAGTGCAGGGAAAACAGGTTCCTCTGGAATGGACTGACCCATCTGGGCGTCTCTTGGAATGGTGGCACGACCCTGGAGTTCCTCTCGCCTCTCCTGTGGAGAGCGCCTCCTCTTGTGATGCGACGGGAACGCCGGGAATTCTTTCCCTACGAAACAGGGAAAGGATCCCTCATCTCGAGCTAGGAGGCGGAAACGGGGCTCCCCTGGATGTGTGCGGGACCCCACGTGCTTCCTCTCGAGTGGAGACGGGTATGTCGGGGAACTTCTTGAGTTGCAGCAAGGGTGTGAAGGACCCTTTGGAAGTTCCAGTGGTTAGATGTGATTAGCCTCGAGAAGCCTCAGCGGAAATGGGCCTCATCTCGCCTGGAGGGCAAAACCTCCTGGATTTTCTCGAGTTGCGGCATGTGCTCTCGACTTACGACGGGGACCTCAGGGACCCGCTCAGGTGACCTCAGGAAAGGCCAGTCCCCATGCGAGTTCCTCGGGGGCCTCTCGGCATTCCTCTCCCATTGATGACCGGGCCTAAGACCTTGTGTGGAGTCGTGGCCGGAACCTGAGGATTCCTCTCCAGTGCTGACATGGATCTTGGGGTACTTCTGGAGCCTCCCCAGGGGAGTCAGTCCTCGTCTCGAATGCGGGCATGCACTTGCGCTTTCCTCCAGAGCGGTAGCAGCAGTGTCACGCAGTCCGCCGCGTGGATCAAAGGATCTATGGTTTTCCCTCGAGTCTTTCCCACGAGGCTTTCCCACGAGGCTTTCCCACAGGGCTGTCCCACGTGCACACGTGGTGGGAGTCGATCCTCGGCTTGAACGTCAAGGCAGTGCAGGGAAAACAGGTTCCTCTGGAATGGACTGACACATCTGGGGGACTCTTGGAATGGTGGCACGACCCTGGAGTTCCTCTCGCCTTTCCTGTGGAGAGCGCCTCCTCTTGAGATGCGACGGGAACGCCGGGAATTCTTTCCCTACGAAACAGTGAAAGGATCCCTCATCTCGAGCTAGGAGGCGGAAACGGGGCTCCCCTGGATGTGTGCGGGATACCACGTGCTTCCTACCGAGTGGAGACGGGTATGTCGGGGAACTTCTTGAGTAGCAGCAAGGGTGTGAAGGACCCTTTGGAGGTTCCAGTGGTTAGATGTGATTGGCCTCGAGAAGCCTCAGCGGAAATGGGCCTCATCTCGCCTGGAGGGCAAAACCTCCTGGATTTTCTCGAGTTACGGCAGGTGCTCTCGACTTACGACGGGGACCTCAGTGACCCGCTCTGGTGGCCTCAGGAAAGGCCAGTCCCCATGCGAGTTCCTCGGGGGCCTCTCGGGATTCCTCTCCCGTCGATGCCGGGGCCTAAGACCTTGTGTGGAGTCGGGGCCGGAACCTGAGGATTCCTCTCCAGTGCTGACATGGATCTTGGGGTACTTCTGGAGTCTCCCCAGGGGAGTCAGTCCTCGTCTCGAATGCGGGCATGCACTTGCGCTTTCCTCCAGAGCGGTAGCAGCAGTGTCACGCAGTCCGCCGCGTGGATCAAAGGATCTATGGTTTTCCCTCGAGTCTTTCCCACGAGGCTTTCCCACGAGGCTTTCCCACAGGGCTGTCCCACGTGCACAGGTGGTGGGAGTCGATCCTCGGCTTGAACGTCAAGGCAGTGCAGGGAAAACAGGTTCCTCTGGAATGGACTGACACATCTGGGGGACTCTTGGAATGGTGGCACGACCCTGGAGTTCCTCTCGCCTTTCCTGTGGAGAGCGCCTCCTCTTGAGATGCGACGGGAACGCCGGGAATTCTTTCCCTACGAAACAGGAAAAGGATCCCTCATCTCGAGCTAGGAGGCGGAAACGGGGCTCCCCTGGATGTGTGCGGGACCCCACGTGCTTCCTCTGGAGTGGAGACGGGTATGTCGGGGAACTTCTTGAGTTGCAGCAAGGGTGTGAAGGACCCTTTGGAAGTTCCAGTGGTTAGACGTGATTAGCCTCGAGAAGACTCAGCGGAAATGGGCCTCATCTCGCCTGGAGGGCAAAACCTCCTGGATTTTCTCGAGTTGCGGCAGGTGCTCTCGACTTACGACGGGGACCTCAGGGACCCGCTCTGGTGGCCTCAGGAAAGGCCAGTCCCCATGCGAGTTCCTCGGGGGCCTCTCGGGATTCCTCTCCCGTCGTTGCCGGGGCCTAAGACCTTGTGTGGAGTCGGGGCCGGAACCTGAGGATTCCTCTCCAGTGCTGACATGGATCTTGGGGTACTTCTGGAGTCTCCCCAGGGGAGTCAGTCCTCGTCTCGAATGCGGGCATGCACTTGCGCTTTCCTCCAGAGCGGTAGCAGCAGTGTCACGCAGTCCGCCGCGTGGATCAAAGGATCTATGGTTTTCCCTCGAGTCTTTCCCACGAGGCTTTCCCACGAGGCTTTCCCACAGGGCTGTCCCACGTGCCCACGTGGTGGGAGTCGATCCTCGGCTTGAACGTCAAGGCAGTGCAGGGAAAACAGGTTCCTCTGGAATGGACTGACACATCTGGGGGACTCTTGGAATGGTGGCACGACCCTGGAGTTCCTCTCGCCTTTCCTGTGGAGAGCGCCTCCTCTTGAGATGCGACGGGAACGCCGGGAATTCTTTCCTACGAAACAGGGAAAGGATCCCTCATCTCGAGCTAGGAGGCGGAAACGGGGCTCCCCTGGATGTGTGCGGGACCCCACGTGCTTCCGATCGAGTGGAGACGGGTATGTCGGGGAACTTCTTGAGTTGCAACAAGGGTGTGAAGGACCCTTTGGAAGTTCCAGTGGTTAGACGTGATTAGCCTCGAGAAGCCTCAGCGGAAATGGGCCTCATCTCGCCTGGAGGGCAAAACCTCCTGGATTTTCTCGAGTTGCGGCAGGTGCTCTCGACTTACGACGGGGACCTCAGGGACCCGCTCTGGTGGCCTCAGGAAAAGCCAGTCCCCATGCGAGTTCCTCGGGGGCCTCTCGGGATTCCTCTCCCGTCGATGCCGGGGCCTAAGACCTTGTGTGGAGTCGGGGCCGGAACCTGAGGATTCCTCTCCAGTGCTGACATGGATCTTGGGGTACTTCTGGAGTCTCCCCAGGGGAGTCAGTCCTCGTCTCGAATGCGGGCATGCACTTGCGCTTTCCTCCAGAGCGGTAGCAGCAGTGTCACGCAGTCCGCCGCGTGGATCAAAGGATCTATGGTTTTCCCTCGAGTCTTTCCCACGAGGCTTTCCCACGAGGCTTTCCCACAGGGCTGTCCCACGTGCACAGGTGGTGGGAGTCGATCCTCGGCTTGAACGTCAAGGCAGTGCAGGGAAAACAGGTTCCTCTGGAATGGACTGACACATCTGGGCGTCTCTTGGAATGGTGGCACGACCCTGGAGTTCCTCTCGCCTCTCCTGTGGAGAGCGCCTCCTCTTGAGATGCGACGGGAACGCCGGGAATTCTTTCCCTAAGAAACAGGGAAAGGATCCCTCATCTCGAGCTAGGAGGCGGAAACGGGGCTCCCCTGAATGTGTGCGGGACCCCACGTGCTTCCTCTCGAGTGGAGACGGGTATGTCGGGGAACTTCTTGAGTTGCAGCAAGGGTGTGAAGGACCCTTTGGAAGTTCCAGTGGTTAGATGTGATTAGCCTCGAGAAGCCTCAGCGGAAATGGGCCTCATCTCGCCTGGAGGGCAAAACCTCCTGGATTTTCTCGAGTTGCGGCAGGTGCTCTCGACTTACGACGGGGACCTCAGTGACCCGCTCTGGTGACCTCAGGAAAGGCCAGTCCCCATGCGAGTTCCTCGGGGGCCTCTCGGGATTCCTCTCCCATTGATGCCGGGGCCTAAGACCTTGTGTGGAGTCGGGGCCGGAACCTGAGGATTCCTCTCCAGTGCTGACATGGATCATGGGGTACTTCTGGAGTCTCCCCAGGGGAGTCAGTCCTCGTCTCGAATGCGGGCATGTACTTGCGCTTTCCTCCAGAGCGGTAGAAGCAGTGTCACGCAGTCCGCCACGTGGATCAAAGGATCTATGGTTTTCCTTCGAGTCTTTCCCACGAGGCTTTCCCACGAGGCTTTCCCACAGGGCTGTCCCACGTGCACACGTGGTGGTAGTCGATCCTCGGCTTGAACGTCAAGGCAGTGCAGGGAAAACAGGTTCCTCTGGAATGGACTGACACATCTGGGGGACTCTTGGAATGGTGGCACGACCCTGGAGTTCCTCTCGCCTTTCCTGTGGAGAGCGCCTCCTCTTGAGATGCGACGGGAACGCCGGGAATTCTTTCCCTACGAAACAGGGAAAGGATCCCTCATCTCGAGCTAGGAGGCGGAAACGGGGCTCCCCTGGATGTGTGCGGGACCCCACGTGCTTCCGATCGAGTGGAGACGGGTATGTCGGGGAACTTCTTGAGTAGCAGCAAGGGTGTGAAGGACCCTTTGGAAGTTCCAGTGGTTAGATGTGATTGGCCTCGAGAAGCCTCAGCGGAAATGTGCCTCATCTCGCCTGGAGGGCAAAACCTCCTGGATTTTCTCGAGTTACGGCAGGTGCTCTCGACTTACGACGGGGACCTCAGGGACCCGCTCTGGTGGCCTCAGGAAAGGCCAGTCCCCATGCGAGTTCCTCGGGGGCCTCTCGGGATTCCTCTCCCGTCGATGCCGGGGCCTAAGACCTTGTGTGGAGTCGGGGCCGGAACCTGAGGATTCCTCTCCAGTGCTGACATGGATCTTGGGGTACTTCTGGAGTCTCCCCAGGGGAGTCAGTCCTCGTCTCGAATGCGGGCATGCACTTGCGCTTTCCTCCAGAGCGGTAGCAGCAGTGTCACGCAGTCCGCCGCGTGGATCAAAGGATCTATGGTTTTCCCTCGAGTCTTTCCCACGAGGCTTTCCCACGAGGCTTTCCCACATGGCTGTCCCACGTGCACACGTGGTGGGAGTCGATCCTCGGCTTGAACGTCAAGGCAGTGCAGGGAAAACAGGTTCCTCTGTAATGGACTGACACATCTGGGCGTCTCTTGGAATGGTGGCACGACCCTGGAGTTCCTCTCGCCTCTCCTGTGGGGAGCCCCTCCTCTTGAGATGCGACGGGAACGCCGGGAATTCTTTCCTAAGAAACAGGGAAAGGATCCCTCATCTCGAGCTAGGAGGCGGAAACGGGGCTCCCCTGGATGTGTGCGGGACCCCACGTGCTTCCTCTCAAGTGGAGATGGGTATGTCGCGGAACTTCTGGAGTTGCAGCAAGGGTGTGAAGGACCCTTTGGAAGTTCCAGTGGTTAGATGTGATTAGCCTTGAGAAGCCTCAGCGGAAATGGGCCTCATCTCGCCTGGAGGGCAAAACCTCCTGGATTTTCTCGAGTTGCGGCATGTGCTCTCGACTTACGACGGGGACCTCGGGGTACCGCTCTGGTGACCTCAGGAAATGCCAGTCCCCATGCGAGTTCCTCGGGGGCCTCTCGGGATTCCTCTCCCATCGATGCCGGGGCCTAAGACCTTGTGTGGAGTCGGGGCCGGAACCTGAGGATTCCTCTCCAGTGCTGACATGGATCTTGGGGTACTTCTGGAGTCTCCCCAGGGGAGTCAGTCCTCGTCTCGAATGCGGGCATGCACTTGCGCTTTCCTCCAGAGCGGTAGCAGCAGTGTCACGCAGTCCGCCGTGTGGATCAAAGGATCTATGGTTTTCCCTCGAGTCTTTCCCACGAGGCTTTCCCACGAGGCTTTCCCACAGGGCTGTCCCACGTGCACACGTGGTGGGAGTCGATCCTCGGCTTGAACGTCAAGGCAGTGCAGGGAAAACAGGTTCCTCTGGAATGGACTGACACATCTGGGGGTCTCTTGGAATGGTGGCACGACCCTGGAGTTCCTCTCGCCTTTCCTGTGGAGAGCGCCTCCTCTTGAGTTGCGACGGGAACGCCGGGAATTCTTTCCCTACGAAACAGGGAAAGGATCCCTCATCTCGAGCTAGGAGGCGGAAACGTGGCTCTCCTGGATGTGTGCGGGACCCCACGTGCTTCCTCTCGAGTGGAGACGGGTATGTCGGGGAACTTCTTGAGTTGCAGCAAGGGTGTGAAGGACCCTTTGGAAGTTCCAGTGGTTAGACGTGATTAGCCTCGAGAAGCCTCAGCGGAAATGGGCCTCATCTCGCCTGGAGGGCAAAACCTCCTGGATTTTCTCGAGTTGCGGCAGGTGCTCTCGACTTACGACGGGGACCTCAGTGACCCGCTCTGGTGGCCTCAGGAAAGGCCAGTCCCCATGCGAGTTCCTCGGGGGCCTCTCGGGATTCCTCTCCCGTCGATGCCGGGGCCTAAGACCTTGTGTGGAGTCGGGGCCGGAACCTGAGGATTCCTCTCCAGTGCTGACATGGTTCTTGGGGTACTTCTGGAGTCTCCCCAGGGGAGTCAGTCCTCGTCTCGAATGCGGGCATGCACTTGCGCTTTCCTCCAGAGCGGTAGCAGCAGTGTCACGCAGTCCGCCGCGTGGATCAAAGGATCTATGGTTTTCCCTCGAGTCTTTCCCACGAGGCTTTCCCACGAGGCTTTCCCACAGGGCTGTCCCACGTGCACACGTGGTGGGAGTCGATCCTCGGCTTGAACTTCAAGGCAGTGCAGGGAAAACAGGTTCCTCTGGAATGGACTGACACATCTGGGGGACTCTTGGAATGGTGGCACGACCCTGGAGTTCCTCTCGCCTTTCCTGTGGAGAGCGCCTCCTCTTGAGATGCGACGGGAACGCCGGGAATTCTTTCCCTACGAAACAGGGAAAGGATCCCTCATCTCGAGCTAGGAGGCGGAAACGGGGCTCCCCTGGATGTGTGCGGGACCCCACGTGCTTCCTCTCGAGTGGAGACGGGTATGTCGGGGAACTTCTTGAGTTGCAGCAAGGGTGTGAAGGACCCTTTGGAAGTTCCAGTGGTTAGACGTGATTAGCCTCGAGAAGCCTCAGCGGAAATGGGCCTCATCTCGCCTGGAGGGCAAAACCTCCTGGATTTTCTCGAGTTGCGGCAGGTGCTCTCGACTTACGACGGGGACCTCAGGGACCCGCTCTGGTGGCCTCAGGAAAGGCCAGTCCCCATGCGAGTTCCTCGGGGGCCTCTCGGGATTCCTCTCCCGTCGTTGCCGGGGCCTAAGACCTTGTGTGGAGTCGGGGCCGGAACCTGAGGATTCCTCTCCAGTGCTGACATGGATCTTGGGGTACTTCTGGAGTCTCCCCAGGGGAGTCAGTCCTCGTCTCGAATGCGGGCATGCACTTGCGCTTTCCTCCAGAGCGGTAGCAGCAGTGTCACGCAGTCCGCCGCGTGGATCAAAGGATCTATGGTTTTCCCTCGAGTCTTTCCCACGAGGCTTTCCCACGAGGCTTTCCCACAGGGCTGTCCCACGTGCACACGTGGTGGGAGTCGATCCTCGGCTTGAACGTCAAGGCAGTGCAGGGAAAACAGGTTCCTCTGGAATGGACTGACACATCTGGGGGACTCTTGGAATGGTGGCACGACCCTGGAGTTCCTCTCGCCTTTCCTGTGGAGAGCGCCTCCTCTTGAGATGCGACGGGAACGCCGGGAATTCTTTCCCTAAGAAACAGGGAAAGGATCCCTCATCTCGAGCTAGGAGGCGGAAACGGGGCTCCCCTGAATGTGTGCGGGACCCCACGTGCTTCCTCTCGAGTGGAGACGGGTATGTCGGGGAACTTCTTGAGTTGCAGCAAGGGTGTGAAGGACCTTTTGGAAGTTCCAGTGGTTAGATGTGATTAGCCTCGAGAAGCCTCAGCGGAAATGGGCCTCATCTCGCCTGGAGGGCAAAACCTCCTGGATTTTCTCGAGTTGCGGCAGGTGCTCTCGACTTACGACGGGGACCTCAGTGACCCGCTCTGGTGACCTCAGGAAAGGCCAGTCCCCATGCGAGTTCCTCGGGGGCCTCTCGGGATTCCTCTCCCATTGATGCCGGGGCCTAAGACCTTGTGTGGAGTCGGGGCCGGAACCTGAGGATTCCTCTCCAGTGCTGACATGGATCATGGGGTACTTCTGGAGTCTCCCCAGGGGAGTCAGTCCTCGTCTCGAATGCGGGCATGTACTTGCGCTTTCCTCCAGAGCGGTAGAAGCAGTGTCACGCAGTCCGCCACGTGGATCAAAGGATCTATGGTTTTCCTTCGAGTCTTTCCCACGAGGCTTTCCCACGAGGCTTTCCCACAGGGCTGTCCCACGTGCACACGTGGTGGTAGTCGATCCTCGGCTTGAACGTCAAGGCAGTGCAGGGAAAACAGGTTCCTCTGGAATGGACTGACACATCTGGGGGACTCTTGGAATGGTGGCACGACCCTGGAGTTCCTCTCGCCTTTCCTGTGGAGAGCGCCTCCTCTTGAGATGCGACGGGAACGCCGGGAATTCTTTCCCTACGAAACAGGGAAAGGATCCCTCATCTCGAGCTAGGAGGCGGAAACGGGGCTCCCCTGGATGTGTGCGGGACCCCACGTGCTTCCTCTCGAGTGGAGACGGGTATGTCGGGGAACTTCTTGAGTTGCAGCAAGGGTGTGAAGGACCCTTTGGAAGTTCCAGTGGTTAGATGTGATTAGCCTCGAGAAGCCTCAGCGGAAATGGGCCTCATCTCGCCTGGAGGGCAAAACCTCCTGGATTTTCTCGAGTTGCGGCAGGTGCTCTCGACTTACGACGGGGACCTCAGTGACCCGCTCTGGTGACCTCAGGAAAGGCCAGTCCCCATGCGAGTTCCTCGGGGGCCTCTCGGGATTCCTCTCCCATTGATGCCGGGGCCTAAGACCTTGTGTGGAGTCGGGGCCGGAACCTGAGGATTCCTCTCCAGTGCTGACATGGATCATGGGGTACTTCTGGAGTCTCCCCAGGGGAGTCAGTCCTCGTCTCGAATGCGGGCATGTACTTGCGCTTTCCTCCAGAGCGGTAGAAGCAGTGTCACGCAGTCCGCCACGTGGATCAAAGGATCTATGGTTTTCCTTCGAGTCTTTCCCACGAGGCTTTCCCACGAGGCTTTCCCACAGGGCTGTCCCACGTGCACACGTGGTGGTAGTCGATCCTCGGCTTGAACGTCAAGGCAGTGCAGGGAAAACAGGTTCCTCTGGAATGGACTGACACATCTGGGGGACTCTTGGAATGGTGGCACGACCCTGGAGTTCCTCTCGCCTTTCCTGTGGAGAGCGCCTCCTCTTGAGATGCGACGGGAACGCCGGGAATTCTTTCCCTACGAAACAGGGAAAGGATCCCTCATCTCGAGCTAGGAGGCGGAAACGGGGCTCCCCTGGATGTGTGCGGGACCCCACGTGCTTCCGATCGAGTGGAGACGGGTATGTCGGGGAACTTCTTGAGTAGCAGGAAGGGTGTGAAGGACCCTTTGGAAGTTCCAGTGGTTAGATGTGATTGGCCTCGAGAAGCCTCAGCGGAAATGTGCCTCATCTCGCCTGGAGGGCAAAACCTCCTGGATTTTCTCGAGTTACGGCAGGTGCTCTCGACTTACGACGGGGACCTCAGGGACCCGCTCTGGTGGCCTCAGGAAAGGCCAGTCCCCATGCGAGTTCCTCGGGGGCCTCTCGGGATTCCTCTCCCGTCGATGCCGGGGCCTAAGACCTTGTGTGGAGTCGGGGCCGGAACCTGAGGATTCCTCTCCAGTGCTGACATGGATCTTGGGGTACTTCTGGAGTCTCCCCAGGGGAGTCAGTCCTCGTCTCGAATGCGGGCATGCACTTGCGCTTTCCTCCAGAGCGGTAGCAGCAGTGTCACGCAGTCCGCCGCGTGGATCAAAGGATCTATGGTTTTCCCTCGAGTCTTTCCCACGAGGCTTTCCCACGAGGCTTTCCCACATGGCTGTCCCACGTGCACACGTGGTGGGAGTCGATCCTCGGCTTGAACGTCAAGGCAGTGCAGGGAAAACAGGTTCCTCTGTAATGGACTGACACATCTGGGCGTCTCTTGGAATGGTGGCACGACCCTGGAGTTCCTCTCGCCTCTCCTGTGGAGAGCCCCTCCTCTTGAGATGCGACGGGAACGCCGGGAATTCTTTCCTAAGAAACAGGGAAAGGATCCCTCATCTCGAGCTAGGAGGCGGAAACGGGGCTCCCCTGGATGTGTGCGGGACCCCACGTGCTTCCTCTCAAGTGGAGATGGGTATGTCGCGGAACTTCTTGAGTTGCAGCAAGGGTGTGAAGGACCCTTTGGAAGTTCCAGTGGTTAGATGTGATTAGCCTTGAGAAGCCTCAGCGGAAATGGGCCTCATCTCGCCTGGAGGGCAAAACCTCCTGGATTTTCTCGAGTTGCGGCATGTGCTCTCGACTTACGACGGGGACCTCGGGGTACCGCTCTGGTGACCTCAGGAAATGCCAGTCCCCATGCGAGTTCCTCGGGGGCCTCTCGGGATTCCTCTCCCATCGATGCCGGGGCCTAAGACCTTGTGTGGAGTCGGGGCCGGAACCTGAGGATTCCTCTCCAGTGCTGACATGGATCTTGGGGTACTTCTGGAGTCTCCCCAGGGGAGTCAGTCCTCGTCTCGAATGCGGGCATGCACTTGCGCTTTCCTCCAGAGCGGTAGCAGCAGTGTCACGCAGTCCGCCGTGTGGATCAAAGGATCTATGGTTTTCCCTCGAGTCTTTCCCACGAGGCTTTCCCACGAGGCTTTCCCACAGGGCTGTCCCACGTGCACACGTGGTGGGAGTCGATCCTCGGCTTGAACGTCAAGGCAGTGCAGGGAAAACAGGTTCCTCTGGAATGGACTGACACATCTGGGGGTCTCTTGGAATGGTGGCACGACCCTGGAGTTCCTCTCGCCTTTCCTGTGGAGAGCGCCTCCTCTTGAGTTGCGACGGGAACGCCGGGAATTCTTTCCCTACGAAACAGGGAAAGGATCCCTCATCTCGAGCTAGGAGGCGGAAACGTGGCTCTCCTGGATGTGTGCGGGACCCCACGTGCTTCCTCTCGAGTGGAGACGGGTATGTCGGGGAACTTCTTGAGTTGCAGCAAGGGTGTGAAGGACCCTTTGGAAGTTCCAGTGGTTAGACGTGATTAGCCTCGAGAAGCCTCAGCGGAAATGGGCCTCATCTCGCCTGGAGGGCAAAACCTCCTGGATTTTCTCGAGTTGCGGCAGGTGCTCTCGACTTACGACGGGGACCTCAGTGACCCGCTCTGGTGGCCTCAGGAAAGGCCAGTCCCCATGCGAGTTCCTCGGGGGCCTCTCGGGATTCCTCTCCCGTCGATGCCGGGGCCTAAGACCTTGTGTGGAGTCGGGGCCGGAACCTGAGGATTCCTCTCCAGTGCTGACATGGTTCTTGGGGTACTTCTGGAGTCTCCCCAGGGGAGTCAGTCCTCGTCTCGAATGCGGGCATGCACTTGCGCTTTCCTCCAGAGCGGTAGCAGCAGTGTCACGCAGTCCGCCGCGTGGATCAAAGGATCTATGGTTTTCCCTCGAGTCTTTCCCACGAGGCTTTCCCACGAGGCTTTCCCACAGGGCTGTCCCACGTGCACACGTGGTGGGAGTCGATCCTCGGCTTGAACTTCAAGGCAGTGCAGGGAAAACAGGTTCCTCTGGAATGGACTGACACATCTGGGGGACTCTTGGAATGGTGGCACGACCCTGGAGTTCCTCTCGCCTTTCCTGTGGAGAGCGCCTCCTCTTGAGATGCGACGGGAACGCCGGGAATTCTTTCCCTACGAAACAGGGAAAGGATCCCTCATCTCGAGCTAGGAGGCGGAAACGGGGCTCCCCTGGATGTGTGCGGGACCCCACGTGCTTCCTCTCGAGTGGAGACGGGTATGTCGGGGAACTTCTTGAGTTGCAGCAAGGGTGTGAAGGACCCTTTGGAAGTTCCAGTGGTTAGACGTGATTAGCCTCGAGAAGCCTCAGCGGAAATGGGCCTCATCTCGCCTGGAGGGCAAAACCTCCTGGATTTTCTCGAGTTGCGGCAGGTGCTCTCGACTTACGACGGGGACCTCAGGGACCCGCTCTGGTGGCCTCAGGAAAGGCCAGTCCCCATGCGAGTTCCTCGGGGGCCTCTCGGGATTCCTCTCCCGTCGTTGCCGGGGCCTAAGACCTTGTGTGGAGTCGGGGCCGGAACCTGAGGATTCCTCTCCAGTGCTGACATGGATCTTGGGGTACTTCTGGAGTCTCCCCAGGGGAGTCAGTCCTCGTCTCGAATGCGGGCATGCACTTGCGCTTTCCTCCAGAGCGGTAGCAGCAGTGTCACGCAGTCCGCCGCGTGGATCAAAGGATCTATGGTTTTCCCTCGAGTCTTTCCCACGAGGCTTTCCCACGAGGCTTTCCCACAGGGCTGTCCCACGTGCACACGTGGTGGGAGTCGATCCTCGGCTTGAACGTCAAGGCAGTGCAGGGAAAACAGGTTCCTCTGGAATGGACTGACACATCTGGGGGACTCTTGGAATGGTGGCACGACCCTGGAGTTCCTCTCGCCTTTCCTGTGGAGAGCGCCTCCTCTTGAGATGCGACGGGAACGCCGGGAATTCTTTCCCTAAGAAACAGGGAAAGGATCCCTCATCTCGAGCTAGGAGGCGGAAACGGGGCTCCCCTGAATGTGTGCGGGACCCCACGTGCTTCCTCTCGAGTGGAGACGGGTATGTCGGGGAACTTCTTGAGTTGCAGCAAGGGTGTGAAGGACCCTTTGGAAGTTCCAGTGGTTAGATGTGATTAGCCTCGAGAAGCCTCAGCGGAAATGGGCCTCATCTCGCCTGGAGGGCAAAACCTCCTGGATTTTCTCGAGTTGCGGCAGGTGCTCTCGACTTACGACGGGGACCTCAGTGACCCGCTCTGGTGACCTCAGGAAAGGCCAGTCCCCATGCGAGTTCCTCGGGGGCCTCTCGGGATTCCTCTCCCATTGATGCCGGGGCCTAAGACCTTGTGTGGAGTCGGGGCCGGAACCTGAGGATTCCTCTCCAGTGCTGACATGGATCATGGGGTACTTCTGGAGTCTCCCCAGGGGAGTCAGTCCTCGTCTCGAATGCGGGCATGTACTTGCGCTTTCCTCCAGAGCGGTAGAAGCAGTGTCACGCAGTCCGCCACGTGGATCAAAGGATCTATGGTTTTCCTTCGAGTCTTTCCCACGAGGCTTTCCCACGAGGCTTTCCCACAGGGCTGTCCCACGTGCACACGTGGTGGTAGTCGATCCTCGGCTTGAACGTCAAGGCAGTGCAGGGAAAACAGGTTCCTCTGGAATGGACTGACACATCTGGGGGACTCTTGGAATGGTGGCACGACCCTGGAGTTCCTCTCGCCTTTCCTGTGGAGAGCGCCTCCTCTTGAGATGCGACGGGAACGCCGGGAATTCTTTCCCTACGAAACAGGGAAAGGATCCCTCATCTCGAGCTAGGAGGCGGAAACGGGGCTCCCCTGGATGTGTGCGGGACCCCACGTGCTTCCGATCGAGTGGAGACGGGTATGTCGGGGAACTTCTTGAGTAGCAGCAAGGGTGTGAAGGACCCTTTGGAAGTTCCAGGGGTTAGATGTGATTGGCCTCGAGAAGCCTCAGCGGAAATGTGCCTCATCTCGCCTGGAGGGCAAAACCTCCTGGATTTTCTCGAGTTACGGCAGGTGCTCTCGACTTACGACGGGGACCTCAGGGACCCGCTCTGGTGGCCTCAGGAAAGGCCAGTCCCCATGCGAGTTCCTCGGGGGCCTCTCGGGATTCCTCTCCCGTCGATGCCGGGGCCTAAGACCTTGTGTGGAGTCGGGGCCGGAACCTGAGGATTCCTCTCCAGTGCTGACATGGATCTTGGGGTACTTCTGGAGTCTCCCCAGGGGAGTCAGTCCTCGTCTCGAATGCGGGCATGCACTTGCGCTTTCCTCCAGAGCGGTAGCAGCAGTGTCACGCAGTCCGCCGCGTGGATCAAAGGATCTATGGTTTTCCCTCGAGTCTTTCCCACGAGGCTTTCCCACGAGGCTTTCCCACATGGCTGTCCCACGTGCACACGTGGCGGGAGTCGATCCTCGGCTTGAACGTCAATGCAGTGCAGGGAAAACAGGTTCCTCTGTAATGGACTGACACATCTGGGCGTCTCTTGGAATGGTGGCACGACCCTGGAGTTCCTCTCGCCTCTCCTGTGGAGAGCCCCTCCTCTTGAGATGCGACGGGAACGCCGGGAATTCTTTCCTAAGAAACAGGGAAAGGATCCCTCATCTCGAGCTAGGAGGCGGAAACGGGGCTCCCCTGGATGTGTGCGGGACCCCACGTGCTTCCTCTCAAGTGGAGATGGGTATGTCGCGGAACTTCTTGAGTTGCAGCAAGGGTGTGAAGGACCCTTTGGAAGTTCCAGTGGTTAGATGTGATTAGCCTTGAGAAGCCTCAGCGGAAATGGGCCTCATCTCGCCTGGAGGGCAAAACCTCCTGGATTTTCTCGAGTTGCGGCATGTGCTCTCGACTTACGACGGGGACCTCGGGGTACCGCTCTGGTGACCTCAGGAAATGCCAGTCCCCATGCGAGTTCCTCGGGGGCCTCTCGGGATTCCTCTCCCGTCGATGCCGGGGCCTAAGACCTTGTGTGGAGTCGGGGCCGGAACCTGAGGATTCCTCTCCAGTGCTGACATGGATCTTGGGGTACTTCTGGAGTCTCCCCAGGGGAGTCAGTCCTCGTCTCGAATGCGGGCATGCACTTGCGCTTTCCTCCAGAGCGGTAGCAGCAGTGTCACGCGGTCCGCCGCGTGGATCAAAGGATCTATGGTTTTCCCTCGAGTCTTTCCCACGAGGCTTTCCCACGAGGCTTTCCCACAGGGCTGTCCCACGTGCACACGTGGTGGGAGTCGATCCTCGGCTTGAACGTCAAGGCAGTGCAGGGAAAACAGGTTCCTCTGGAATGGACTGACACATCTGGGGGTCTCTTGGAATGGTGGCACGACCCTGGAGTTCCTCTCGCCTTTCCTGTGGAGAGCGCCTCCTCTTGAGTTGCGACGGGAACGCCGGGAATTCTTTCCCTACGAAACAGGGAAAGGATCCCTCATCTCGAGCTAGGAGGCGGAAACGTGGCTCTCCTGGATGTGTGCGGGACCCCACGTGCTTCCTCTCGAGTGGAGACGGGTATGTCGGGGAACTTCTTGAGTTGCAGCAAGGGTGTGAAGGACCCTTTGGAAGTTCCAGTGGTTAGACGTGATTAGCCTCGAGAAGCCTCAGCGGAAATGGGCCTCATCTCGCCTGGAGGGCAAAACCTCCTGGATTTTCTCGAGTTGCGGCAGGTGCTCTCGACTTACGACGGGGACCTCAGTGACCCGCTCTGGTGGCCTCAGGAAAGGCCAGTCCCCATGCGAGTTCCTCGGGGGCCTCTCGGGATTCCTCTCCCGTCGATGCCGGGGCCTAAGACCTTGTGTGGAGTCGGGGCCGGAACCTGAGGATTCCTCTCCAGTGCTGACATGGTTCTTGGGGTACTTCTGGAGTCTCCCCAGGGGAGTCAGTCCTCGTCTCGAATGCGGGCATGCACTTGCGCTTTCCTCCAGAGCGGTAGCAGCAGTGTCACGCAGTCCGCCGCGTGGATCAAAGGATCTATGGTTTTCCCTCGAGTCTTTCCCACGAGGCTTTCCCACGAGGCTTTCCCACAGGGCTGTCCCACGTGCACACGTGGTGGGAGTCGATCCTCGGCTTGAACTTCAAGGCAGTGCAGGGAAAACAGGTTCCTCTGGAATGGACTGACACATCTGGGGGACTCTTGGAATGGTGGCACGACCCTGGAGTTCCTCTCGCCTTTCCTGTGGAGAGCGCCTCCTCTTGAGATGCGACGGGAACGCCGGGAATTCTTTCCCTACGAAACAGGGAAAGGATCCCTCATCTCGAGCTAGGAGGCGGAAACGGGGCTCCCCTGGATGTGTGCGGGACCCCACGTGCTTCCTCTCGAGTGGAGACGGGTATGTCGGGGAACTTCTTGAGTTGCAGCAAGGGTGTGAAGGACCCTTTGGAAGTTCCAGTGGTTAGACGTGATTAGCCTCGAGAAGCCTCAGCGGAAATGGGCCTCATCTCGCCTGGAGGGCAAAACCTCCTGGATTTTCTCGAGTTGCGGCAGGTGCTCTCGACTTACGACGGGGACCTCAGGGACCCGCTCTGGTGGCCTCAGGAAAGGCCAGTCCCCATGCGAGTTCCTCGGGGGCCTCTCGGGATTCCTCTCCCGTCGTTGCCGGGGCCTAAGACCTTGTGTGGAGTCGGGGCCGGAACCTGAGGATTCCTCTCCAGTGCTGACATGGATCTTGGGGTACTTCTGGAGTCTCCCCAGGGGAGTCAGTCCTCGTCTCGAATGCGGGCATGCACTTGCTCTTTCCTCCAGAGCGGTAGCAGCAGTGTCACGCAGTCCGCCGCGTGGATCAAAGGATCTATGGTTTTCCCTCGAGTCTTTCCCACGAGGCTTTCCCACGAGGCTTTCCCACAGGGCTGTCCCACGTGCACACGTGGTGGGAGTCGATCCTCGGCTTGAACGTCAAGGCAGTGCAGGGAAAACAGGTTCCTCTGGAATGGACTGACACATCTGGGGGACTCTTGGAATGGTGGCACGACCCTGGAGTTCCTCTCGCCTTTCCTGTGGAGAGCGCCTCCTCTTGAGATGCGACGGGAACGCCGGGAATTCTTTACCTACGAAACAGGGAAAGGATCCCTCATCTCGAGCTAGGAGGCGGAAACGGGGCTCCCCTGGATGTGTGCGGGACCCCACGTGCTTCCTCTCGAGTGGAGACGGGTATGTCAGGGAACATCTTGAATTGCAGCAAGGGTGTGAAGGACCCTTTGGAAGTTCCAGTGGTTAGACGTGATTAGCCTCGAGAAGCCTCAGCGGAAATGGGCCTCATCTCGCCTGGAGGGCAAAACCTCCTGGATTTTCTCGAGTTGCGGCAGGTGCTCTCGACTTACGACGGGGACCTCAGGGACCCGCTCTGGTGGCCTCAGGAAAGGCCAGTCCCCATGCGAGTTCCTCGGGAGCCTCTCGGGATTCCTCTCCCATCGATGCCGGGGCCTAAGACCTTGTGTGGAGTCGGGGCCGGAACCTGAGGATTCCTCTCCAGTGCTGACATGGATCTTGGGGTACTTCTGGAGTCTCCCCAGGGAGTCAGTCCTCGTCTCGAATGCGGGCATGCACTTGCGCTTTCCTCCAGAGCGGTAGCAGCAGTGTCACGCAGTCCGCCGCGTGGATCAAAGGATCTATGGTTTTCCCTCGAGTCTTTCCCACGAGGCTTTCCCACGAGGCTTTCCCACAGGGCTGTCCCACGTGCACACGTGGTGGGAGTCGATCCTCGGCTTGAACGTCAAGGCAGTGCAGGGAAAACAGGTTCCTCTGGAATGGACTGACACATCTGGGGGTCTCTTGGAATGGTGGCACGACCCTGGAGTTCCTCTCGCCTTTCCTGTGGAGAGCGCCTCCTCTTGAGTTGCGACGGGAACGCCGGGAATTCTTTCCCTACGAAACAGGGAAAGGATCCCTCATCTCGAGCTAGGAGGCGGAAACGTGGCTCCCCTGGATGTGCGGGACCCCACGTGCTTCCTCTCGAGTGGAGACGGGTATGTCGGGGAACTTCTTGAGTTGCAGCAAGGGTGTGAAGGACCCTTTGGAAGTTCCAGTGGTTACACGTGATTAGCCTCGAGAAGCCTCAGCGGAAATGGGCCTCATCTCGCCTGGAGGGCAAAACCTCCTGGATTTTCTCGAGTTGCGGCAGGTGCTCTCGACTTACGACGGGGACCTCAGTGACCCGCTCTGGTGGCCTCAGGAAAGGCCAGTCCCCATGCGAGTTCCTCGGGGGCCTCTCGTGATTCCTCTCCCGTCGATGCCGGGGCCTAAGACCTTGTGTGGAGTCGGGGCCGGAACCTGAGGATTCCTCTCCAGTGCTGACATGGATCTTGGGGTACTTCTGGAGTCTCCCCAGGGGAGTCAGTCCTCGTCTCGAATGCGGGCATGCACTTGCGCTTTCCTCCAGAGCGGTAGCAGCAGTGTCACGCAGTCCGCCGCGTGGATCAAAGGATCTATGGTTTTCCCTCGAGTCTTTCCCACGAGGCTTTCCCACGAGGCTTTCCCACAGGGCTGTCCCACGTGCACACGTGGTGGGAGTCGATCCTCGGCTTGAACGTCAAGGCAGTGCAGGGAAAACAGGTTCCTCTGGAATGGACTGACACATCTGGGGGACTCTTGGAATGGTGGCACGACCCTGGAGTTCCTCTCGCCTTTCCTGTGGAGAGCGCCTCCTCTTGAGATGCGACGGGAACGCCGGGAATTCTTTACCTACGAAACAGGGAAAGGATTCCTCATCTCGAGCTAGGAGGCGGAAACGGGGCTCCCCTGGATGTGTGCGGGACCCCACGTGCTTCCTCTCGAGTGGAGACGGGTATGTCAGGGAACATCTTGAATTGCAGCAAGGGTGTGAAGGACCCTTTGGAAGTTCCAGTGGTTAGACGTGATTAGCCTCGAGAAGCCTCAGCGGAAATGGGCCTCATCTCGCCTGGAGGGCAAAATCTCCTGGATTTTCTCGAGTTGCGGCAGGTGCTCTCGACTTACGACGGGGACCTCAGGGACCCGCTCTGGTGGCCTCAGGAAAGGCCAGTCCCCATGCGAGTTCCTCGGGAGCCTCTCGGGATTCCTCTCCCTTCGATGCAGGGGCCTAAGACCTTGTGTGGAGTCGGGGCCGGAACCTGAGGATTCCTCTCCAGTGCTGACATGGATCTTGGGGTACTTCTGGAGTCTCCCCAGGGGAGTCAGTCCTCGTCTCGAATGCGGGCATGCACTTGCGCTTTCCTCCAGAGCGGTAGCAGCAGTGTCACGCAGTCCGCCGCGTGGATCAAAGGATCTATGGTTTTCCCTCGAGTCTTTCCCACGAGGCTTTCCCACGAGGCTTTCCCACAGGGCTGTCCCACGTGCACACGTGGTGGGAGTGGATCCTCGGCTTGAACGTCAAGGCAGTGCAGGGAAAACAGGTTCCTCTGGAATGGACTGACACATCTGGGGGACTCTTGGAATGGTGGCACGACCCTGGAGTTCCTCTCGCCTTTCCTGTGGAGAGCGCCTCCTCTTGAGATGCGACGGGAACACCGGGAATTCTTTCCCTACGAAACAGGGAAAGGATCCCTCATCTCGAGCTAGGAGGCGGAAACGGGGCTCCCCTGGATGTGTGCGGGACCCCACGTGCTTCCTCTCGAGTGGAAATGGGTATGTCGGGGAACTTCTTGAGTTGCAGCAAGGGTGTGAAGGACCCTTTGGAAGTTCCAGTGGTTAGATGTGATTGGCCTCGAGAAGCCTCAGCGGATATGGGCCTCATCTCGCCTGGAGGGCAAAACCTCCTGGATTTTCTCGAGTTACGGCAGGTGCTCTCGACTTACGACCGGGACCTCAGGGACCCTCTCTGGTGGCCTCAGGAAAGGCCAGTCCCCATGCGAGTTCCTCGGGGGCCTCTCGGCATTCCTCTCCCGTCGATGCCGGGGCCTAAGACCTTGTGTGGAGTCGGGGCCGGAACCTGAGGATTCCTCTCCAGTGCTGACATGGATCTTGGGGTACTTCTGGAGTCTCCCCAGGGGAGTCAGTCCTCGTATCGAATGCGGGCATGCACTTGCGCTTTCCTCCAGAGCGGTAGCAGCAGTGTCACGCAGTCCGCCGCGTGGATCAAAGGATCTATGGTTTTCCCTCGAGTCTTTCCCACGAGGCTTTCCCACGAGGCTTTCCCACAGGGCTGTCCCACGTGCACAGGTGGTGGGAGTGGATCCTCGGCTTGAACGTCAAGGCAGTGCAGGGAAAACAGGTTCCTCTGGAATGAACTGACACATCTGGGGGACTCTAGGAATGGTGGCACGACCCTGGAGTTCCTCTCGCCTTTCCTGTGGAGAGCGCCTCCTCTTGAGATGCGACGGGAACGCCGGGAATTCTTTCCCTACGAAACAGGGAAAGGATCCCTCATCTCGAGCTAGGAGGCGGAAACGGGGCTCCCCTGGATGTGTGCGGGACCCCACGTGCTTCCTCTCGAGTGGAGACGGGTATGTCGGGGAACTTCTTGAGTTGCAGCAAGGGTGTGAAGGACCCTTTGGAAGTTCCAGTGGTTAGATGTGATTAGCCTCGAGAAGCCTCAGCGGAAATGGGCCTCATCTCGCCTGGAGGGCAAAACCTCCTGGATTTTCTCGAGTTGCGGCAGGTGCTCTCGACTTACGACGGGGACCTCAGTGACCCGCTCTGGTGACCTCAGGAAAGGCCAGTCCCCATGCGAGTTCCTCGGGGGCCTCTCGGGATTCCTCTCCCATTGATGCCGGGGCCTAAGACCTTGTGTGGAGTCGGGGCCGGAACCTGAGGATTCCTCTCCAGTGCTGACATGGATCATGGGGTACTTCTGGAGTCTCCCCAGGGGAGTCAGTCCTCGTCTCGAATGCGGGCATGTACTTGCGCTTTCCTCCAGAGCGGTAGAAGCAGTGTCACGCAGTCCGCCACGTGGATCAAAGGATCTATGGTTTTCCTTCGAGTCTTTCCCACGAGGCTTTCCCACGAGGCTTTCCCACAGGGCTGTCCCACGTGCACACGTGGTGGTAGTCGATCCTCGGCTTGAACGTCAAGGCAGTGCAGGGAAAACAGGTTCCTCTGGAATGGACTGACACATCTGGGGGACTCTTGGAATGGTGGCACGACCCTGGAGTTCCTCTCGCCTTTCCTGTGGAGAGCGCCTCCTCTTGAGATGCGACGGGAACGCCGGGAATTCTGGCCCTACGAAACAGGGAAAGGATCCCTCATCTCGAGCTAGGAGGCGGAAACGGGGCTCCCCTGGATGTGTGCGGGACCCCACGTGCTTCCGATCGAGTGGAGACGGGTATGTCGGGGAACTTCTTGAGTAGCAGCAAGGGTGTGAAGGACCCTTTGGAAGTTCCAGTGGTTAGATGTGATTGGCCTCGAGAAGCCTCAGCGGAAATGTGCCTCATCTCGCCTGGAGGGCAAAACCTCCTGGATTTTCTCGAGTTACGGCAGGTGCTCTCGACTTACGACGGGGACCTCAGGGACCCGCTCTGGTGGCCTCAGGAAAGGCCAGTCCCCATGCGAGTTCCTCGGGGGCCTCTCGGGATTCCTCTCCCGTCGATGCCGGGGCCTAAGACCTTGTGTGGAGTCGGGGCCGGAACCTGAGGATTCCTCTCCAGTGCTGACATGGATCTTGGGGTACTTCTGGAGTCTCCCCAGGGGAGTCAGTCCTCGTCTCGAATGCGGGCATGCACTTGCGCTTTCCTCCAGAGCGGTAGCAGCAGTGTCACGCAGTCCGCCGCGTGGATCAAAGGATCTATGGTTTTCCCTCGAGTCTTTCCCACGAGGCTTTCCCACGAGGCTTTCCCACATGGCTGTCCCACGTGCACACGTGGTGGGAGTCGATCCTCGGCTTGAACGTCAAGGCAGTGCAGGGAAAACAGGTTCCTCTGTAATGGACTGACACATCTGGGCGTCTCTTGGAATGGTGGCACGACCCTGGAGTTCCTCTCGCCTCTCCTGTGGAGAGCCCCTCCTCTTGAGATGCGACGGGAACGCCGGGAATTCTTTCCTAAGAAACAGGGAAAGGATCCCTCATCTCGAGCTAGGAGGCGGAAACGGGGCTCCCCTGGATGTGTGCGGGACCCCACGTGCTTCCTCTCAAGTGGAGATGGGTATGTCGCGGAACTTCTTGAGTTGCAGCAAGGGTGTGAAGGACCCTTTGGAAGTTCCAGTGGTTAGATGTGATTAGCCTTGAGAAGCCTCAGCGGAAATGGGCCTCATCTCGCCTGGAGGGCAAAACCTCCTGGATTTTCTCGAGTTGCGGCATGTGCTCTCGACTTACGACGGGGACCTCGGGGTACCGCTCTGGTGACCTCAGGAAATGCCAGTCCCCATGCGAGTTCCTCGGGGGCCTCTCGGGATTCCTCTCCCATCGATGCCGGGGCCTAAGACCTTGTGTGGAGTCGGGGCCGGAACCTGAGGATTCCTCTCCAGTGCTGACATGGATCTTGGGGTACTTCTGGAGTCTCCCCAGGGGAGTCAGTCCTCGTCTCGAATGCGGGCATGCACTTGCGCTTTCCTCCAGAGCGGTAGCAGCAGTGTCACGCAGTCCGCCGTGTGGATCAAAGGATCTATGGTTTTCCCTCGAGTCTTTCCCACGAGGCTTTCCCACGAGGCTTTCCCACAGGGCTGTCCCACGTGCACACGTGGTGGGAGTCGATCCTCGGCTTGAACGTCAAGGCAGTGCAGGGAAAACAGGTTCCTCTGGAATGGACTGACACATCTGGGGGTCTCTTGGAATGGTGGCACGACCCTGGAGTTCCTCTCGCCTTTCCTGTGGAGAGCGCCTCCTCTTGAGTTGCGACGGGAACGCCGGGAATTCTTTCCCTACGAAACAGGGAAAGGATCCCTCATCTCGAGCTAGGAGGCGGAAACGTGGCTCTCCTGGATGTGTGCGGGACCCCACGTGCTTCCTCTCGAGTGGAGACGGGTATGTCGGGGAACTTCTTGAGTTGCAGCAAGGGTGTGAAGGACCCTTTGGAAGTTCCAGTGGTTAGACGTGATTAGCCTCGAGAAGCCTCAGCGGAAATGGGCCTCATCTCGCCTGGAGGGCAAAACCTCCTGGATTTTCTCGAGTTGCGGCAGGTGCTCTCGACTTACGACGGGGACCTCAGTGACCCGCTCTGGTGGCCTCAGGAAAGGCCAGTCCCCATGCGAGTTCCTCGGGGGCCTCTCGGGATTCCTCTCCCGTCGATGCCGGGGCCTAAGACCTTGTGTGGAGTCGGGGCCGGAACCTGAGGATTCCTCTCCAGTGCTGACATGGTTCTTGGGGTACTTCTGGAGTCTCCCCAGGGGAGTCAGTCCTCGTCTCGAATGCGGGCATGCACTTGCGCTTTCCTCCAGAGCGGTAGCAGCAGTGTCACGCAGTCCGCCGCGTGGATCAAAGGATCTATGGTTTTCCCTCGAGTCTTTCCCACGAGGCTTTCCCACGAGGCTTTCCCACAGGGCTGTCCCACGTGCACACGTGGTGGGAGTCGATCCTCGGCTTGAACTTCAAGGCAGTGCAGGGAAAACAGGTTCCTCTGGAATGGACTGACACATCTGGGGGACTCTTGGAATGGTGGCACGACCCTGGAGTTCCTCTCGCCTTTCCTGTGGAGAGCGCCTCCTCTTGAGATGCGACGGGAACGCCGGGAATTCTTTCCCTACGAAACAGGGAAAGGATCCCTCATCTCGAGCTAGGAGGCGGAAACGGGGCTCCCCTGGATGTGTGCGGGACCCCACGTGCTTCCTCTCGAGTGGAGACGGGTATGTCGGGGAACTTCTTGAGTTGCAGCAAGGGTGTGAAGGACCCTTTGGAAGTTCCAGTGGTTAGACGTGATTAGCCTCGAGAAGCCTCAGCGGAAATGGGCCTCATCTCGCCTGGAGGGCAAAACCTCCTGGATTTTCTCGAGTTGCGGCAGGTGCTCTCGACTTACGACGGGGACCTCAGGGACCCGCTCTGGTGGCCTCAGGAAAGGCCAGTCCCCATGCGAGTTCCTCGGGGGCCTCTCGGGATTCCTCTCCCGTCGTTGCCGGGGCCTAAGACCTTGTGTGGAGTCGGGGCCGGAACCTGAGGATTCCTCTCCAGTGCTGACATGGATCTTGGGGTACTTCTGGAGTCTCCCCAGGGGAGTCAGTCCTCGTCTCGAATGCGGGCATGCACTTGCGCTTTCCTCCAGAGCGGTAGCAGCAGTGTCACGCAGTCCGCCGCGTGGATCAAAGGATCTATGGTTTTCCCTCGAGTCTTTCCCACGAGGCTTTCCCACGAGGCTTTCCCACAGGGCTGTCCCACGTGCACACGTGGTGGGAGTCGATCCTCGGCTTGAACGTCAAGGCAGTGCAGGGAAAACAGGTTCCTCTGGAATGGACTGACACATCTGGGGGACTCTTGGAATGGTGGCACGACCCTGGAGTTCCTCTCGCCTTTCCTGTGGAGAGCGCCTCCTCTTGAGATGCGACGGGAACGCCGGGAATTCTTTCCCTAAGAAACAGGGAAAGGATCCCTCATCTCGAGCTAGGAGGCGGAAACGGGGCTCCCCTGAATGTGTGCGGGACCCCACGTGCTTCCTCTCGAGTGGAGACGGGTATGTCGGGGAACTTCTTGAGTTGCAGCAAGGGTGTGAAGGACCTTTTGGAAGTTCCAGTGGTTAGATGTGATTAGCCTCGAGAAGCCTCAGCGGAAATGGGCCTCATCTCGCCTGGAGGGCAAAACCTCCTGGATTTTCTCGAGTTGCGGCAGGTGCTCTCGACTTACGACGGGGACCTCAGTGACCCGCTCTGGTGACCTCAGGAAAGGCCAGTCCCCATGCGAGTTCCTCGGGGGCCTCTCGGGATTCCTCTCCCATTGATGCCGGGGCCTAAGACCTTGTGTGGAGTCGGGGCCGGAACCTGAGGATTCCTCTCCAGTGCTGACATGGATCATGGGGTACTTCTGGAGTCTCCCCAGGGGAGTCAGTCCTCGTCTCGAATGCGGGCATGTACTTGCGCTTTCCTCCAGAGCGGTAGAAGCAGTGTCACGCAGTCCGCCACGTGGATCAAAGGATCTATGGTTTTCCTTCGAGTCTTTCCCACGAGGCTTTCCCACGAGGCTTTCCCACAGGGCTGTCCCACGTGCACACGTGGTGGTAGTCGATCCTCGGCTTGAACGTCAAGGCAGTGCAGGGAAAACAGGTTCCTCTGGAATGGACTGACACATCTGGGGGACTCTTGGAATGGTGGCACGACCCTGGAGTTCCTCTCGCCTTTCCTGTGGAGAGCGCCTCCTCTTGAGATGCGACGGGAACGCCGGGAATTCTTTCCCTACGAAACAGGGAAAGGATCCCTCATCTCGAGCTAGGAGGCGGAAACGGGGCTCCCCTGGATGTGTGCGGGACCCCACGTGCTTCCTCTCGAGTGGAGACGGGTATGTCGGGGAACTTCTTGAGTTGCAGCAAGGGTGTGAAGGACCCTTTGGAAGTTCCAGTGGTTAGATGTGATTAGCCTCGAGAAGCCTCAGCGGAAATGGGCCTCATCTCGCCTGGAGGGCAAAACCTCCTGGATTTTCTCGAGTTGCGGCAGGTGCTCTCGACTTACGACGGGGACCTCAGTGACCCGCTCTGGTGACCTCAGGAAAGGCCAGTCCCCATGCGAGTTCCTCGGGGGCCTCTCGGGATTCCTCTCCCATTGATGCCGGGGCCTAAGACCTTGTGTGGAGTCGGGGCCGGAACCTGAGGATTCCTCTCCAGTGCTGACATGGATCATGGGGTACTTCTGGAGTCTCCCCAGGGGAGTCAGTCCTCGTCTCGAATGCGGGCATGTACTTGCGCTTTCCTCCAGAGCGGTAGAAGCAGTGTCACGCAGTCCGCCACGTGGATCAAAGGATCTATGGTTTTCCTTCGAGTCTTTCCCACGAGGCTTTCCCACGAGGCTTTCCCACAGGGCTGTCCCACGTGCACACGTGGTGGTAGTCGATCCTCGGCTTGAACGTCAAGGCAGTGCAGGGAAAACAGGTTCCTCTGGAATGGACTGACACATCTGGGGGACTCTTGGAATGGTGGCACGACCCTGGAGTTCCTCTCGCCTTTCCTGTGGAGAGCGCCTCCTCTTGAGATGCGACGGGAACGCCGGGAATTCTTTCCCTACGAAACAGGGAAAGGATCCCTCATCTCGAGCTAGGAGGCGGAAACGGGGCTCCCCTGGATGTGTGCGGGACCCCACGTGCTTCCGATCGAGTGGAGACGGGTATGTCGGGGAACTTCTTGAGTAGCAGGAAGGGTGTGAAGGACCCTTTGGAAGTTCCAGTGGTTAGATGTGATTGGCCTCGAGAAGCCTCAGCGGAAATGTGCCTCATCTCGCCTGGAGGGCAAAACCTCCTGGATTTTCTCGAGTTACGGCAGGTGCTCTCGACTTACGACGGGGACCTCAGGGACCCGCTCTGGTGGCCTCAGGAAAGGCCAGTCCCCATGCGAGTTCCTCGGGGGCCTCTCGGGATTCCTCTCCCGTCGATGCCGGGGCCTAAGACCTTGTGTGGAGTCGGGGCCGGAACCTGAGGATTCCTCTCCAGTGCTGACATGGATCTTGGGGTACTTCTGGAGTCTCCCCAGGGGAGTCAGTCCTCGTCTCGAATGCGGGCATGCACTTGCGCTTTCCTCCAGAGCGGTAGCAGCAGTGTCACGCAGTCCGCCGCGTGGATCAAAGGATCTATGGTTTTCCCTCGAGTCTTTCCCACGAGGCTTTCCCACGAGGCTTTCCCACATGGCTGTCCCACGTGCACACGTGGTGGGAGTCGATCCTCGGCTTGAACGTCAAGGCAGTGCAGGGAAAACAGGTTCCTCTGTAATGGACTGACACATCTGGGCGTCTCTTGGAATGGTGGCACGACCCTGGAGTTCCTCTCGCCTCTCCTGTGGAGAGCCCCTCCTCTTGAGATGCGACGGGAACGCCGGGAATTCTTTCCTAAGAAACAGGGAAAGGATCCCTCATCTCGAGCTAGGAGGCGGAAACGGGGCTCCCCTGGATGTGTGCGGGACCCCACGTGCTTCCTCTCAAGTGGAGATGGGTATGTCGCGGAACTTCTTGAGTTGCAGCAAGGGTGTGAAGGACCCTTTGGAAGTTCCAGTGGTTAGATGTGATTAGCCTTGAGAAGCCTCAGCGGAAATGGGCCTCATCTCGCCTGGAGGGCAAAACCTCCTGGATTTTCTCGAGTTGCGGCATGTGCTCTCGACTTACGACGGGGACCTCGGGGTACCGCTCTGGTGACCTCAGGAAATGCCAGTCCCCATGCGAGTTCCTCGGGGGCCTCTCGGGATTCCTCTCCCATCGATGCCGGGGCCTAAGACCTTGTGTGGAGTCGGGGCCGGAACCTGAGGATTCCTCTCCAGTGCTGACATGGATCTTGGGGTACTTCTGGAGTCTCCCCAGGGGAGTCAGTCCTCGTCTCGAATGCGGGCATGCACTTGCGCTTTCCTCCAGAGCGGTAGCAGCAGTGTCACGCAGTCCGCCGTGTGGATCAAAGGATCTATGGTTTTCCCTCGAGTCTTTCCCACGAGGCTTTCCCACGAGGCTTTCCCACAGGGCTGTCCCACGTGCACACGTGGTGGGAGTCGATCCTCGGCTTGAACGTCAAGGCAGTGCAGGGAAAACAGGTTCCTCTGGAATGGACTGACACATCTGGGGGTCTCTTGGAATGGTGGCACGACCCTGGAGTTCCTCTCGCCTTTCCTGTGGAGAGCGCCTCCTCTTGAGTTGCGACGGGAACGCCGGGAATTCTTTCCCTACGAAACAGGGAAAGGATCCCTCATCTCGAGCTAGGAGGCGGAAACGTGGCTCTCCTGGATGTGTGCGGGACCCCACGTGCTTCCTCTCGAGTGGAGACGGGTATGTCGGGGAACTTCTTGAGTTGCAGCAAGGGTGTGAAGGACCCTTTGGAAGTTCCAGTGGTTAGACGTGATTAGCCTCGAGAAGCCTCAGCGGAAATGGGCCTCATCTCGCCTGGAGGGCAAAACCTCCTGGATTTTCTCGAGTTGCGGCAGGTGCTCTCGACTTACGACGGGGACCTCAGTGACCCGCTCTGGTGGCCTCAGGAAAGGCCAGTCCCCATGCGAGTTCCTCGGGGGCCTCTCGGGATTCCTCTCCCGTCGATGCCGGGGCCTAAGACCTTGTGTGGAGTCGGGGCCGGAACCTGAGGATTCCTCTCCAGTGCTGACATGGTTCTTGGGGTACTTCTGGAGTCTCCCCAGGGGAGTCAGTCCTCGTCTCGAATGCGGGCATGCACTTGCGCTTTCCTCCAGAGCGGTAGCAGCAGTGTCACGCAGTCCGCCGCGTGGATCAAAGGATCTATGGTTTTCCCTCGAGTCTTTCCCACGAGGCTTTCCCACGAGGCTTTCCCACAGGGCTGTCCCACGTGCACACGTGGTGGGAGTCGATCCTCGGCTTGAACTTCAAGGCAGTGCAGGGAAAACAGGTTCCTCTGGAATGGACTGACACATCTGGGGGACTCTTGGAATGGTGGCACGACCCTGGAGTTCCTCTCGCCTTTCCTGTGGAGAGCGCCTCCTCTTGAGATGCGACGGGAACGCCGGGAATTCTTTCCCTACGAAACAGGGAAAGGATCCCTCATCTCGAGCTAGGAGGCGGAAACGGGGCTCCCCTGGATGTGTGCGGGACCCCACGTGCTTCCTCTCGAGTGGAGACGGGTATGTCGGGGAACTTCTTGAGTTGCAGCAAGGGTGTGAAGGACCCTTTGGAAGTTCCAGTGGTTAGACGTGATTAGCCTCGAGAAGCCTCAGCGGAAATGGGCCTCATCTCGCCTGGAGGGCAAAACCTCCTGGATTTTCTCGAGTTGCGGCAGGTGCTCTCGACTTACGACGGGGACCTCAGGGACCCGCTCTGGTGGCCTCAGGAAAGGCCAGTCCCCATGCGAGTTCCTCGGGGGCCTCTCGGGATTCCTCTCCCGTCGTTGCCGGGGCCTAAGACCTTGTGTGGAGTCGGGGCCGGAACCTGAGGATTCCTCTCCAGTGCTGACATGGATCTTGGGGTACTTCTGGAGTCTCCCCAGGGGAGTCAGTCCTCGTCTCGAATGCGGGCATGCACTTGCGCTTTCCTCCAGAGCGGTAGCAGCAGTGTCACGCAGTCCGCCGCGTGGATCAAAGGATCTATGGTTTTCCCTCGAGTCTTTCCCACGAGGCTTTCCCACGAGGCTTTCCCACAGGGCTGTCCCACGTGCACACGTGGTGGGAGTCGATCCTCGGCTTGAACGTCAAGGCAGTGCAGGGAAAACAGGTTCCTCTGGAATGGACTGACACATCTGGGGGACTCTTGGAATGGTGGCACGACCCTGGAGTTCCTCTCGCCTTTCCTGTGGAGAGCGCCTCCTCTTGAGATGCGACGGGAACGCCGGGAATTCTTTCCCTAAGAAACAGGGAAAGGATCCCTCATCTCGAGCTAGGAGGCGGAAACGGGGCTCCCCTGAATGTGTGCGGGACCCCACGTGCTTCCTCTCGAGTGGAGACGGGTATGTCGGGGAACTTCTTGAGTTGCAGCAAGGGTGTGAAGGACCCTTTGGAAGTTCCAGTGGTTAGATGTGATTAGCCTCGAGAAGCCTCAGCGGAAATGGGCCTCATCTCGCCTGGAGGGCAAAACCTCCTGGATTTTCTCGAGTTGCGGCAGGTGCTCTCGACTTACGACGGGGACCTCAGTGACCCGCTCTGGTGACCTCAGGAAAGGCCAGTCCCCATGCGAGTTCCTCGGGGGCCTCTCGGGATTCCTCTCCCATTGATGCCGGGGCCTAAGACCTTGTGTGGAGTCGGGGCCGGAACCTGAGGATTCCTCTCCAGTGCTGACATGGATCATGGGGTACTTCTGGAGTCTCCCCAGGGGAGTCAGTCCTCGTCTCGAATGCGGGCATGTACTTGCGCTTTCCTCCAGAGCGGTAGAAGCAGTGTCACGCAGTCCGCCACGTGGATCAAAGGATCTATGGTTTTCCTTCGAGTCTTTCCCACGAGGCTTTCCCACGAGGCTTTCCCACAGGGCTGTCCCACGTGCACACGTGGTGGTAGTCGATCCTCGGCTTGAACGTCAAGGCAGTGCAGGGAAAACAGGTTCCTCTGGAATGGACTGACACATCTGGGGGACTCTTGGAATGGTGGCACGACCCTGGAGTTCCTCTCGCCTTTCCTGTGGAGAGCGCCTCCTCTTGAGATGCGACGGGAACGCCGGGAATTCTTTCCCTACGAAACAGGGAAAGGATCCCTCATCTCGAGCTAGGAGGCGGAAACGGGGCTCCCCTGGATGTGTGCGGGACCCCACGTGCTTCCGATCGAGTGGAGACGGGTATGTCGGGGAACTTCTTGAGTAGCAGCAAGGGTGTGAAGGACCCTTTGGAAGTTCCAGGGGTTAGATGTGATTGGCCTCGAGAAGCCTCAGCGGAAATGTGCCTCATCTCGCCTGGAGGGCAAAACCTCCTGGATTTTCTCGAGTTACGGCAGGTGCTCTCGACTTACGACGGGGACCTCAGGGACCCGCTCTGGTGGCCTCAGGAAAGGCCAGTCCCCATGCGAGTTCCTCGGGGGCCTCTCGGGATTCCTCTCCCGTCGATGCCGGGGCCTAAGACCTTGTGTGGAGTCGGGGCCGGAACCTGAGGATTCCTCTCCAGTGCTGACATGGATCTTGGGGTACTTCTGGAGTCTCCCCAGGGGAGTCAGTCCTCGTCTCGAATGCGGGCATGCACTTGCGCTTTCCTCCAGAGCGGTAGCAGCAGTGTCACGCAGTCCGCCGCGTGGATCAAAGGATCTATGGTTTTCCCTCGAGTCTTTCCCACGAGGCTTTCCCACGAGGCTTTCCCACATGGCTGTCCCACGTGCACACGTGGTGGGAGTCGATCCTCGGCTTGAACGTCAAGGCAGTGCAGGGAAAACAGGTTCCTCTGTAATGGACTGACACATCTGGGCGTCTCTTGGAATGGTGGCACGACCCTGGAGTTCCTCTCGCCTCTCCTGTGGAGAGCCCCTCCTCTTGAGATGCGACGGGAACGCCGGGAATTCTTTCCTAAGAAACAGGGAAAGGATCCCTCATCTCGAGCTAGGTGGCGGAAACGGGGCTCCCCTGGATGTGTGCGGGACCCCACGTGCTTCCTCTCAAGTGGAGATGGGTATGTCGCGGAACTTCTTGAGTTGCAGCAAGGGTGTGAAGGACCCTTTGGAAGTTCCAGTGGTTAGATGTGATTAGCCTTGAGAAGCCTCAGCGGAAATGGGCCTCATCTCGCCTGGAGGGCAAAACCTCCTGGATTTTCTCGAGTTGCGGCATGTGCTCTCGACTTACGACGGGGACCTCGGGGTACCGCTCTGGTGACCTCAGGAAATGCCAGTCCCCATGCGAGTTCCTCGGGGGCCTCTCGGGATTCCTCTCCCGTCGATGCCGGGGCCTAAGACCTTGTGTGGAGTCGGGGCCGGAACCTGAGGATTCCTCTCCAGTGCTGACATGGATCTTGGGGTACTTCTGGAGTCTCCCCAGGGGAGTCAGTCCTCGTCTCGAATGCGGGCATGCACTTGCGCTTTCCTCCAGAGCGGTAGCAGCAGTGTCACTCGGTCCGCCGCGTGGATCAAAGGATCTATGGTTTTCCCTCGAGTCTTTCCCACGAGGCTTTCCCACGAGGCTTTCCCACAGGGCTGTCCCACGTGCACACGTGGTGGGAGTCGATCCTCGGCTTGAACGTCAAGGCAGTGCAGGGAAAACAGGTTCCTCTGGAATGGACTGACACATCTGGGGGTCTCTTGGAATGGTGGCACGACCCTGGAGTTCCTCTCGCCTTTCCTGTGGAGAGCGCCTCCTCTTGAGTTGCGACGGGAACGCCGGGAATTCTTTCCCTACGAAACAGGGAAAGGATCCCTCATCTCGAGCTAGGAGGCGGAAACGTGGCTCTCCTGGATGTGTGCGGGACCCCACGTGCTTCCTCTCGAGTGGAGACGGGTATGTCGGGGAACTTCTTGAGTTGCAGCAAGGGTGTGAAGGACCCTTTGGAAGTTCCAGTGGTTAGACGTGATTAGCCTCGAGAAGCCTCAGCGGAAATGGGCCTCATCTCGCCTGGAGGGCAAAACCTCCTGGATTTTCTCGAGTTGCGGCAGGTGCTCTCGACTTACGACGGGGACCTCAGTGACCCGCTCTGGTGGCCTCAGGAAAGGCCAGTCCCCATGCGAGTTCCTCGGGGGCCTCTCGGGATTCCTCTCCCGTCGATGCCGGGGCCTAAGACCTTGTGTGGAGTCGGGGCCGGAACCTGAGGATTCCTCTCCAGTGCTGACATGGTTCTTGGGGTACTTCTGGAGTCTCCCCAGGGGAGTCAGTCCTCGTCTCGAATGCGGGCATGCACTTGCGCTTTCCTCCAGAGCGGTAGCAGCAGTGTCACGCAGTCCGCCGCGTGGATCAAAGGATCTATGGTTTTCCCTCGAGTCTTTCCCACGAGGCTTTCCCACGAGGCTTTCCCACAGGGCTGTCCCACGTGCACACGTGGTGGGAGTCGATCCTCGGCTTGAACTTCAAGGCAGTGCAGGGAAAACAGGTTCCTCTGGAATGGACTGACACATCTGGGGGACTCTTGGAATGGTGGCACGACCCTGGAGTTCCTCTCGCCTTTCCTGTGGAGAGCGCCTCCTCTTGAGATGCGACGGGAACGCCGGGAATTCTTTCCCTACGAAACAGGGAAAGGATCCCTCATCTCGAGCTAGGAGGCGGAAACGGGGCTCCCCTGGATGTGTGCGGGACCCCACGTGCTTCCTCTCGAGTGGAGACGGGTATGTCGGGGAACTTCTTGAGTTGCAGCAAGGGTGTGAAGGACCCTTTGGAAGTTCCAGTGGTTAGACGTGATTAGCCTCGAGAAGCCTCAGCGGAAATGGGCCTCATCTCGCCTGGAGGGCAAAACCTCCTGGATTTTCTCGAGTTGCGGCAGGTGCTCTCGACTTACGACGGGGACCTCAGGGACCCGCTCTGGTGGCCTCAGGAAAGGCCAGTCCCCATGCGAGTTCCTCGGGGGCCTCTCGGGATTCCTCTCCCGTCGTTGCCGGGGCCTAAGACCTTGTGTGGAGTCGGGGCCGGAACCTGAGGATTCCTCTCCAGTGCTGACATGGATCTTGGGGTACTTCTGGAGTCTCCCCAGGGGAGTCAGTCCTCGTCTCGAATGCGGGCATGCACTTGCTCTTTCCTCCAGAGCGGTAGCAGCAGTGTCACGCAGTCCGCCGCGTGGATCAAAGGATCTATGGTTTTCCCTCGAGTCTTTCCCACGAGGCTTTCCCACGAGGCTTTCCCACAGGGCTGTCCCACGTGCACACGTGGTGGGAGTCGATCCTCGGCTTGAACGTCAAGGCAGTGCAGGGAAAACAGGTTCCTCTGGAATGGACTGACACATCTGGGGGACTCTTGGAATGGTGGCACGACCCTGGAGTTCCTCTCGCCTTTCCTGTGGAGAGCGCCTCCTCTTGAGATGCGACGGGAACGCCGGGAATTCTTTACCTACGAAACAGGGAAAGGATCCCTCATCTCGAGCTAGGAGGCGGAAACGGGGCTCCCCTGGATGTGTGCGGGACCCCACGTGCTTCCTCTCGAGTGGAGACGGGTATGTCAGGGAACATCTTGAATTGCAGCAAGGGTGTGAAGGACCCTTTGGAAGTTCCAGTGGTTAGACGTGATTAGCCTCGAGAAGCCTCAGCGGAAATGGGCCTCATCTCGCCTGGAGGGCAAAACCTCCTGGATTTTCTCGAGTTGCGGCAGGTGCTCTCGACTTACGACGGGGACCTCAGGGACCCGCTCTGGTGGCCTCAGGAAAGGCCAGTCCCCATGCGAGTTCCTCGGGAGCCTCTCGGGATTCCTCTCCCATCGATGCCGGGGCCTAAGACCTTGTGTGGAGTCGGGGCCGGAACCTGAGGATTCCTCTCCAGTGCTGACATGGATCTTGGGGTACTTCTGGAGTCTCCCCAGGGAGTCAGTCCTCGTCTCGAATGCGGGCATGCACTTGCGCTTTCCTCCAGAGCGGTAGCAGCAGTGTCACGCAGTCCGCCGCGTGGATCAAAGGATCTATGGTTTTCCCTCGAGTCTTTCCCACGAGGCTTTCCCACGAGGCTTTCCCACAGGGCTGTCCCACGTGCACACGTGGTGGGAGTCGATCCTCGGCTTGAACGTCAAGGCAGTGCAGGGAAAACAGGTTCCTCTGGAATGGACTGACACATCTGGGGGTCTCTTGGAATGGTGGCACGACCCTGGAGTTCCTCTCGCCTTTCCTGTGGAGAGCGCCTCCTCTTGAGTTGCGACGGGAACGCCGGGAATTCTTTCCCTACGAAACAGGGAAAGGATCCCTCATCTCGAGCTAGGAGGCGGAAACGTGGCTCCCCTGGATGTGCGGGACCCCACGTGCTTCCTCTCGAGTGGAGACGGGTATGTCGGGGAACTTCTTGAGTTGCAGCAAGGGTGTGAAGGACCCTTTGGAAGTTCCAGTGGTTACACGTGATTAGCCTCGAGAAGCCTCAGCGGAAATGGGCCTCATCTCGCCTGGAGGGCAAAACCTCCTGGATTTTCTCGAGTTGCGGCAGGTGCTCTCGACTTACGACGGGGACCTCAGTGACCCGCTCTGGTGGCCTCAGGAAAGGCCAGTCCCCATGCGAGTTCCTCGGGGGCCTCTCGTGATTCCTCTCCCGTCGATGCCGGGGCCTAAGACCTTGTGTGGAGTCGGGGCCGGAACCTGAGGATTCCTCTCCAGTGCTGACATGGATCTTGGGGTACTTCTGGAGTCTCCCCAGGGGAGTCAGTCCTCGTCTCGAATGCGGGCATGCACTTGCGCTTTCCTCCAGAGCGGTAGCAGCAGTGTCACGCAGTCCGCCGCGTGGATCAAAGGATCTATGGTTTTCCCTCGAGTCTTTCCCACGAGGCTTTCCCACGAGGCTTTCCCACAGGGCTGTCCCACGTGCACACGTGGTGGGAGTCGATCCTCGGCTTGAACGTCAAGGCAGTGCAGGGAAAACAGGTTCCTCTGGAATGGACTGACACATCTGGGGGACTCTTGGAATGGTGGCACGACCCTGGAGTTCCTCTCGCCTTTCCTGTGGAGAGCGCCTCCTCTTGAGATGCGACGGGAACGCCGGGAATTCTTTACCTACGAAACAGGGAAAGGATTCCTCATCTCGAGCTAGGAGGCGGAAACGGGGCTCCCCTGGATGTGTGCGGGACCCCACGTGCTTCCTCTCGAGTGGAGACGGGTATGTCAGGGAACATCTTGAATTGCAGCAAGGGTGTGAAGGACCCTTTGGAAGTTCCAGTGGTTAGACGTGATTAGCCTCGAGAAGCCTCAGCGGAAATGGGCCTCATCTCGCCTGGAGGGCAAAATCTCCTGGATTTTCTCGAGTTGCGGCAGGTGCTCTCGACTTACGACGGGGACCTCAGGGACCCGCTCTGGTGGCCTCAGGAAAGGCCAGTCCCCATGCGAGTTCCTCGGGAGCCTCTCGGGATTCCTCTCCCTTCGATGCAGGGGCCTAAGACCTTGTGTGGAGTCGGGGCCGGAACCTGAGGATTCCTCTCCAGTGCTGACATGGATCTTGGGGTACTTCTGGAGTCTCCCCAGGGGAGTCAGTCCTCGTCTCGAATGCGGGCATGCACTTGCGCTTTCCTCCAGAGCGGTAGCAGCAGTGTCACGCAGTCCGCCGCGTGGATCAAAGGATCTATGGTTTTCCCTCGAGTCTTTCCCACGAGGCTTTCCCACGAGGCTTTCCCACAGGGCTGTCCCACGTGCACACGTGGTGGGAGTGGATCCTCGGCTTGAACGTCAAGGCAGTGCAGGGAAAACAGGTTCCTCTGGAATGGACTGACACATCTGGGGGACTCTTGGAATGGTGGCACGACCCTGGAGTTCCTCTCGCCTTTCCTGTGGAGAGCGCCTCCTCTTGAGATGCGACGGGAACACCGGGAATTCTTTCCCTACGAAACAGGGAAAGGATCCCTCATCTCGAGCTAGGAGGCGGAAACGGGGCTCCCCTGGATGTGTGCGGGACCCCACGTGCTTCCTCTCGAGTGGAAATGGGTATGTCGGGGAACTTCTTGAGTTGCAGCAAGGGTGTGAAGGACCCTTTGGAAGTTCCAGTGGTTAGATGTGATTGGCCTCGAGAAGCCTCAGCGGATATGGGCCTCATCTCGCCTGGAGGGCAAAACCTCCTGGATTTTCTCGAGTTACGGCAGGTGCTCTCGACTTACGACCGGGACCTCAGGGACCCTCTCTGGTGGCCTCAGGAAAGGCCAGTCCCCATGCGAGTTCCTCGGGGGCCTCTCGGCATTCCTCTCCCGTCGATGCCGGGGCCTAAGACCTTGTGTGGAGTCGGGGCCGGAACCTGAGGATTCCTCTCCAGTGCTGACATGGATCTTGGGGTACTTCTGGAGTCTCCCCAGGGGAGTCAGTCCTCGTATCGAATGCGGGCATGCACTTGCGCTTTCCTCCAGAGCGGTAGCAGCAGTGTCACGCAGTCCGCCGCGTGGATCAAAGGATCTATGGTTTTCCCTCGAGTCTTTCCCACGAGGCTTTCCCACGAGGCTTTCCCACAGGGCTGTCCCACGTGCACAGGTGGTGGGAGTGGATCCTCGGCTTGAACGTCAAGGCAGTGCAGGGAAAACAGGTTCCTCTGGAATGAACTGACACATCTGGGGGACTCTAGGAATGGTGGCACGACCCTGGAGTTCCTCTCGCCTTTCCTGTGGAGAGCGCCTCCTCTTGAGATGCGACGGGAACGCCGGGAATTCTTTCCCTACGAAACAGGGAAAGGATCCCTCATCTCGAGCTAGGAGGCGGAAACGGGGCTCCCCTGGATGTGTGCGGGACCCCACGTGCTTCCTCTCGAGTGGAGACGGGTATGTCGGGGAACTTCTTGAGTTGCAGCAAGGGTGTGAAGGACCCTTTGGAAGTTCCAGTGGTTAGACGTGATTAGCCTCGAGAAGCCTCAGCGGAAATGGGCCTCATCTCGCCTGGAGGGCAAAACCTCCTGGATTTTCTCGAGTTGCGGCAGGTGCTCTCGACTTACGACGGGGACCTCAGGGACCCGCTCTGGTGGCCTCAGGAAAGGCCAGTCCCCATGCGAGTTCCTCGGGGGCCTCTCGGGATTACTCTCCCGTCGATGCCGGGGCCTAAGACCTTGTGTGGAGTCGGGGCCGGAACCTGAGGATTCCTCTCCAGTGCTGACATGGATCTTGGGGTACTTCTGGAGTCTCCCCAGGGGAGTCAGTCCTCGTCTCGAATGCGGGCATGCACTTGCGCTTTCCTCCAGAGCGGTAGCAGCAGTGTCACGCGGTCCGCCGTGTGGATCAAAGGATCTATGGTTTTCCCTCGAGTCTTTCCCACGAGGCTTTCCCACGAGGCTTTCCCACAGGGCTGTCCCACGTGCACACGTGGTGGGAGTCGATCCTCGGCTTGAACGTCAAGGCAGTGCAGGGAAAACAGGTTCCTCTGGAATGGACTGACACATCTGGGGGTCTCTTGGAATGGTGGCACGACCCTGGAGTTCCTCTCGCCTTTCCTGTGGAGAGCGCCTCCTCTTGAGTTGCGACGGGAACGCCGGGAATTCTTTCCCTACGAAACAGGGAAAGGATCCCTCATCTCGAGCTAGGAGGCGGAAACGTGGCTCCCCTGGATGTGTGCGGGACCCCACGTGCTTCCTCTCGAGTGGAGACGGGTATGTCGGGGAACTTCTTGAGTTGCAGCAAGGGTGTGAAGGACCCTTTGGAAGTTCCAGTGGTTAGACGTGATTAGCCTCGAGAAGCCTCAGCGGAAATGGGCCTCATCTCGCCTGGAGGGCAAAACCTCCTGGATTTTCTCGAGTTGCGGCAGGTGCTCTCGACTTACGACGGGGACCTCAGTGACCCGCTCTGGTGGCCTCAGGAAAGGCCAGTCCCCATGCGAGTTCCTCGGGGGCCTCTCGGGATTCCTCTCCCGTCGATGCCGGGGCCTAAGACCTTGTGTGGAGTCGGGGCCGGAACCTGAGGATTCCTCTCCAGTGCTGACATGGTTCTTGGGGTACTTCTGGAGTCTCCCCAGGGGAGTCAGTCCTCGTCTCGAATGCGGGCATGCACTTGCGCTTTCCTCCAGAGCGGTAGCAGCAGTGTCACGCAGTCCGCCGCGTGGATCAAAGGATCTATGGTTTTCCCTCGAGTCTTTCCCACGAGGCTTTCCCACGAGGCTTTCCCACAGGGCTGTCCCACGTGCACACGTGGTGGGAGTCGATCCTCGGCTTGAACTTCAAGGCAGTGCAGGGAAAACAGGTTCCTCTGGAATGGACTGACACATCTGGGGGACTCTTGGAATGGTGGCACGACCCTGGAGTTCCTCTCGCCTTTCCTGTGGAGAGCGCCTCCTCTTGAGATGCGACGGGAACGCCGGGAATTCTTTCCCTACGAAACAGGGAAAGGATCCCTCATCTCGAGCTAGGAGGCGGAAACGGGGCTCCCCTGGATGTGTGCGGGACCCCACGTGCTTCCTCTCGAGTGGAGACGGGTATGTCGGGGAACTTCTTGAGTTGCAGCAAGGGTGTGAAGGACCCTTTGGAAGTTCCAGTGGTTAGACGTGATTAGCCTCGAGAAGCCTCAGCGGAAATGGGCCTCATCTCGCCTGGAGGGCAAAACCTCCTGGATTTTCTCGAGTTGCGGCAGGTGCTCTCGACTTACGACGGGGACCTCAGGGACCCGCTCTGGTGGCCTCAGGAAAGGCCAGTCCCCATGCGAGTTCCTCGGGGGCCTCTCGGGATTCCTCTCCCGTCGTTGCCGGGGCCTAAGACCTTGTGTGGAGTCGGGGCCGGAACCTGAGGATTCCTCTCCAGTGCTGACATGGATCTTGGGGTACTTCTGGAGTCTCCCCAGGGGAGTCAGTCCTCGTCTCGAATGCGGGCATGCACTTGCGCTTTCCTCCAGAGCGGTAGCAGCAGTGTCACGCAGTCCGCCGCGTGGATCAAAGGATCTATGGTTTTCCCTCGAGTCTTTCCCACGAGGCTTTCCCACGAGGCTTTCCCACAGGGCTGTCCCACGTGCACACGTGGTGGGAGTCGATCCTCGGCTTGAACGTCAAGGCAGTGCAGGGAAAACAGGTTCCTCTGGAATGGACTGACACATCTGGGGGACTCTTGGAATGGTGGCACGACCCTGGAGTTCCTCTCGCCTTTCCTGTGGAGAGCGCCTCCTCTTGAGATGCGACGGGAACGCCGGGAATTCTTTACCTACGAAACAGGGAAAGGATCCCTCATCTCGAGCTAGGAGGCGGAAACGGGGCTCCCCTGGATGTGTGCGGGACCCCACGTGCTTCCTCTCGAGTGGAGACGGGTATGTCAGGGAACATCTTGAATTGCAGCAAGGGTGTGAAGGACCCTTTGGAAGTTCCAGTGGTTAGACGTGATTAGCCTCGAGAAGCCTCAGCGGAAATGGGCCTCATCTCGCCTGGAGGGCAAAACCTCCTGGATTTTCTCGAGTTGCGGCAGGTGCTCTCGACTTACGACGGGGACCTCAGGGACCCGCTCTGGTGGCCTCAGGAAAGGCCAGTCCCCATGCGAGTTCCTCGGGAGCCTCTCGGGATTCCTCTCCCATCGATGCCGGGGCCTAAGACCTTGTGTGGAGTCGGGGCCGGAACCTGAGGATTCCTCTCCAGTGCTGACATGGATCTTGGGGTACTTCTGGAGTCTCCCCAGGGAGTCAGTCCTCGTCTCGAATGCGGGCATGCACTTGCGCTTTCCTCCAGAGCGGTAGCAGCAGTGTCACGCAGTCCGCCGCGTGGATCAAAGGATCTATGGTTTTCCCTCGAGTCTTTCCCACGAGGCTTTCCCACGAGGCTTTCCCACAGGGCTGTCCCACGTGCACACGTGGTGGGAGTCGATCCTCGGCTTGAACGTCAAGGCAGTGCAGGGAAAACAGGTTCCTCTGGAATGGACTGACACATCTGGGGGTCTCTTGGAATGGTGGCACGACCCTGGAGTTCCTCTCGCCTTTCCTGTGGAGAGCGCCTCCTCTTGAGTTGCGACGGGAACGCCGGGAATTCTTTCCCTACGAAACAGGGAAAGGATCCCTCATCTCGAGCTAGGAGGCGGAAACGTGGCTCCCCTGGATGTGCGGGACCCCACGTGCTTCCTCTCGAGTGGAGACGGGTATGTCGGGGAACTTCTTGAGTTGCAGCAAGGGTGTGAAGGACCCTTTGGAAGTTCCAGTGGTTACACGTGATTAGCCTCGAGAAGCCTCAGCGGAAATGGGCCTCATCTCGCCTGGAGGGCAAAACCTCCTGGATTTTCTCGAGTTGCGGCAGGTGCTCTCGACTTACGACGGGGACCTCAGTGACCCGCTCTGGTGGCCTCAGGAAAGGCCAGTCCCCATGCGAGTTCCTCGGGGGCCTCTCGTGATTCCTCTCCCGTCGATGCCGGGGCCTAAGACCTTGTGTGGAGTCGGGGCCGGAACCTGAGGATTCCTCTCCAGTGCTGACATGGATCTTGGGGTACTTCTGGAGTCTCCCCAGGGGAGTCAGTCCTCGTCTCGAATGCGGGCATGCACTTGCGCTTTCCTCCAGAGCGGTAGCAGCAGTGTCACGCAGTCCGCCGCGTGGATCAAAGGATCTATGGTTTTCCCTCGAGTCTTTCCCACGAGGCTTTCCCACGAGGCTTTCCCACAGGGCTGTCCCACGTGCACACGTGGTGGGAGTCGATCCTCGGCTTGAACGTCAAGGCAGTGCAGGGAAAACAGGTTCCTCTGGAATGGACTGACACATCTGGGGGACTCTTGGAATGGTGGCACGACCCTGGAGTTCCTCTCGCCTTTCCTGTGGAGAGCGCCTCCTCTTGAGATGCGACGGGAACGCCGGGAATTCTTTACCTACGAAACAGGGAAAGGATCCCTCATCTCGAGCTAGGAGGCGGAAACGGGGCTCCCCTGGATGTGTGCGGGACCCCACGTGCTTCCTCTCGAGTGGAGACGGGTATGTCAGGGAACATCTTGAATTGCAGCAAGGGTGTGAAGGACCCTTTGGAAGTTCCAGTGGTTAGACGTGATTAGCCTCGAGAAGCCTCAGCGGAAATGGGCCTCATCTCGCCTGGAGGGCAAAATCTCCTGGATTTTCTCGAGTTGCTGCAGGTGCTCTCGACTTACGACGGGGACCTCAGGGACCCTCTCTGGTGGCCTCAGGAAAGGCCAGTCCCCATGCGAGTTCCTCGGGAGCCTCTCGGGATTCCTCTCCCTTCGATGCAGGGGCCTAAGACCTTGTGTGGAGTCGGGGCCGGAACCTGAGGATTCCTCTCCAGTGCTGACATGGATCTTGGGGTACTTCTGGAGTCTCCCCAGGGGAGTCAGTCCTCGTCTCGAATGCGGGCATGCACTTGCGCTTTCCTCCAGAGCGGTAGCAGCAGTGTCACGCAGTCCGCCGCGTGGATCAAAGGATCTATGGTTTTCCCTCGAGTCTTTCCCACGAGGCTTTCCCACGAGGCTTTCCCACAGGGCTGTCCCACGTGCACACGTGGTGGGAGTGGATCCTCGGCTTGAACGTCAAGGCAGTGCAGGGAAAACAGGTTCCTCTGGAATGGACTGACACATCTGGGGGACTCTTGGAATGGTGGCACGACCCTGGAGTTCCTCTCGCCTTTCCTGTGGAGAGCGCCTCCTCTTGAGATGCGACGGGAACCCCGGGAATTCTTTCCCTACGAAACAGGGAAAGGATCCCTCATCTCGAGCTAGGAGGCGGAAACGGGGCTCCCCTGGATGTGTGCGGGACCCCACGTGCTTCCTCTCGAGTGGAAATGGGTATGTCGGGGAACTTCTTGAGTTGCAGCAAGGGTGTGAAGGACCCTTTGGAAGTTCCAGTGGTTAGATGTGATTGGCCTCGAGAAGCCTCAGCGGATATGGGCCTCATCACGCCTGGAGGGCAAAACCTCCTGGATTTTCTCGAGTTACGGCAGGTGCTCTCGACTTACGACCGGGACCTCAGGGACCCTCTCTGGTGGCCTCAGGAAAGGCCAGTCCCCATGCGAGTTCCTCGGGGGCCTCTCGGCATTCCTCTCCCGTCGATGCCGGGGCCTAAGACCTTGTGTGGAGTCGGGGCCGGAACCTGAGGATTCCTCTCCAGTGCTGACATGGATCTTGGGGTACTTCTGGAGTCTCCCCAGGGGAGTCAGTCCTCGTATCGAATGCGGGCATGCACTTGCGCTTTCCTCCAGAGCGGTAGCAGCAGTGTCACGCAGTCCGCCGCGTGGATCAAAGGATCTATGGTTTTCCCTCGAGTCTTTCCCACGAGGCTTTCCCACGAGGCTTTCCCACAGGGCTGTCCCACGTGCACAGGTGGTGGGAGTGGATCCTCGGCTTGAACGTCAAGGCAGTGCAGGGAAAACAGGTTCCTCTGGAATGAACTGACACATCTGGGGGACTCTAGGAATGGTGGCACGACCCTGGAGTTCCTCTCGCCTTTCCTGTGGAGAGCGCCTCCTCTTGAGATGCGACGGGAACGCCGGGAATTCTTTCCCTACGAAACAGGGAAAGGATCCCTCATCTCGAGCTAGGAGGCGGAAACGGGGCTCCCCTGGATGTGTGCGGGACCCCACGTGCTTCCTCTCGAGTGGAGACGGGTATGTCGGGGAACTTCTTGAGTTGCAGCAAGGGTGTGAAGGACCCTTTGGAAGTTCCAGTGGTTAGACGTGATTAGCCTCGAGAAGCCTCAGCGGAAATGGGCCTCATCTCGCCTGGAGGGCAAAACCTCCTGGATTTTCTCGAGTTGCGGCAGGTGCTCTCGACTTACGACGGGGACCTCAGGGACCCGCTCTGGTGGCCTCAGGAAAGGCCAGTCCCCATGCGAGTTCCTCGGGGGCCTCTCGGGATTACTCTCCCGTCGATGCCGGGGCCTAAGACCTTGTGTGGAGTCGGGGCCGGAACCTGAGGATTCCTCTCCAGTGCTGACATGGATCTTGGGGTACTTCTGGAGTCTCCCCAGGGGAGTCAGTCCTCGTCTCGAATGCGGGCATGCACTTGCGCTTTCCTCCAGAGCGGTAGCAGCAGTGTCACGCGGTCCGCCGCGTGGATCAAAGGATCTATGGTTTTCCCTCGAGTCTTTCCCACGAGGCTTTCCCACGAGGCTTTCCCACAGGGCTGTCCCACGTGCACACGTGGTGGGAGTCGATCCTCGGCTTGAACGTCAAGGCAGTGCAGGGAAAACAGGTTCCTCTGGAATGGACTGACACATCTGGGGGTCTCTTGGAATGGTGGCACGACCCTGGAGTTCCTCTCGCCTTTCCTGTGGAGAGCGCCTCCTCTTGAGTTGCGACGGGAACGCCGGGAATTCTTTCCCTACGAAACAGGGAAAGGATCCCTCATCTCGAGCTAGGAGGCGGAAACGTGGCTCCCCTGGATGTGTGCGGGACCCCACGTGCTTCCTCTCGAGTGGAGACGGGTATGTCGGGGAACTTCTTGAGTTTCAGCAAGGGTGTGAAGGACCCTTTGGAAGTTCCAGTGGTTACACGTGATTAGCCTCGAGAAGCCTCAGCGGAAATGGGCCTCATCTCGCCTGGAGGGCAAAACCTCCTGGATTTTCTCGAGTTGCGGCAGGTGCTCTCGACTTACGACGGGGACCTCAGGGAACCGCTCTGGTGGCCTCAGGAAAGGCCAGTCCCCATGCGAGTTCCTCGGGGGCCTCTCGGGATTCCTCTCCCGTCGATGCCGGGGCCTAAGACCTTGTGTGGAGTCGGGGCCGTAACCTGAGGATTCCTCTCCAGTGCTGACATGGATCTTGGGGTACTTCTGGAGTCTCCCCAGGGAGTCAGTCCTCGTCTCGAATGCGGGCATGCACTTGCGCTTTCCTCCAGAGCGGTAGCAGCAGTGTCACGCAGTCCGCCGCGTGGATCAAAGGATCTATGGTTTTCCCTCGAGTCTTTCCCACGAGGCTTTCCCACGAGGCTTTCCCACAGGGCTGTCCCACGTGCACACGTGGTGGGAGTCGATCCTCGGCTTGAACGTCAAGGCAGTGCAGGGAAAACAGGTTCCTCTGGAATGGACTGACACATCTGGGGGTCTCTTGGAATGGTGGCACGACCCTGGAGTTCCTCTCGCCTTTCCTGTGGAGAGCGCCTCCTCTTGAGTTGCGACGGGAACGCCGGGAATTCTTTCCCTACGAAACAGGGAAAGGATCCCTCATCTCGAGCTAGGAGGCGGAAACGTGGCTCCCCTGGATGTGTGCGGGACCCCACGTGCTTCCTCTCGAGTGGAGACGGGTATGTCGGGGAACTTCTTGAGTTGCAGCAAGGGTGTGAAGGACCCTTTGGAAGTTCCAGTGGTTACACGTGATTAGCCTCGAGAAGCCTCAGCGGAAATGGGCCTCATCTCGCCTGGAGGGCAAAACCTCCTGGATTTTCTCGAGTTGCGGCAGGTGCTCTCGACTTACGACGGGGACCTCAGGGACCCGCTCTGGTGGCCTCAGGAAAGGCCAGTCCCCATGCGAGTTCCTCGGGGGCCTCTCGGGATTCCTCTCCCGTCGATGCCGGGGCCTAAGACCTTGTGTGGAGTCGGGGCCGGAACCTGAGGATTCCTCTCCAGTGCTGACATGGATCTTGGGGTACTTCTGGAGTCTCCCCAGGGGAGTCAGTCCTCGTCTCGAATGCGGGCATGCACTTGCGCTTTCCTCGAGAGGGGTAGCAGCAGTGTCACGCAGTCCGCCGCGTGGATCAAAGGATCTATGGTTTTCCCTCGAGTCTTTCCCACGAGGCTTTCCCACGAGGCTTTCCCACAGGGCTGTCCCACGTGCACAGGTGGTGGGAGTCGATCCTCGGCTTGAACGTCAAGGCAGTGCAGGGAAAACAGGTTCCTCTGGAATGGACTGACCCATCTGGGCGTCTCTTGGAGTGGTGGCACGACCCTGGAGTTCCTCTCGCCTCTCCTGTGGAGAGCGCCTCCTCTTGAGATGCGACGGGAACGCCGGGAATTCTTTCCCTAAGAAACAGGGAAAGGATCCCTCATCTCGAGCTAGGAGGCGGAAACGGGGCTCCCCTGGATGTGTGCGGGACCCCACGTGCTTCCTCTCGAGTGGAGACGGGTATGTCGGGGAACTTCTTGAGTTGCAGCAAGGGTGTGAAGGACCCTTTGGAAGTTCCAGTGGTTAGATGTGATTAGCCTCGAGAAGCCTCAGCGGAAATGGGCCTCATCTCGCCTGGAGGGCAAAACCTCCTGGATTTTCTCGAGTTGCGGCAGGTGCTCTCGACTTACGACGGGGACCTCAGGGACCCGCTCTGGTGGCCTCAGGAAAGGCCAGTCCCCATGCGAGTTCCTTGGGGGCCTCTCGGGATTCCTCTCCCGTCGTTGCCGGGGCCTAAGACCTTGTGTGGAGTCGGGGCCGGAACCTGAGGATTCCTCTCCAGTGCTGACATGGATCTTGGGGTACTTCTGGAGTCTCCGCAGGGGAGTCAGTCCTCGTCTCGAATGCGGGCATGCACTTGCGCTTTCCTCCAGAGCGGTAGCAGCAGTGTCACGCAGTCCGCCGCGTGGATCAAAGGATCTATGGTTTTCCCTTGAGTCTTTCCCAAGAGGCTTTCCCACGAGGCTTTCCCACAGGGCTGTCCCACGTGCACACGTGGTGGGAGTCGATCCTCGGCTTGAACGTCAAGGCAGTGCAGGGAAAACAGGTTCCTCTGGAATGGACTGACACATCTGGGGGACTCTTGGAATGGTGGCACGACCCTGGAGTTCCTCTCGCCTTTCCTGTGGAGAGCGCCTCCTCTTGAGATGCGACGGGAACGCCGGGAATTCTTTCCTACGAAACAGGGAAAGGATCCCTCATCTCGAGCTAGGAGGCGGAAACGGGGCTCCCCTGGATGTGTGCGGGACCCCACGTGCTTCCTCTCGAGTGGAGACGGGTATGTAGGGGAACTTCTTGAGTTGCAGCAAGGGTGTGAAGGACCCTTTGGAAGTTCCAGTGGTTAGATGTGATTAGCCTCGAGAAGCCTCAGCGGAAATGGGCCTCATCTCGCCTGGAGGGCAAAAGCTCCTGGATTTTCTCGAGTTGCGGCATGTGCTCTCGACTTACGACGGGGACATCAGTGACCCGCTCTGGTGACCTCAGGAAAGGCCAGTCCCCATGCGAGTTCCTCGGGGGCCTCTCGGGATTCCTCTCCCATTGATGCCGGGGCCTAAGACCTTGTGTGGAGTCGGGGCCGGAACCTGAGTATTCCTCTCCAGTGCTGACATGGATCATGGGGTACTTCTGGAGTCTCCCCAGGGGAGTCAGTCCTCGTCTCGAATGCGGGCATGTACTTGCGCTTTCCTCCAGAGCGGTAGCAGCAGTGTCACGCAGTCCGCCGCGTGGATCAAAGGATCTATGGTTTTCCCTCGAGTCTTTCCCACGAGGCTTTCCCACGAGGCTTTCCCACAGGGCTGTCCCACGTGCACACGTGGTGGGAGTGGATCCTCGGCTTGAACGTCAAGGCAGTGCAGGGAAAACAGGTTCCTCTGGAATGGACTGACACATCTGGGGGACTCTTGGAATGGTGGAACGACCCTGGAGTTCCTCTCGCCTTTCCTGTGGAGAGCGCCTCCTCTTGAGATGCGACGGGAACGCCGGGAATTCTTTCCCTACGAAACAGGGAAAGGATCCCTCATCTCGAGCTAGGAGGCGGAAACGGGGCTCCCCTGGATGTGTGCGGGATACCACGTGCTTCCTATCGAGTGGAGACGGGTATGTCGGGGAACTTCTTGAGTAGCAGCAAGGGTGTGAAGGACCCTTTGGAAGTTCCAGTGGTTAGATGTGATTGGCCTCGAGAAGCCTCAGCGGAAATGTGCCTCATCTCGCCTGGAGGGCAAAACCTCCTGGATTTTCTCGAGTTGCGGCAGGTGCTCTCGACTTACGACGGGGACCTCAGGGACCCGCTCTGGTGGCCTCAGGAAAGGCCAGTCCCCATGCGAGTTCCTCGGGGGCCTCTCGGGATTCCTCTCCCGTCGTTGCCGGGGCCTAAGACCTTGTGTGGAGTCGGGGCCGGAACCTGAGGATTCCTCTCCAGTGCTGACATGGATCTTGGGGTACTTCTGGAGTCTCCCCAGGGGAGTCAGTCCTCGTCTCGAATGCGGGCATGCACTTGCGCTTTCCTCCAGAGCGGTAGCAGCAGTGTCACGCAGTCCGCCGCGTGGATAAAGGATCTATGGTTTTCCCTGGAGTCTTTCCCACGAGGCTTTCCCACGAGGCTTTCCCACAGGGCTGTCCCACGTGCACACGTGGTGGGAGTGCATCCTCGGCTTGAACGTCAAGGCAGTGCAGGGAAAACAGGTTCCTCTGGGATGGACTGACACATCTGGGGGACTCTTGGAATGGTGGCACGACCCTGGAATTCCTCTCGCCTTTCCTGTGGAGAGCGCCTCCTCTTGAGATGCGACGGGAACGCCGGGAATTCTTTCCCTACGAAACAGGGAAAGGATCCCTCATCTCGAGCTACGAGGCGGAAACGGGGCTCGCCTGGATGTGTGCGGGACCCCACGTGCTTCCTCTCGAGTGGAGACGGGTATGTCGGGGAACTTCTTGAGTTGCAGCAAGGGTGTGAAGGACCCTTTGGAAGTTCCAGTGGTTAGACGTGATTCGCCTCGAGAAGCCTCAGCGGAAATGGGCCTCATCTCGCCTGGAGGGCAAAACCTCCTGGATTTTCTCGAGTTGCGGCAGGTGCTCTCGACTTACGACGGGGACGTCAGGGACCCGCTCTGGTGGCCTCAGGAAAGGCCAGTCCCCATGCGAGTTCCTCGGGGGCCTCTCGGGATTCCTCTCCCGTCGATGCCGGGGCCTAAGACCATGTGTGGAGTCGGGGCCGGAACCTGAGGATTCCTCTCCAGTGCTGACATGGATCTTGGGGTACTTCTGGAGTCTCCCCAGGGGAGTCAGTCCTCGTCTCGAATGCGGGCATGCACTTGCGCTTTCCTCCAGAGCGGTAGCAGCAGTGTCACGCAGTCCGCCGCGTGGATCAAAGGATCTATGGTTTTCCCTCGAGTCTTTCCCACGAGGCTTTCCCACGAGGCTTTCCCACAGGGCTGTTCCACGTGCACACGTGGTGGGAGTGGATCCTCGGCTTGAACGTCAAGGCAGTGCAGGGAAAACAGGTTCCTCTGGAATGGACTGACACATCTGGGGGACTCTTGGAATGGTGGTACGACCCTGGAGTTCCTCTCGCCTTTCCTGTGGAGAGCGCCTCCTCTTGAGATGCGACGGGAACGCCGGGAATTCTTTCCCTACGAAACAGGGAAAGGATCCCTCATCTCGAGTTAGGAGGCGGAAACGGGGCTCCCCTGGATGTGTGCGGGACCCCACGTGCTTCCTCTCGAGTGGAGACGGGTATGTCGGGGAATTCTTGAGTTGCAGCAAGGGTGTGAAGGACCCTTTGGAAGTTCCAGTGGTTAGACGTGATTCGCCGCGAGAAGCCTCAGCGGAAATGGGCCTCATCTCGCCTGGAGGGCAAAACCTGCTGGATTTTCTCGAGTTGCGGCAGGTGCTCTCGACTTACGACGGGGACCTCAGGGACCCGCTCTGGTGGCCTCAGGAAAGGCCAGTCCCCATGCGAATTCCTCGGGGGCCTCTCGGGATTACTCTCCCGTCGATGCCGGGGCCTAAGACCTTGTGTGGAGTCGGGGCCGGAACCTGAGGATTCCTCTCCAGTGCTGACATGGATCTTGGGGTACTTCTGGAGTCTCCCCAGGGGAGTCAGTCCTCGTCTCGAATGCGGGCATGCACTTGCGCTTTCCTCTAGAGCGGTAGCAGCAGTGTCACGCAGTCCGCCGCGTGGATCAAAAGATCTATGGTTTTCCCTCGAGTCTTTCCCACGAGGCTTTCCCACGAGGCTTTCCCACAGGGCTGTCCCACGTGCACACGTGGTGGGAGTCGATCCTCGGCTTGAACGTCAAGGCAGTGCAGGGAAAACAGGTTCCTCTGGAATGGACTGACACATCTGGGGGACTCTTGGAATGGTGGCACGACCCTGGAGTTCCTCTCGCCTTTCCTGTGAAGAGCGCCTCTTCTTGAGATGCGACGGGAACGCCGGGAATTCTTTCCCTACGAAACAGGGAAAGGATCCCTCATCTCGAGCTAGGAGGCGGAAACGGGGCTCCCCTGGATGTGTGCGGGACACCACGTGCTTCCTATCGAGTGGAGACGGGTATGTCGGGGAACTTCTTGAGTAGCAGCAAGGGTGTGAAGGACCCTTTGGAAGTTCCAGTGTTTAGATGTGATTGGCATCGAGAAGCCTCAGCGGAAATGGGCCTCATCTCGCCTGGAGGGCAAAACCTCCTGGATTTTCTCGAGTTGCGGCAGGTGCTCTCGACTTACGACGGGGACCTCAGGGAACCGCTCTGGTGGCCTCAGGAAAGGCCAGTCCACATGCGAGTTCCTCGGGGGCCTCTCGGGATTCCTCTCCCGTCGATGCCGGGGCCTAAGACCTTGTGTGGAGTCGGGGCCGGAACCTGAGGTTTCCTCTCCAGTGCTGACATGGATCTTGGGGTACTTCTGGAGTCTCCCCAGGGGAGTCAGTCCTCGTCTCGAATGCGGGCATGCACTTGCGCTTTCCTCCAGAGCGGTAGCAGCAGTGTCACGCGGTCCGCCGCGTGGATCAAAGGATCTATGGTTTTCCCTCGAGTCTTTCCCACGAGGCTTTCCCACGAGGCTTTCCCACAGGGCTGTCCCACGTGCACACGTGGTGGGAGTCGATCCTCGGCTTGAACGTCAGGCAGTGCAGGGAAAACAGGTTCCTCTGGAATGGACTGACACATCTGGGGGACTCTTGGAATGGTGCCACGACCCTGGAGTTCCTCTCGCCTTTCCTGTGGAGAGCGCCACCTCTTGAGATGCGACGGGAACGCCGGGAATTCTTTCCCTAAGAAACAGGGAAAGGATCCCTCATCTCGAGCTAGAAGGCGGAAACGGGGCTCCCCTGGATGGGTGCGGGACCCCACGTGCTTCCTCTCGAGTGGAGACGGGTATGTCGGGGAACTTCTTGAGTTGCAGCAATGGTGTGAAGGACCCTTTGGAAGTTCCAGCGGTTAGATGTGATTAGCCTCGAGAAGCCTCAGCGGAAATGGGCCTCATCTCGCCTGGAGGGCAAAACCTCCTGGATTTTCTCGAGTTGCGGCAGGTGCTCTCGACTTACGATGGGGACCTCAGGGACCCGCTCTGGTGGCCTCAGGAAAGGCCAGTCCCCATGCGAGTTCCTCGGGGGCCTCTCGGCATTCCTCTCCCGTCGATGCAGGGGCCTTAGACCTTGTGTGGAGTCGGGGCCGGAACCTGAGGATTCCTCTCCAGTGCTGACATGGATCTTGGGGTACTTCTGGAGTCTCCCCAGGGGAGTCAGTCCTCGTCTCGAATGCGGGCATGCACTTGCGCTTTCCTCCAGAGCGGTAGCAGCAGTGTCACGCAGTCCACCGCGTGGATCAAAGGATCTATGGTTTTCCCTGGAGTCTTTCCCACGAGGCTTTCCCACGAGGCTTTCCCACAGGGCTGTCCCACGTGCACACGTGGTGGGAGTGGATCCTCGGCTTGAACGTCAAGGCAGTGCAGGGAAAACAGGTTCCTCTGGGATGGACTGACACATCTGGGGGACTCTTGGAATGGTGGCACGACCCTGGAGTTCCTCTCGCCTTTCCTGTGGAGAGCGCCTCCTCTTGAGATGCGACGGGAACGCCGGGAATTCTTTCCCTACGAAACAGGGAAAGGATCCCTCATCTCGAGCTACGAGGCGGAAACGGGGCTCCCCTGGATGTGTGCGGGACCCCACGTGCTTCCTCTCAAGTGGAGACGGGTATGTCGGGGAACTTCTTGAGTTGCAGCAAGGGTGTGAAGGACCCTTTGGAAGTTCCATTGGTTAGACGTGATTAGCCTCGAGAAGCCTCAGCGGAAATGGGCCTCATCTCGCCTGGAGGGCAAAACCTCCTGGATTTTCTCGAGTTGCGGCAGGTGCTCTCGACTTACGACGGGGACCTCAGGGACCCGCTCTGGTGGCCTCAGGAAAGGCTAGTCCCCATGCGAGTTCCTCGGGGGCCTCTCGGGATTCCTCTCCCGTCGATGCCGGGGCCTAAGACCTTGTGTGGAGTCGGGGCCGGAACCTGAGGATTCCTCTCCAGTGCTGACATGGATCTTGGGGTACTTCTGGAGTCTCCCCAGGGGAGTCAGTCCTCGTCTCGAATGCGGGCATGCACTTGCGCTTTCCTCCAGAGCGGTAGCAGCAGTGTCACGCAGTCCGCCGCGTGGATCAAAGGATCTATGGTTTTCCCTCGAGTCTTTCCCACGAGGCTTTCCCACGAGGCTTTCCCACAGGGCTGTCCAAGTGCACACGTGGTGGGAGTGGATCCTCGGCTTGAACGTCAAGGCAGTGCAGGGAAAACAGGTTCCTCTGGAATGGACTGACACATCTGGGGGACTCTTGGAATGGTGGCACGACCCTGGAGTTCCTCTCGCCTTTCCTGTGGAGAGCGCCTCCTCTTGAGATGCGACGGGAACGCCGGGAATTCTTTCCCTACGAAACAGGGAAAGGATCCCTCATCTCGAGCTACGAGGCGGAAACGGGGCTCCCCTGGATGTGTGCGGGACCCCACGTGCTTCCTCTCGAGTGGAGACGGGTATGTCGGGGAACTTCTTGAGTTGCAGCAAGGGTGTGAAGGACCCTTTGGAAGTTCCAGTGGTTAGACGTGATTAGCCTCGAGAAGCCTCAGCAGAAATGGGCCTCATCTCGCCTGGAGGGCAAAACCTCCTGGATTTTCTCGAGTTGCGGCAGGTGCTCTCGACTTACGACGGGGACCTCAGGGACCCGCTCTGGTGGCCTCAGGAAAGGCCAGTCCCCATGCGAGTTCCTCGGGGGCCTCTCGGGATTCCTCTCCCGTCGATGCCGGGGCCTAAGACCTTGTGTGGAGTCGGGGCCGGAACCTGAGGATTCCTCTCCAGTGCTGACATGGATCTTGGGGTACTTCTGGAGTCTCCCCAGGGGAGTCAGTCCTCGTCTCGAATGCGGGCATGCACTTGCGCTTTCCTCCAGAGCGGTAGCAGCAGTGTCACGCAGTCGGCCGCGTGGATCAAAGGATCTATGGTTTTCCATGGAGTCTTTCCCACGAGGCTTTCCCACGAGGCTTTCCCACAGGGCTGTCCCACGTGCACACGTGGTGGGAGTCGATCCTCGGCTTGAACTTCAAGACACTGCAGGGAAAACAGGTTCCTCTGGAATGGATTGACACATCTGGGCGACTCTTGGAATGGTGGCACGACCCTGGAGTTCCTCTCGCCTTTCCTGTGGAGAGCGCCTCCTCTTGAGATGCGACGAGAACGCCGGGAATTCTTTCCCTACGAAACAGGGAAAGGATCCCTCATCTCGAGCTAGGAGGCGGAAACGGGGCTCCCCTGGATGTGTGCGGGACCCCACGTGCTTCCTCTCGAGTGGAGACGGGTATGTCGGGAAACTTCTTGAGATGCAGCAAGGGTGTGAAGGACCCTATGGAAGTTCCAGTGGTTAGACGTGATTAGCCTCGAGAAGCCTCAGCGGAAATGGGCCTCATCTCGCCTGGAGGGCAAAACCTCCTGGATTTTCTCGAGTTGCGGCAGGTGCTCTCGACTTACGAAGGGGACCTCAGGGACCCGCTCTGGTGGCCTCAGGAAAGGCCAGTCCCCATGCGAGTTCCTCGGGGGCCTCTCGGGATTCCTCTCCCGTGGATGCCGGGGCCTAAGACCTTGTGTGGAGTCGGGGCCGGAACCTGAGGATTCCTCTCCAGTGCTGACATGGATCTTGGGGTACTTCTGGAGCCTCCACTGGGGAGTCAGTCCTCGTCTCGAATGCGGGCATGCACATGCGCTTTCCTCCAGAGCGGTAGCAGCAGTGTCACGCAGTCCGCCGCGTGGATCAAAGGATCTATGGTTTTCCCTCGAGTCTTTCCCACGAGGCTTTCCCACGAGGCTTTCCCACAGGGCTGTCCCACGTGCACACGTGGTGGGAGTCGATCCTCGGCTTGAACGTCAAGGCAGTGCAGGGAAAACAGGTTCCTCTGGAATGGACTGACACATCTGGGGGACTCTTGGAATGGTGGCACGACCCTGGAGTTCCCCTCGCCTTTCCTGTGGAGAGCGCCTCCTCTTGAGATGCGACGGGAACGCCGGGAATTCTTTCCCTACGAAACAGGGAAAGGATCCCTCATCTCGAGCTAGGAGGCGGAAACGGGGCTCCCCTGGATGTGTGCGGGACCCCACGTGCTTCCTCTCGAGTGGAGACGGGTATGTCGGGGAACTTCTTGAGATGCAGCAAGGATGTGAAGGACCCTTTGGAAGTTCCAGTGGTTAGACGTGATTAGCCTCGAGAAGCCTCATCAGAAATGGGCCTCATCTCGCCTGGAGGGCAAAACCTCCTGGATTTTCTCGAGTTGCGGCAGGTGCTCTCGACTTACGACGGGGACCTCAGGGACCCGCTCTGGTGGCCTCAGGAAAGGCTAGTCCCCATGCGGGTTCCTCGGGGGCCTCTCGGGATTCCTCTCCCGTCGATGCCGGGGCCTAAGACCTTGTGTGGAGTCGGGGCCGGAACCTGAGGATTCCTCTCCAGTGCTGACATGGATCTTGGGGTACTTCTGGAGTCTCCCCAGGGGAGTCAGTCCTCGTCTCGAATGCGGGCATGCACTTGCGCTTTCCTCCAGAGCGGTAGCAGCAGTGTCACGCAGTCCGCCGCGTGGATCAAAGGATCTATGGTTTTCCCTCGAGTCTTTCCCACGAGGCTTTCCCACGAGGCTTTCCCACAGGGCTGTCCCACGTGCACACGTGGTGGGAGTCGATCCTCGGCTTGAACGTCAAGGCAGTGCAGGGAAAACAGGTTCCTCTGGAATGGACTGACACATCTGGGGGACTCTTGGAATGGTGGCACGACCCTGGAGTTCCTCTCGCCTTTCCTGTGGAGAGCGCCTCCTCTTGAGATGCGACGGGAACGCCGGGAATTCTTTCCCTACGAAACAGGGAAAGGATCCCTCATCTCGAGCTAGGAGGCGGAAACGGGGCTCCCCTGGATGTGTGCGGGACACCACGTGCTTCCTCTCGAGTGGAGACGGGTATGTCGGGGAACTTCTTGAGTTGCAGCAAGGGTTTGAAGGACCCTTTGGAAGTTCCAGTGGTTAGATGTGATTAGCCTGGAGAAGCCTCAGCGGAAATGGGCCTCATCTCACCTGGAGGGCAAAACATCCTGGATATTCTCGAGTTGCGGCAGGTGCTCTCGACTTACGACGGGGACCTCAGGGACCCGCTCTGGTGGCCTCAGGAAAGGCCAGTCCCCAAGCGAGTTCTTCGGGAGCCTCTCGGGATTCCTCTCCCGTCGATGCCGGGGCCTAAGACCTTGTGTGGAGTCGGGGCCGGAACCTGAGGATTCCTCTCCAGTGCTGACATGGATCTTGGGGTACTTCTGGAGTCTCCCCAGGGGAGTCAGTCCTCGTCTCGAATGCGGGCATGCACTTGCGCTTTCCTCCAGAGCGGTAGCAGCAGTGTCACGCAGTCGGCCGCGTGGATCAAAGGATCTATGGTTTTCCATGGAGTCTTTCCCACGAGGCTTTCCCACGAGGCTTTCCCACAGGGCTGTCCCACGTGCACACGTGGTGGGAGTCGATCCTCGGCTTGAACTTCAAGACACTGCAGGGAAAACAGGTTCCTCTGGAATGGATTGACACATCTGGGCGACTCTTGGAATGGTGGCACGACCCTGGAGTTCCTCTCGCCTTTCCTGTGGAGAGCGCCTCCTCTTGAGATGCGACGAGAACGCCGGGAATTCTTTCCCTACGAAACAGGGAAAGGATCCCTCATCTCGAGCTAGGAGGCGGAAACGGGGCTCCCCTGGATGTGTGCGGGACACCACGTGCTTCCTCTCGAGTGGAGACGGGTATGTCGGGAAACTTCTTGAGATGCAGCAAGGGTGTGAAGGACCCTATGGAAGTTCCAGTGGTTAGACGTGATTAGCCTCGAGAAGCCTCAGCGGAAATGGGCCTCATCTCGCCTGGAGGGCAAAACCTCCTGGATTTTCTCGAGTTGCGGCAGGTGCTCTCGACTTACGAAGGGGACCTCAGGGACCCGCTCTGGTGGCCTCAGGAAAGGCCAGTCCCCATGCGAGTTCCTCGGGGGCCTCTCGGGATTCCTCTCCCGTGGATGCCGGGGCCTAAGACCTTGTGTGGAGTCGGGGCCGGAACCTGAGGATTCCTCTCCAGTGCTGACATGGATCTTGGGGTACTTCTGGAGCCTCCACTGGGGAGTCAGTCCTCGTCTCGAATGCGGGCATGCACATGCGCTTTCCTCCAGAGCGGTAGCAGCAGTGTCACGCAGTCCGCCGCGTGGATCAAAGGATCTATGGTTTTCCCTCGAGTCTTTCCCACGAGGCTTTCCCACGAGGCTTTCCCACAGGGCTGTCCCACGTGCACACGTGGTGGGAGTCGATCCTCGGCTTGAACGTCAAGGCAGTGCAGGGAAAACAGGTTCCTCTGGAATGGACTGACACATCTGGGGGACTCTTGGAATGGTGGCACGACCCTGGAGTTCCCCTCGCCTTTCCTGTGGAGAGCGCCTCCTCTTGAGATGCGACGGGAACGCCGGGAATTCTTTCCCTACGAAACAGGGAAAGGATCCCTCATCTCGAGCTAGGAGGCGGAAACGGGGCTCCCCTGGATGTGTGCGGGACCCCACGTGCTTCCTCTCGAGTGGAGACGGGTATGTCGGGGAACTTCTTGAGATGCAGCAAGGATGTGAAGGACCCTTTGGAAGTTCCAGTGGTTAGACGTGATTAGCCTCGAGAAGCCTCATCAGAAATGGGCCTCATCTCGCCTGGAGGGCAAAACCTCCTGGATTTTCTCGAGTTGCGGCAGGTGCTCTCGACTTACGACGGGGACCTCAGGGACCCGCTCTGGTGGCCTCAGGAAAGGCTAGTCCCCATGCGGGTTCCTCGGGGGCCTCTCGGGATTCCTCTCCCGTCGATGCCGGGGCCTAAGACCTTGTGTGGAGTCGGGGCCGGAACCTGAGGATTCCTCTCCAGTGCTGACATGGATCTTGGGGTACTTCTGGAGTCTCCCCAGGGGAGTCAGTCCTCGTCTCGAATGCGGGCATGCACTTGCGCTTTCCTCCAGAGCGGTAGCAGCAGTGTCACGCAGTCCGCCGCGTGGATCAAAGGATCTATGGTTTTCCCTCGAGTCTTTCCCACGAGGCTTTCCCACGAGGCTTTCCCACGAGGCTTTCCCATAGGGCTGTCCCACGTGCACACGTGGTGGGAGTCGATCCTCGGCTTGAACGTCAAGGCAGTGAAGGGAAAACAGGTTCCTCTGGAATGGACTGACACATCTGGGGGACTCTTGGAATGGTGGCACGACCCTGGAGTTCCTCTCGCCTTTCCTGTGGAGAGCGCCTCCTCTTGAGATGCGACGGGAACGCCGGGAATTCTTTCCCTACGAAACAGGGAAAGGATCCCTCATCTCGAGCTAGGAGGCGGAAACGGGGCTCCCCTGGATGTGTGCGGGACCCCACGTGCTTCCTCTCGAGTGGAGACGGGTATGTCGGGGAAATTCTTGAGTTGCAACAAGGGTGTGAAGGACCCTTTGGAAGTTCCAGTGGTTAGACGTGATTAGCCTCGAGAAGCCTCAGCGGAAATGGGCCTCATCTCGCCTGGAGGGCAAAACCTCCTGGATTTTCTCGAGTTGCGGCAGGTTCTCTCGACTTACGATGGGGACCTCAGGGACCCGCTCTCGTGGCCTCAGGAAAGGCCAGTCCCCATGCGAGTTCCTCGGGGGCCTCTCGGCATTCCTCTCCCGTCGATGCCGGGGCCTAAGACCTTGTGTGGAGTCGGGGCCGGAACCTGAGGATTCCTCTCCAGTGCTGACATGGATCTTGGGGTACTTCTGGAGTCTCCCCAGGGGAGTCAGTCCTCGTCTCGAATGCGGGCATGCACTTGCGCTTTCCTCCAGAGCGGTAGCAGCAGTGTCACGCAGTCCGCCGCGTGGATCAAAGGATCTATGGTTTTCCCTCGAGTCTTTCCCACGAGGCTTTCCCACGAGGCTTTCCCACGAGGCTTTCCCATAGGGCTGTCCCACGTGCACACGTGGTGGGAGTCGATCCTCGGCTTGAATGTCAAGGCAGTGAAGGGAAAACAGGTTCCTCTGGAATGGACTGACACATCTGGGGGACTCTTGGAATGGTGGCACGACCCTGGAGTTCCTCTCGCCTTTCCTGTGGAGAGCGCCTCCTCTTGAGATGCGACGGGAACGCCGGGAATTCTTTCCCTACGAAACAGGGAAAGGATCCCTCATCTCGAGCTAGGAGGCGGAAACGTGGCTCCCCTGGATGTGTGCCGGACCCCACGTGCTTCCTCTCGAGTGGAGACGTGTATGTCGGGGAACTTCTTGAGTTGCAGCAAGGGTGTGAAGCACCCTTTGGAAGTTCCAGTGGTTAGATGTGATTGGCTTCGTGAAGCCTCAGCGGAAATGGGCCTCATCTCGCCTGGAGGGCAAAACCTCCTGGATTTTCTCGAGTTGCGGCAGGTGCTCTCGATTACGACGGGGACCTCAGGGACCCGCTCTGGTGGCCTCAGGAAAGGCCAGTCCCGATGCGAGTTCCTCGGGGGCCTCTGGGGATTCCTCTCCCATCGATGCCGGTGCCTAAGACCTTGTGTGGAGTCGGGGCCGGAACCTGAGGATTCCTCTCCAGTGCTGACATGGATCTTGGGGTATTTCTGTTGTCTTCCCAGGAGAGTCAGTCCTCGTCTCGAATGCGGGCATGCACTTGCCATTTCCTCCAGAGCGGTAGCAGCAGTGTCACGCAGTCCGCCGCGTGGATCAAAGGATCTATGGTTTTCCCTCGAGTCTTTCAAACGAGGCTTTCCCACGAGGCTTTCCCACAGGGCTGTCCCACGTGCATACGTGGTGGGAGTCAATCCTCGGCTTGAACGTCAAGGCAGTGCAGGGAAAACAGGTTACTCTGGAATGGACTGACACATCTGGGGGACTCTTGGAATGGTGGCACGACCCTTCAGTTCCTCTCGCCTTTCCTGTGGAGAGCGCCTCCTCTTGAGATGCGACCGGATGGCCGGAATTTCTTTCCCTTCGAAACAGGGAAAGGATCCCTCATCTCGAGCTAGGAGGCGGAAACGGGGCTCCCCTGGATGTGTGCGGGAAACCACGTGCTTCCTCTCGAGTGGAGACGGGTATGTCGGGGAACTTCTTGAGTTGCAGCAATGGGGTGAAGGACCCTTTGGAAGTTCCAGTGGTTAGATGTGATTGGCCTCGAGAAGCCTCAGCGGAAATGGGCCTCATCTCGCCTGGAGGGCAAAACCTCCTGGATTTTCTCGAGTTGCGGCAGGTGCTCTCGACTTACGACGGGGACCTCAGGGACCCGCTCTGGTGGCCTCAGGAAAGGCCAGTCCCCATGCGAGTTCCTCGGGGGCCTCTCGGGATTCCTCTCCCGTCGATGCCAGGGCCTAAGACCTTGTGTGGAGTCGGGGCCGGAACCTGAGGATTCTTCTTCAGTGCTGACATGGACCTTGGGGTACTTCTGGAGTCTCCCCAGGGGAGTCAGTCCTCGTCTCGAATGCGGGCATGCACTTGCGCTTTCCTCCAGAGCGGTAGCAGCAGTGTCACGCAGTCCGCCGCGTGGATCAAAGGATCTATGGTTTTCCCTCGAGTCTTTCCCACGAGGCTTTCCCACGAGGCTTTCCCACAGGGCTGTCCCACGTGCACACGTGGTGGGAATCGATCCTCGGCTTGAACGTCAAGGCAGTGCAGGGAAAACAGGTTCCTCTGGAATGGACTGACACATCTGGGGGACTCTTGGAATGGTGGCACGACCCTGGAGTTCCTCTCGCCTTTCCTGTGGAGAGCGCCTCCTCTTGAGATGCGACGGGAACGCCGGGAATTCTTTCCCTACGAAACAGGGAAAGGATCCCTCATCTCGAGCTAGGAGGCGGAAACGGGGCTCCCCTGGATGTGTGCGGGACACCACGTGCTTCCTCTCGAGTGCAGATGGGTATGTCGGGGAACTTCTTGAGTTGCAGCAAGGGTGTGAAGGACCCTTTGGAAGTTCCAGTGGTTAGACGTGATTAGCCTCGAGAAGCCTCAGTGGAAATGGGCCTCATCTCGCCTGGAGGGCAAAACCTCCTAGATTTTCTCGAGTTCCGGCAGGTGCTCTCGACTTACGACGGGGACCTCAGGGACCCGCTCTGGTGGCCTCAGGAAAGGCCAGTCCCCATGCGAGTTCCTCGGGGGCCTCTCGGGATTCCTCTCCCGTCGATGCCGGGGCCTAAGACCTTGTGTGGAGTCGAGCCCGGAACCTGAGGATTCCTCTCCAGTGCTGACATGGATCTTGGGGTACTTCTGGAGTCTCCCCAGGGGAGTCAGTCCTCCTCTCGAATGCGGACATGCACTTGCGCTTTCCTCCAGAGCGGTAGCAGCAGTGACACGCAGTCCGCCGCGTGGATCAAAGGATCTATGGTTTTCCCTCGAGTCTTTCCCACGAGGCTTTCCTACGAGGCTTTCCCACAGGACTCTCCCACGTGCACAGGTGGTGGGAGTCGATCCTCGGCTTGAACGTCAAGGCCGTGCAGGGAAAACAGGTTCCTCTGGAATGGACTGACACATCTCGGGGACTCTTGGAATGGTGGCACGACCCTGGAGTTCCTCTCGCCTTTCCTGTGGAGAGCGCCTCCTCTTGAGATGCGACGGGAACGCCGGGAATTCTTTCCCTACGAAACAGGGAAAGGATCACTCATCTCGAGCTAGGAGGCGGAAACGGGGCTCCCCTGGTGGTGTGCGGGACACCACGTGCTTCCTCTCGAGTGGAGACGGGTATGTCGGGGAACTTCTTGAGTTGAAGCAAGGGTGTGAAGGACCCTTTGGAAGTTCCAGTGGTTAGATGTGATTGGCCTCGAGAAGCCTCAGCGGAAATGGGCCTCATCTCGCCTGGAGGGCAAAACCTCCTGGATTTTCTCGAGTTGCGGCAGGTGTTCTCGACTTACGACGGGGACCTCAGGGACCCGCTCTGGTGGCCTCAGGAAAGGCCAGTCCCCATGCGAGTTCCACGGGGGCCTCTCGGCATTCCTCTCCCGTCGAGGCCGGGGCCTAAGACCTTGTGTGGAGTCGGGGCCGGAACCTGAGGATTCCTCTCCAGTGTTGACATGGATCTTGGGGTACTTCTGGAGTCTCCCCAGGGGAGTCAGTCCTCGTCTCGAATGCGGGCATGCACTTGCGCTTTCCTCCAGAGCGGTAGCAGCAGTGTCACGCAGTCTGCCGCGTGGATCAAAGGATCTATGGTTTTCCCTCGAGTCTTTCCCACGAGGCTTTCCCACGAGGCTTTCCCACAGGGCTGTCCCACGTGCACACGTGGTGGGAGTCGATCCTCGGCTTGAACGTCAAGGCAGTGCAGGGAAAACAGGTTCCTCTGGAATGGACTGACACATCTGGGGGACTCTTGGAATGGTGTCTCGACCCTGGAGTTCCTCTCGCCTTTCCTGTGGAGAGCGCCTCCTCTTGAGATGCGACGGGAACGCCGGGAATTCTTTCCCTACGAAACAGGGAAAGGATCCCTCATCTCGAGCTAGGAGGCGGAAACGGGGCTCCCCTGGATGTGTGCGGGACCCCACGTGCTTCCTCTCGAGTGCAGACGGGTATGTCGGGGAACTTCTTGAGTTGCAGCAATGGTGTGAAGGACCCTTTGGAAGTTCCAGTGGTTAGACGTGATTAGCCTCGAGAAGCCTCAATGGAAATGGGCCTCATCTCGCCTCGAGGGCAAAACCTCCTAGATTTTCTCGAGTTGCGGCAGGTGCTCTCGACTTACGACGGGGACCTCAGGGACCCGCTCTGGTGGCCTCAGGAAAGGCCAGTCCCCATGCGAGTTCCTCGGGGGCCTCTCGGGATTCCTCTCCCGTCGATGCCGGGGCCTAAGACCTTGTGTGGAGTCGAGCCCGGAACCTGAGGATTCCTCTCCAGTGCTGACATGGATCTTGGGGTACTTCTGGAGTCTCCCCAGGGGAGTCAGTCCTCCTCTCGAATGCGGACATGCACTTGCGCTTTCCTCCAGAGCGGTAGCAGCAGTGACACGCAGTCCGCCGCGTGGATCAAAGGATCTATGGTTTTCCCTCGAGTCTTTCCCACGAGGCTTTCCTACGAGGCTTTCCCACAGGACTCTCCCACGTGCACAGGTGGTGGGAGTCGATCCTCGGCTTGAACGTCAAGGCCGTGCAGGGAAAACAGGTTCCTCTGGAATGGACTGACACATCTGGGGGACTCTTGGAATGGTGGCACGACCCTGGAGTTCCTCTCGCCTTTCCTGTGGAGAGCGCCTCCTCTTGAGATGCGACGGGAACGCCGGGAATTCTTTCCCTACGAAACAGGGAAAGGATCCCTCATCTCGAGCTAGGAGGCGGAAACGGGGCTCCCCTGGTGGTGTGCGGGACACCACGTGCTTCCTCTCGAGTGGAGACGGGTATGTCGGGGAACTTCTTGAGTTGAAGCAAGGGTGTGAAGGACCCTTTGGAAGTTCCAGTGGTTAGATGTGATTGGCCTCGAGAAGCCTCAGCGGAAATGGGCCTCATCTCGCCTGGAGGGCAAAACCTCCTGGATTTTCTCGAGTTGCGGCAGGTGTTCTCGACTTACGACGGGGACCTCAGGGACCCGCTCTGGTGGCCTCAGGAAAGGCCAGTCCCCATGCGAGTTCCACGGGGGCCTCTCGGCATTCCTCTCCCGTCGAGGCCGGGGCCTAAGACCTTGTGTGGAGTCGGGGCCGGAACCTGAGGATTCCTCTCCAGTGTTGACATGGATCTTGGGGTACTTCTGGAGTCTCCCCAGGGGAGTCAGTCCTCGTCTCGAATGCGGGCATGCACTTGCGCTTTCCTCCAGAGCGGTAGCAGCAGTGTCACGCAGTCTGCCGCGTGGATCAAAGGATCTATGGTTTTCCCTCGAGTCTTTCCCACGAGGCTTTCCACGAGGCTTTCCACAGGGCTGTCCCACGTGCACACGTGGTGGGAGTCGATCCTCGGCTTGAACGTCAAGGCAGTGCAGGGAAACAGGTTCCTCTGGAATGGACTGACACATCTGGGGGACTCTTGGAATGGTGTCTCGACCCTGGAGTTCCTCTCGCCTTTCCTGTGGAGAGCGCCTCCTCTTGAGATGCGACGGGAACGCCGGGAATTCTTTCCCTACGAAACAGGGAAAGGATCCCTCATCTCGAGCTAGGAGGCGGAAACGGGGCTCCCCTGGATGTGTGCGGGACCCCACGTGCTTCCTCTCGAGTGCAGACGGGTATGTCGGGGAACTTCTTGAGTTGCAGCAATGGTGTGAAGGACCCTTTGGAAGTTCCAGTGGTTAGACGTGATTAGCCTCGAGAAGCCTCAGTGGAAATGGGCCTCATCTCGCCTGGAGGGCAAAACCTCCTGGATTTTCTCGAGTTGCGGCAGGTGCTCTCGACTTACGACGGGGACCTCAGGGACACGCTCTGGTGGCCTCAGGAAAGGCCAGTCCCTATGCGAGTTCCTCGGGGGCCTCTCGGGATTCCTCTCCCGTCGATGCCGGGGCCTAAGACCTTGTGTGGAGTCGAGCCCGGAACCTGAGGATTCCTCTCCAGTGCTGACATGGATCTTGGGGTACTTCTGGAGTCTCCCCAGGGGAGTCAGTCCTCGTCTCGAATGCGGGCATGCACTTGCGCTTTCCTCCAGAGCGGTAGCAGCAGTGTCACGCAGTCCGCCGCGTGGATCAAAGGATCTATGGTTTTCCCTCGAGTCTTTTCCACGAGTCTTTCCCACGAGGCTTTCCCACAGGGCTGTCCCACGTGCACACGTGGTGGGAGTCGATCCTCGGCTTGAACGTCAAGGCAGTGCAGGGAAAACAGGTTCCTCTGGAATGGACTGACACATCTGGGGGACTCTTGGAATGGTGTCTCGACCCTGGAGTTCCTCTCGCCTTTCCTGTGGAGAGCGCCTCCTCTTGAGATGCGACGGGAACGCCGGGAATTCTTTCCCTACGAAACAGGGAAAGGATCCCTCATCTCGAGCTAGGAGGTGGAAACGGGGCTCCCCTGAATGTGTGCGGGACCCCACGTGCTTCCTCTCGAGTGCAGACGGGTATGTCGGGGAACTTCTTGAGTTGCAGCAATGGTGTGAAGGACCCTTTGGAAGTTCCAGTGGTTAGACGTGATTAGCCTCGAGAAGCCTCAGTGGAAATGGGCCTCATCTCGCCTGGAGGGCAAAACCTCCTGGATTTTCTCGAGTTGCGGCAGGTGCTCTCGACTTACGACGGGGACCTCAGGGACACGCTCTGGTGGCCTCAGGAAAGGCCAGTCCCCATGCGAGTTCCTCGGGGGCCTCTCGGGATTCCTCTCCCGTCGATGCCGGGGCCTAAGACCTTGTGTGGAGTCGAGCCCGGAACCTGAGGATTCCTCTCCAGTGCTGACATGGATCTTGGGGTACTTCTGGAGTCTCCCCAGGGGAGTCAGTCCTCGTCTGGAATGCGGGCATGCACTTGCGCGTTCCTCCAGAGCGGTAGCAGCAGTGTCACGCAGTCTGCCGCGTGGATCAAAGGATCTATGGTTTTCCCTCGAGTCTTTCCCACGAGGATTTCCCACGAGGCTTTCCGACAGGGCTGTCCCACGTGCACACGTGGTGGGAATCGATCCTCGGCTTGAACGTCAAGGCAGTGCAGGGAAAACAGGTTCCTCTGGAATGGACTGACACATCTGGGGGACTCTTGGAATGGTGTCACGACCCTGGAGTTCCTCTCGCCTTTCCTGTGGAGAGCGCCTCCTCTTGAGATGCGACGGGAACGCCGGGAATTCTTTACCTACAAAACAGGGAAAGGATCCCTCATCTCGAGCTAGGAGACGGAAACGGGGCTCCCCTGGATGTGTGCGGGACCCCACGTGCTTCCTCTCGAGTGGAGACGGGTATGTCGGGGAACTTCTTGAGTTGCAGCAAGGGTGTGAAGGACCCTTTGGAAGTTCCAGTGGTTAGATGTGATTGGCCTCGAGAAGCCTCAGCGGAAATGGGCCTCATCTCGCCTGGAGGGCAAAACCTCCTGGATATTCTCGAGTTGCGGCAGGTGCTCTCGACTTACGACGGGGACCTCAGGAAACCGCTCTGGTGGCCTCAGGAAAGGCCAGTCCCCATGCGAGTTCCTCGGGGGCCTCTCGGGATTCCTCTCCCGTCGATGTCGGGGCCTAAGACCTTGTGTGGAGTCGGGGCCGGAACCTGAGGATTCCTCTCCAGTGCTGAAATGGATCTTGGGGTACTTCTGGAGTCTCCCCAGGGGAGTCAGTCCTCGTCTCGAATGCTGGCATGCACTTGCGCTTTCCTCCAGAGCGGTAGCAGCAGTGTCACGCAGTCCGCCGCGTGGATCAAAGGATCTATGGTTTTCCCTCGAGTCTTTTCCACGAGGCTTTCCCACGAGGCTTTCCCACAGGGCTGTCCCACGTGCACACGGGGTGGGAGTCGATCCTCGGCTTGAAACTCAAGGCAGTGCAGGGAAAACAGGTTCCTCTGGAATGGACTGACAAATCTGGGGGATTCTTGGAATGGTGTCACGACCCTGGAGTTCCTCTCCCTTTCCTGTGGAGAGCGCCTCCTCTTGAGATGCGACGGGAACGCCGGGAATTCTTTCCCTACGAAACAGGGAAAGGATCCCTCATCTCGAGCTAGGAGGCGGAAACGGGGCTCCCCTGGATGTGTGCGGGACCCACGTGCTTCCTCACGAGTGGAGACGGGTATGTCGGGGAACTTCTTGAGTTGCAGCAAGGGTGTCAAGGACCCTTTGGAAGTTCCAGTGGTTAGACATGGTTAGCCACGAGAAGCCTCAGCGGAAATGGGCCTCATCTCGCCTGGAGGGCAAAACCTCCTGGATTTTCTCGAGTTGCGGCAGGTGCTCTCGACTTACGACGGGGACCTCAGGGACCCGCTCTGGTGGCATCAGGAAAGGCCAGTCCCGATGCGAGTTCTTCGGGGGCCTCTCAGGATTCCACTCCCGTCGATGCCGGGGCCTAAGACCTTGTGTGGAGTCGGGGCCGGAACCTGAGGATTCCTCTCCAGTGCTGACATGGATCTTGGGGTACTTCTGGAGTCTCCCCAGGGGAGTCAGTCCTCGTCTCGAATGCGGGCATGCACTTGCGCTTTCCTCCAGAGCGGTAGCAGCAGTGTCACGCAGTCCTCCGCGTGGATCAAAGGATCTATGGTTTTCCCTAGAGCCTTTCCCACGAGGCTTTCCCACGAGGCTTTCCCACAGGGCTGTCCCACGTGCACACGTGGTGGGAGTCAATCCTCGGCCTGAACGTCAAGGCAGTGCAGGGAAAACAGGTTCCTCTGGAATGGACTGACACATCTGGGGGACTCTTGGAATGGTGGCACGACCCTGGAGTTCCTCTCGCCTTTCCTGTGGAGAGCGCCTCCTCTTGAGATGCGACGGGAACGCCGGGAATTCTTTCCCTACCAAACAGGGAAAGGATCCCTCATCTCGAGCTAGGAGGCGGAAACGGGGCTCCCCTGGATGTGTGCGGGACACCACGTGCTTCCTCTCGAGTGGAGACGGGTATGTCGGGGAACTTCTTGAGTTGCAGCAAGGGTGTGAAGGACCCTTTGGAAGTTCCAGTGGTTAGATGTGATTGGCCTCGAGAAGCCTCAGCGGAAATGGGCCTCATCTCGCCTGGAGGGCAAAACCTCCTGGATTTTCTCGAGTTGCGGCAGGTGCTCTCGACTTACGACGGGGACCTCAGGGACCCGCTCTGGTGGCGTCAGGAAAGGCCAGTCCCCATGCGAGTTCCTCGGGGGCCTCTCAGGATTCCACTCCCGTCGATGCCGGGGCCTAAGACCTTGTGTGGAGTCGGGGCCGGAACCTGAGGATTCCTCTCCAGTGCTGACATGGATCTTGGGGTACTTCTGGAGTCTCTCCAGGGGAGTCAGTCCTCGTCTCGAATGCGGGCATGCACTTGCGCTTTCCTCCAGAGCGGTAGCAGCAGTGTCACGCAGTCCGCCGCGTGGATCAAAGGATCTGTGGTTTTCCCTCGAGTCTTTCCCACGAGGCTTTCCCACGAGGCTTTCCCACAGGGCTGTCCCACGTGCACACGTGGTGGGAGTCGATCCTCGGCTTGAACGTCAAGGCAGTGCAGGGAAAACAGGTTCCTCTGGAATGGACTGACACATCTGGGGGACTCTTGGAATGGTGGCACGACCCTGGAGTTCCTCTCGCCTTTCCTGTGGAGAGCGCCTCCTCTTGAGATGCGACGGGAACGCCGGGAATTCTTTCCCTACGAAACAGGGAAAGGATCCCTCATCTCGAGCTAGGAGGCGGAAACGGGGCTCCCCTGGATGTGTGCGGGACCCCACGTGCTTCCTCTCGAGTGGAGACGGGTATGTCGGTGACCTTCTTGAGTTGCAGCAAGGGTGTGAAGGACCCTTTGGAAGTTCCAGTGGTTAGATGTGATTGGCCTCGAGAAGCGTCAGCGGAAATGGGCCTCATCTCGCCTGGAGGGCAAAACCTCCGAGATTTTCTCGAGTTGCGGCATGTGCTCTCGACTTACGACGAGGACCTCAGGGACCCGCTTTGGTGGCCTCAGGAAAGGCCAGTCCCCATGCGAGTTCCTCTGGGAATTCCTCTCCCGTCGATGCCGGGGCCTAAGACCTTGTGTGGAGTCGGGGCCGGAACCTGAGGATTCCTCTCCAGTGCTGACATGGATCTTGGGGTACTTCTGGAGTCTCCCCAGGGGAGTCAGTCCTCGTCTCGAATGCGGGCATGCACTTGCGCTTTCCTCCAGAGCGGTAGCAGCAGTGTCACGCAGTCCGCCGCGTGGATCAAAGGATCTATGGTTTTCCCTCGAGTCTTTCCCACGAGGCTTTCCCACGAGGCTTTCCCACAGGGCTGTCCCACGTGCACACGTGGTGGGAGTCGATCCTCGGCTTGAACGTCAAGGCAGTGCAGGGAAAACAGGTTCCTCTGGAATGGACTGACACATCTGGGGGACTCTTGGAATGGTGGCACGACCCTGGAGTTCCTCTCGCCTTTCCTGTGGAGAGCGCCTCCTCTTGAGATGCGACGGGAACGCCGGGAATTCTTTCCCTACGAAACAGGGAAAGGATCCCTCATCTCGAGCTAGGAGGCGGAAACGGGGCTCCCCTGGATGTGTGCGGGACACCACGTGCTTCCTCTCGAGTGGAGACGGGTATGTCGGGGAACTTCTTGAGTTGCAGCAAGGGTTTGAAGGACCCTTTGGAAGTTCCAGTGGTTAGATGTGATTGGCCTCGAGAAGCCTCAGCGGAAATGGGCCTCATCTCGCCTGGAGGGCAAAACCTCCTGGATTTTCTCGAGTTGCGGCAGGTGCTCTCGACTTAAGATGGGGACCTCAGGGACCCGCTCTGGTGGCCTCAGGAAAGGCCAGTCCCCATGCGAGTTCCTCGGGGGCCTCTCGGGATTCCTCTCCCGTCCATGCCGGGGCCTAAGACCTTGTGTGGAGTCGGGGCTGGAACCTGAGGATTCCTCTCCAGTGCTGACATGGATCTTGGGGTACTTCTGGAGTCTCCCCAGGGGAGTCAGTCCTCGTCTCGAATGCGGGCATGCACTTGCGCTTTCCTCCAGAGCGGTAGCAGCAGTGTCACGCAGTCCGCCGCGTGGATCAAAGGATCTATTGTTTTCCCTCGAGTCTTTCCCACGAGGCTTTCCCACGAGGCTTTCCCACAGGGCTGTCCCACGTGCACACGTGGTGGGAGTCGATCCTCGGCTTGAACGTCAAGGCAGTGCAGGGAAAACAGGTTCCTCTGGAATGGACTGACACATCTGGGGGACTCTTGGAATGGTGTCACGACCCTGGAGTTCCTCTCGCCTTTCCTGTGGAGAGCGCCTCCTCTTGAGATGCGACGGGAACGCCGGGAATTCTTTCCCTACGAAACAGGGAAAGGATCCCTCATCTCGAGCTAGGAGGCGGAAACGGGGCTCCCCTGGATGTGTGCGGGACACCACGTGCTTCCTCTCGAGTGGAGACGGGTATGTCGGGGAACTTCTTGAGTTGCAGCAAGGGTGTGAAGGACCCTTTGGAAGTTCCAGTGGTTAGACGTGATTGGCCTCGAGAAGCCTCAGCGGAAATGGGCCTCATCTCGCCTGGAGGGCAAAACCTCCTGGATTTTCTCGAGTTGCGGCAGGTGCTCTCGACTTACGACGGGGACCTCAGGGACCCGCTCTGGTGGCCTCAGGAAAGGCCAGTCCCCATGCGAGTTCCACGGGGGCCTCTCGGAATTCCTCTCCCGTCGAGGCCGGGGCCTAAGACCTTGTGTGGAGTCGGGGCCGGAACCTGAGGATTCCTCTCCAGTGCTGACATGGATCTTGGGGTACTTCTGGAGTCTCCCCAGGGGAGTCAGTCCTCGTCTCGAATGCGGGCATGCACTTGCGCTTTCCTCCAGAGCGGTAGCAGCAGTGTCACGCAGTCCGCCGCGTGGATCAAAGGATCTATGGTTTTCCCTCGAGTCTTTCCCACGAGGCTTTCCCACGAGGCTTTCCCACAGGGCTGTCCAACGTGCACACGTGGTGGGAGTCGATCCTCGGCTTGAACGTCAAGGCAGTGCAGGGAAAACAGGTTCCTCGGGAATGGACTGACACATCTGGGGGACTCTTGGAATGGTGGCACGACCCTGGAGTTCCTCTCGCCTTTCCTGTGGAGAGCGCCTCCTCTTGAGATGCGACGGGAACGCCGGGAATTCTTTCCCTACCAAACAGGGAAAGGATCCCTCATCTCGAGCTAGGAGGCGGAAACGGGGCTCCCCTGGATGTGTGCGGGACCCACGTGCTTCGTCTCGAGTGGAGACGGTATGTCGGGGAACTTCTTGAGTTGCAGCAAGGGTGTGAATGACCCTTTGGAAGTTCAGTGGTTAGACGTGATTAGCCTGGAGAAGCCTCAGCGGAAATGGGCCTCATCTCACCTGGAGGGCAAAACATCCTGGATATTCTCGAGTTGCGGCAGGTGCTCTCGACTTACGACGGGGACCTCAGGGACCCGCTCTGGTGGCCTCAGGAAAGGCCAGTCCCCAAGCGAGTTCTTCGGGAGCCTCTCGGGATTCCTCTCCCGTCGATGCCGGGGCCTAAGACCTTGTGTGGAGTCGGGGCCGGAACCTGAGGATTCCTCTCCAGTGCTGACATGGATCTTGGGGTACTTCTGGAGTCTCCCCAGGGGAGTCAGTCCTCGTCTCGAATGTGGGCATGCACTTGCGCTTTCCTCCAGAGCGGTAGCAGCAGTGTCACGCAGTCCGCCGCGTGGATCAAAGGATCTATGGTTTTCCCTCGAGTCTTTCTCACGAGGCTTTCCCACGAGGCTTTCCCACAGGGCTGTCCCACGTGCACAGGTGGTGGGAGTCGATCCTCGGCTTGAACGTCAAGGCAGTGCAGGGAAAACAGGTTCCTCTGGAATGGACTGACACATCTGGGGGACTCTTGGAATGGTGGCATGACCCTGGAGTTCCTCTCGCCTTACCTGTGGAGAGCCCCTCCTCTTGAGATGCGACGGGAACGCCGGGAATTCTTTCCCTACGAAACAGGGAAAGGATCCCTCATCTCGAGCTAGGAGGCGGAAACGGGGCTCCCCTGGATGTGTGCGGGACACCACGTGCTTCCTCTCGAGTGCAGACGGGTATGTCGGGGAACTTCTTGAGTTGCAGCAAGGGTGTGAAGGACCCTTTGGAAGTTCCAGTGGTTAGATGTGATTGGCCTCGAGAAGCCTCAGCGGAAATGGGCCTCATCTCGCCTGGAGGGCAAAACCTCCTGGATTTTCTCGAGTTGCGGCAGGTGCTCTCGACTTACGACGGGGACCTCAGGGACCCGCTCTGGTGGCCTCAGGAAAGGCCAGTCCCCATGCGAGTTCCTCGGGGGCCTCTCGGGATTCCTCTCCCGTCGATGCCGGGGCCTAAGACCTTGTGTGGAGTCGGGGCCGGAACTTGAGGATTCCTCTCCAGTGCTGACATGGATCTTGGGGTACTTCTGGAGTCTCCCCAGGGGAGTCAGTCCTCGTCTCGAATGCGGGCATGCACTTGCGCTTTCCTCCAGAGCGGTAGCAGCAGTGTCACGCAGTCCGCCGCGTGGATCAAAGGATCTATGGTTTTCCCTCGAGTCTTTCCCACGAGGCTTTCCCACGAGGCTTTCCCACAGGGCTGTCCCACGTGCACACGTGGTGGGAGTCGATCCTCGGCTTGAACGTCAAGGCAGTGCAGGGAAAACAGATTCCTCTGGAATGGACTGACACATCTGGGGGACTCTTGGAATGGTGGCACGACCCTGGAGTTCCTCTCGCCTTTCCTGTGGAGAGCGCCTCCTCTTGAGATGCGACGGGAACGCCGGGAATTCTTTCCCTACGAAACAGGGAAAGGATCCCTCATCTCGAGCTAGGAGGCGGGAACGGGGCTCCCCTGGATGTGTGCGGGACCCCACGTGCTTCCTCTCGAATGGAGACGTGTATGTCGGGGAACTTCTTGAGTTGCAGCAAGGGTGTGAATGACCCTTTGGAAGTTCCAGTGGTTAGACATGATTAGCCTCGAGAAGCCTCAGCGGAAATGGGCCTCATCTCGTCTGGAGGGCAAAACCTCCTGGATTTTCTCGAGTTGCGGCAGGTGCTCTCGACTTACGACGGGGACCTCAGGGGCCCGCTCTGGTGGCCTCAGGAAAGGCCAGTCCCCATGCGAGTTCCTCGGGGGCCTCTCGGGATTCCTCTCCCGTCGATGCCGGGGCCTAAGACCTTGTGTGGAGTCGGGGCCGGAACCTGAGGATTCCTCTCCAGTGCTGACATGGATCTTGGGGTACTTCTGGAGTCTCCCCAGGGGAGTCAGTCCTCGTGTCGAATGCGGGCATGCACTTGAGCTTTCCTCCAGAGCGGTAGCAGCAGTGTCACGCAGTCCGCCGCGTGGATCAAAGGATCTATGGTTTTCCCTCGAGTCTTTCCCAAGAGGCTTTCCCACGAGGCTTTCCCACAGGGCTGTCCCACGTGCACACGTGGTGGGAGTCGATCCTCGGCTTGAACGTCAAGGCAGTGCAGGGAAAACAGGTTCCTCTGGAATGGACTGACACATCTGGGGGACTCTTGGAATGGTGGCATGACCCTGGAGTTCCTCTCGCCTTACCTGTGGAGAGCCCCTCCTCTTGAGATGCGACGGGAACGCCGGGAATTCTTTCCCTACGAAACAGGGAAAGGATCCCTCATCTCGAGCTAGGAGGCGGAAACGGGGCTACCCTGGATGTGTGCGGGACACCACGTGCTTCCTCTCGAGTGCAGACGGGTATGTCGGGGAACTTCTTGAGTTGCAGCAAGGGTGTGAAGGACCCTTTGGAAGTTCCAGTGGTTAGATGTGATTGGCCTCGAGAAGCCTCAGCGGAAATGGGCCTCATCTCGCCTGGAGGTGAAAACCTCCTGGATTTTCTCGAGTTGCGGCAGGTGCTCTCGACTTACGACGGGGACCTCAGGGACCCGCTCTGGTGGCCTCAGGAAAGGCCAGTCCCCATGCGAGTTCCTCGGGGGCCTCTCGGGATTCCTCTCCCGTTGATGCCGGGGCCTAAGACCTTGTGTGGAGTCGGGGCCGGAACTTGAGGATTCCTCTCCAGTGCTGACATGGATCTTGGGGTACTTCTGGAGTCTCCCCAGGGGAGTCAGTCCTCGTCTCGAATGCGGGCATGCACTTGCGCTTTCCTCCAGAGCGGTAGCAGCAGTGTCACGCAGTCCGCCGCGTGGATCAAAGGATCTATGGTTTTCCCTCGAGTCTTTCCCACGAGGCTTTCCCACGAGGCTTTCCCACAGGGCTGTCCCACGTGCACACGTGGTGGGAGTCGATCCTCGGCTTGAACGTCAACGCAGTGCAGGGAAAACAGATTCCTCTGGAATGGACTGACACATCTGGGGGACTCTTGGAATGGTGGCACGACCCTGGAGTTCCTCTCGCCTTTCCTGTGGAGAGCGCCTCCTCTTGAGATGCGACGGGAACCCCGGGAATTCTTTCCCTACGAAACAGGGAAAGGATCCCTCATCTCGAGCTAGGAGGCGGGAACGGGGCTCCCCTGGATGTGTGCGGGACCCCACGTGCTTCCTCTCGAGTGGAGACGTGTATGTCGGGGAACTTCTTGAGTTGCAGCAAGGGTGTGAATGACCCTTTGGAAGTTCCAGTGGTTAGACGTGATTAGCCTCGAGAAGCCTCATCGGAAATGGGCCTCATCTCGTCTGGAGGGCAAAACCTCCTGGATTTTCTCGAGTTGCGGCAGGTGCTCTCGACTTACGACGGGGACCTCAGGGACCCGCTCTGGTGGCCTCAGGAAAGGCCAGTCCCCATGCGAGTTCCTCGGGGGCCTCTCGGGATTCCTCTCCCGTCGATGCCGGGGCCTAAGACCTTGTGGGGAGTCGGAGCCGGAACCTGAGGATTCCTCTCCAGTGCTGACATGGATCTTGGGGTACTTCTGGAGTCTCCCCAGGGGAGTCAGTCCTCCTCTCGAATACGGGCATGCACTTGCGCTTTCCTCCAGAGCGGTAGCAGCAGTGTCACGCAGTCCGCCGCGTGGATCAAAGGATCTATGGTTTTCCTTCGAGTCTTTCCCACGAGTCTTTCCCACGAGGCTTTCCCACAGGGCTGTCCCACGTGCACACGTGGTGGGAGTCGATCCTCGGCTTAAACGTCAAGGCAGTGCAGGGAAAACAGGTTCCTCTGGAATGGACTGACACATCTGGGGGACTCTTGGAATGGTGGCACGACCCTGGAGTTCCTCTCGCCTTTCCTGTGGAGAGCGCCTCCTCTTGAGATGCGACTGGAACGCCGGGAATTCTTTCCCTATGAAACAGGGAAAGGATCCCTCATCTCGAGCTAGGAGGCGGAAACGGGGCTCCCCTGGATGTGTGCGGGACACCACGTGCTTCCTCTCGAGTGGAGATGGGTATGTCGGGGAACTTCTTGAGTTGCAGCAAGGGTGTGAATGACCCTTTGGAAGTTCCAGTGGTTAGACGTGATTGGCCTCGAGAAACCTCAGTGGAAATGGGCCTCATCTCGCCTGGAGGGCAAAACATCCTGGATTTTCTCGAGTTGCGGCAGGTGCTCTCGACTTACGACGGGGACCTCAGGGACCCGCTCTGGTGGCCTCAGGAAAGGCCAGTCCCCAAGCGAGTTCTTCGGGGGCCTCTCGGGATTCCTCTCCCGTCGGTGCCGGGGCCTAAGACCTTGTGTGGAGTCGGGGCCGGAACCTGAGGATTCCTCTCCAGTGCTGACATGGATCTTGGGGTACTTCTGGAGTCTCCCCAGGGGAGTCAGTCCTCGTCTCGAATGCGGTCATGCACTTGCGCTTTCCTCCAGAGCGGTAGCAGCAGTGTCACGCAGTCCGCCGCGTGGATCAAAGGATCTATGGTTTTCCCTCGAGTCTTTCCCACGAGGCTTTCCCACGAGGCTTTCCCACAGGGCTGTCCCACGTGCACACGTAGTGGGAGTCGATCCTCGGCTTGAACGTCAAGGCAGTGCAGGGAAAACAGGTTCCTCTGGAATGGACTGACACATCTGGGGGATTCTTGAAATGGTGGCATGTCCCTGGAGTTCCTCTCGCCTTTCCTGTGGAGAGCGCCTCCTCTTGAGATGCGACGGGAACGCCGGGAATTCTTTCCCTACCAAACAGGGAAAGGATCCCTCATCTCGAGCTAGGAGGCGGAAACGGGGCTCCCCTGGATGTGTGCGGGACCCCACGTGCTTCCTCTCGAGTGCAGACGGGTTTGTCGGGGAACTTCTTGAGTTGCAGCAAGGGTGTGAAGGACCCTTTGGAAGTTCCAGTGGTTAGATGTGATTGGCCTCGAGAAGCCTCAGCGGAAATGGGCCTCATCTCGCCTGGAGGGCAAAACCTCCTGGATTTTCTCGAGTTGCGGCAGGTGCTCTCGACTTACGACGGGGACCTCAGGGACCCGCTCTGGTGGCCTCAGGAAAGGCCAGTACCCATGCGAGTCCCTCGGGGGCCTCTCGGGATTCCTCTCCCGTCGATGCCGGTGCCTAAGACCTTGTGTGGAGTCGGGGCCGGAACCTGAGGATTCCTCTCCAGTGCTGACATGGATCTTGGGGTACTTCTGGAGTCTCCCCAGGGGAGTCAGTCCTCGTCTCGAATGCGGGCATGCACTTGCGCTTTCCTCCAGAGCGGTAGCAGCAGTGTCACGCAGTCCTCCCCGTGGATCAAAGGATCTATGGTTTTCCCTCGAGTCTTTCCCACGAGGCTTTCCCACGAGGCTTTCCCACAGGGCTGTCCCACGTGCACACGTGGTGGGAGTCGATCCTCGGCTTGAACGTCAAGGCAGTGCAGGGAAAACAGGTTCCTCTGGAATGGACTGACACATCTGGGGGACTCTTGGAATGGTGGCACGACCCTGGAGTTCCTCTCGCCTTTCCTGTGGAGAGCGTCTCCTCTTGAGATGCGACGGGAACGCCGGGAATTCTTTCCCTACGAAACAGGGAAAGGATCCCTCACTCGAGCCAGGGGGCGGAAACGGAGCTCCCCTGGATGTGTGCGGGACCCCACGTGCTTCCTCTCGAGTGGAGACGGTATGTCGGGGAACTTCTTGAGTTGCAGCAAGGGTGTGAAGGACCCTTTGGAAGTTCCAGTGGTTAGATGTGATTGGCCTCGAGAAGCCTCAGCGGAAATGGGCCTCATCTCGCCTGGAGGGCAAAACCTCCTGGATTTTCTCGAGTTGCGGCAGGTGCTCTCGGCTTACGATGGGGACCTCAGGGACCCGCTCTGGTGGCCTCAGGAAAGGCCAGTCCCCATGCGAGTTCCTCGGGGGCCTCTCGGGATTCCTCTCCCGTCCATGCCGGGGCCTAAGACCTTGTGTGGAGTCGGGGCTGGAACCTGAGGATTCCTCTCCAGTGCTGACATGGATCTTGGGGTACTTCTGGAGTCTCCCCAGGGAAGTCAGTCCTCGTCTCGAATGCGGGCATGCACTTGCGCTTTCCTCCAGAGCGGTAGCAGCAGTGTCACGCAGTCCTCCCCGTGGATCAAAGGATCTATGGTTTTCCCTCGAGTCTTTCCCACGAGGCTTTCCCACGAGGCTTTCCCACAGGGCTGTCCCACGTGCACACGTGGTGGGAGTCGATCCTCGGCTTGAACGTCAAGGCAGTGCAGGGAAAACAGGTTCCTCTGGAATGGACTGACACATCTGGGGGACTCTTGGAATGGTGGCACGACCCTGGAGTTCCTCTCGCCTTTCCTGTGGAGAGCGTCTCCTCTTGATATGCGACGGGAACGCCGGGAATTCTTTCCCTACGAAACAGGGAAAGGATCCCTCACTCGAGCCAGGGGGCGGAAACGGAGCTCCCCTGGATGTGTGCGGGACCCCACGTGCTTCCTCTCGAGTGGAGACGGTATGTCGGGGAACTTCTTGAGTTGCAGCAAGGGTGTGAAGGACCCTTTGGAAGTTCCAGTGGTTAGATGTGATTGGCCTCGAGAAGCCTCAGCGGAAATGGGCCTCATCTCGCCTGGAGGGCAAAACCTCCTGGATTTTCTCGAGTTGCGGCAGGTGCTCTCGACTTACGACGGGGACCTCAGGGACCCGCTCTGGTGGCCTCAGGAAAGGCCAGTCCCCATGCGAGTTCCTCGGGGGCCTCTCAGGATTCCACTCCCGTCGTTGCCGGGGCCTAAGACCTTGTGTGGAGTCGGGGCCGGAACCTGAGGATTCCTCTCCAGTGCTGACATGGATCTTGGGGTACTTCTGGAGTCTCCCCAGGGGAGTCAGTCCTCGTCTCGAATGCGGGCATGCACTTGCGCTTTCCTCCAGAGCGGTAGCAGCAGAGTCACGCAGTCCTCCGCGTGGATCAAAGGATCTATGGTTTTCCCTCGAGTCTTTCCCACGAGGCTTTCCCACGAGGCTTTCCCACAGGGCTGTCCCACGTGCACACGTGGTGGGAGTCGATCCTCGGCTTGAACGTCTAGGCAGTGCAGGGAAAACAGGTTCCTCTGGAATGGACTGACACATCTGGGGGACTCTTGGAATGGTGGCACGACCCTGGAGTTCCTCTCGCCTTTCCTGTGGAGAGTGCCTCCTCTTGAGATGCGACGGGAACGCCGGGAATTCTTTCCCTACGAAACAGGGAAAGGATCCCTCATCTCGAGCTAGGAGGCGGAAACGGGTCTCCCCTGGATGTGTGCGGGACACCACGTGCTTCCTCTCGAGTGGAGACGGGTATGTCGGGGAACTTCTTGAGTTGCAGCAAGGGTGTGAAGGACCCTTTGGAAGTTCCAATGGTTAGATGTGATTAGCCTCGAGAAGCCTCAGCGGAAATGGTCCTCATCTCGCCTGGAGGGCAAAACCTCCTGGATTTTCTCGAGTTGCGGCAGGTGCTCTCGACTTACGACGGGGACCTCAGGGACCCGCTCTGGTGGCCTCAGGAAAGGCCAGTCCCCATGCTAGTTCCTCCGGGGCCTGTCGGCATTCCTCTCCCGTCGATGCCGGGGCCTAAGACCATGTGTGGAGTCGGGGCCGGAACCTGAGGATTCCTCTCCAGTGCTGACATGGATCTTGGGGTACTTCTGGAGTCTCCCCAGGGGAGTCAGTCCTCGTCTCGAATGCGGGCATGCACTTGTGCTTTCCTCCAGAGCGGTAGCAGCAGTGTCACGCAGTCCGCCGCGTGGATCAAAGGATCTATGGTTTTCCCTCGAGTCTTTCCCACGAGGGTTTCCCACGAGGCTTTCCCACAGGGCTGTCCCACGTGCACACGTGGTGGGAGTCGATCCTCGGCTTGAACGTCAAGGCAGTGCAGGGAAAACAGGTTCCTCTGGAATGGACTGACACATCTGGGGGACTCTTGGAATGGTGGCACGACCCTGGAGTTCCTCTCGAATTTCCTGTGGAGAGCGCCTCCTCTTGAGATGCGACGGGAACGCCGGGAATTCGTTCCCTACGAAACAGGGAAAGGATCACTCATCTCGAGCTAGGAGGCGGAAACGGGGCTCCCCTGGATGTGTGGGGACCCACGTGCTTCGTCTCGAGTGGAGACGGTATGTCGGGGAACTTCTTGAGTTGCAGCAAGGGTGTGAAGGACCATTTGGAAGTTCCAGTGGTTAGATGTGATTGGCCTCGAGAAGCCTCAGCGGAAATGGGCCTCATCTCGCCTGGAGGGCAAAAGCTCCTGGATTTTCTCGAGTTGCGGCAGGTGCTCTCGACTTACGACGGGGACCTCAGGGACCCGCTCTGGTGGCCTCAGGAAAGGCCAGTCCCCATGCGAGTTCCACGGGGGCCTCTCGGGATTCCTCTCCCTTCGATGCCGGGGCCTAAGACCTTGTGTGGAGTCGGGGCCGGAACCTGAGGATTCCTCTCCAGTGTTGACATGGATCTTGGGGTACTTCTGGAGTCTCCCCAGGGGAGTCAGTCCTCGTCTCGAATGCGGGCATGCACTTGCGCTTTCCTCCAGAGCGGTAGCAGCAGTGTCACGCAGTCCGCCGCGTGGATCAAAGGATCTATGTTTTTCCCTCGAGTCTTTCCCACGAGGCTTTCCACGAGGCTTTCCCACAGGGCTGTCCCACGTGCACACGTGGTGGGAGTCGATCCTCGGCTTCAACGTCAAGGCAGTGCAGGGAAAACAGGTTCCTCTGGAATGGACTGACACATCTGGGGGACTCTTGGAATGGTGGCACGACCCTGGAGTTCCTCTCGCCATTCCTGTGGAGAGCGCCTCCTCTTGAGATGCGACGGGATCGCCGGGAATTCTTTCCCTACGAAACAGGGAAAGGATCCCTCATCTCGAGCTAGGAGGCGGAAACGGGGCTCCCCTGGATGTGTGCGGGACCCACGTGTTTCCTCTCCAGGGGAGACGGGTATGTCGGGGAACTTCTTGAGTTGCAGCAAGGGTGTGAATGACCCTTTGGAAGTTCCAGTGGTTAGACGTGATTAGCCTCGAGAAGCCTCAGCGGAAATGGGCCTCATCTCGCCTGGAGGGCAAAACCTCCTGGATTTTCTCGAGTTGCGGCAGGTGCTCTCGACTTACGACGGGGACCTCAGGGACCCGCTCTTGTGGCCTCAGGAAAGGCCAGTCCCCATGCGAGTTCCTCGGGGGCCTCTCGGGATTCCTCTCCCGTCGATGCCGGGGCCTAAGACCTTGTGTGGAGTCGGGGCTGGAACCTGAGGATTCCTCTCCAGTGCTGACATGGATCTTGGGGTACTTCTGGAGTCTCCCAAGGGGAGTCGTCCTCGTCTCGAATGCGGGCATGCACTTGCGCTTTCCTCCAGAGCGGTAGCAGCAGTGTCACGCAGTCCGCCGCGTGGATCAAAGGATCTATGGTTTTCCCTCGAGTCTTTCCCTCGAGGCTTTCACACGAAGCTTTCCCACAGGGCTGTCCCACGAGCACACGTGGTGGGAGTCGATCTTCGGCTTGAACGTCAAGGCAGTGCAGGGAAAACAGGTTCCTCTGGAATGGACTGACACATCTGGGGGACTCTTGGAATGGTGGCATGACCCTGGAGTTCCTCTCGCCTTTCCTGTGGAGAGCGCCTCCTCTTGAGATGCGACGGGAACGCCGGGAATTCTTTCCCTACGAAACAGGGAAAGGATCACTCATCTCGAGCTAGGAGGCGGAAATGGGTCTCCCCTGGATGTGTGCGGGACACCACGTGCTTCCTCTCGAGTGGAGACGGGTATGTCGGGGAACTTCTTGAGTTGCAGCAAGGGTGTGAAGCACCCTTTGGCAGTTCCAGTGGTTAGACGTGATTAGCCTCGAGAAGCCTCAGCAGAAATGGGCCTCATCTCGCCTGGAGGGCAAATCCTCCTGGATTTTCTCGAGTTGCGGCAGGTGCTCTCGACTTACGACGGGGACCTCAGGGACCCGTTTTGCTGGCCTCAGGAAAGGCCAGTCCCCATGCGAGTTCCACGGGGGCATCTCGGGATTCCTCTCCCGTCAATGCCGGGGCCTAAGACCTTGTGTGGAGTCGGGGCCGGAACCTGAGGATTCCTCCCCAATGCTGACATGGATCTTGGGGTACTTCTGGAGTCTCCCAAGGGGAGTCAGTCCTCGTCTCGATTGCGGGCATGCACTTGCGCTTTCCTCCAGAGCGGTAGCAGCAGTGTCACGCAGTCCGCCGCGTGGATCAAAGGATCTATGGTTTTCCCTCGAGTCTTTCCCACGAGGCTTTCCCACGAGGCTTTCCCACAGGGCTGTCCCACGTGCACACGTGGTGGGAGTCGATCCTCGGCTTGAACGTCAAGGCAGTGCAGGGAAAACAGGTTCCTCTGGAATGGACTGACACATCTGGGGGACTCTTGGAATGGTGGCACGACCCTGGAGTTCCTCTCGCGTTTCCTGTGGAGAGCGCCTCCTCTTGAGATGCGACGGGAACGCCGGGAATTCTTTCCCTACGAAACAGGGAAAGGATCCCTCATGTCGAGCTAGGAGGCGGAAACGGGGCTCCCCTGGATGTGTGCGGGACCCACGTGCTTCCTCTCCAGTGGAGAAGGGTATGTCGGGGAACTTCTTGAGTTGCAGCAACGGTGTGAAGTGCCCTTTGGAAGTTCCAGTGGTTAGATGTGATTAGCCTCGAGAAGCGTCTTTGGAAATGGGCCTCATCTCGCCTGGAGGGCAAAACCTCCTGGATTTTCTCGAGTTGCGGCAGGTGCTCTCGACTTACGACGGGGACCTCAGGGACCCGCTCTGGTGGCCTCAGGAAAGGCCAGTCCCCATGAGAGTTCCTCGGGGGCCTCTCGGGATTCCTCTCCCGTCGATGCCGGGGCCTAAGACCTTGTGTGGAGTCGGGGCCGGAACCTGAGGATTCCTCTCCAGTGCTGACATGGATCTTGGGGTACTTCTGGAGTCTCCCCAGGGGAGTCAGTCCTCGTCTCGAATGCGGGCATGCACTTGCGCTTTCCTCCAGAGCGGTAGCAGCAGTGTCACGCAGTCCGCCGCGTGGATCAAAGGATCTATGCTTTTCCCTCGAGTCTTTCCCACGAGGCTTTCCCACGAGGCTTTCACACAGGGCTGTCCCACGAGCACACGTGGTGGGAGTCGATCCTCGGCTTGAACGTCAAGGCAGTGCAGGGAAAACAGGTTCCTCTGGAATGGACTGACACATCTAGGGGACTCTTGGAATGGTGGCACGACCCTGGAGTTCCTCTCGCCTTTCCTGTGGAGAGCGCCTCCTCTTGAGATGCAACGGGAAGGCCGGGAATTCTTTCCCTACGAAACAAGGAAAGGATCCCTCATCTCGAGCTAGGAGGCGGAAACGGGGCTCCCCTGGATGTGTGCGGGACACCACGAGCTTCCTCTCGAGTGGAGACGGGTATGTCGCGGAACTGCTTGAGTTGCAGCAAGGGTGTGAAGGACCCTTTGGAAGTTCCAGTGGTTAGATGTGATCAGCCTCGAGAAGCCTCAGCAGAAATGGGCCTCAACTCGCCTGGAGGGCAAAACCTCCTAGATTTTCTCGAGTTGTGGCAGGTGCTCTTCCCTTACGACGGGGACCTCAGGGACCCGCTCTGGTGGCCTCAGGAAAGGCCAGTCCCCATGCGAGTTCCTCGGGGGCCTCTCGGGATTCCTCTCCCGTCGATGCCGGGGCCTAAGACCTTGTGTGGAGTCGGGGCTGGAACCTGAGGATTCCTCTCCAGTGCTGACATGGATCTTGGGGTACTTCTGGAGTCTCCCAAGGGGAGTCGTCCTCGTCTCGAATGCGGGCATGGACTTGCGCTTTCCTCCCGAGCGGTAGCAGCAGTGTCACGCAGTCCGCCGCGTGGATCAAAGGATCTATGATTTTCCCTCGAGTCTTTCCCACGAGGATTTCCCACGAAGCTTTCCCACAGGGCTGTCCCACGAGCACACGTGGTGGGAGTCGATCCTCGGCTTGAACGTCAAGGCAGTGCAGGGAAAACAGGTTCCTCTGGAATGGACTGACACATCTAGGGGACTCTTGGAATGGTGGCATAACCCTGGAGTTCCTCTCGCCTTTCCTGTGGAGAGCGCCTCCTCTTGAGATGCGACGGGAACGCCGGGAATTCTTTCCCTACGAAACAGGGAAAGGATCCCTCATCTCGAGCTAGGAGGCGGAAACGGGGCTCCCCTGGATGTGTGCGGGACCCCACGTGCTTCCTCTCGAGTGGAGACAGGTATGTCGGGGAACTTCTTGAGTTGCAGCAAGGGTGTGAAGGACCGTTTGGAAATTCCAGTGGTTAGATGTGATTGGCCTCGAGAAGCCTCATCGGAAATGGGCCTCATCTCGCCTGGAGCGCGAAACTTCCTGGATTTTCTCAAGTTGTGGCAGGTGCTCTCGACTTACGACGGGGACCTCAGGGACCCGCTCTGGTGGCCTCAGAAAAGGCCAGTCCCCATGCGAGTTCCTCGGTGGCCTCTCGGGATTCCTCTCCCGTCAATGCCAGGGCCTAATTCCTTGTGTGGAGTCGGGGCCGGAACCTGAGGATTCCTCTCCAGTACTGACATGGATCTTGGGGTACTTCTGGAGTCTCCCCAGGGGAGTCAGTCCTCGTCTCGAATGCGGGCATGCACTTGCGCTTTCCTCCAGAGCGGTAGCAGCAGTGTCACGCAGTCCGCCACGTGGATCAAATGATCTATGGTTTTCCCTTGAGTCTTTCCCACGAGGCTTTCCCACGAGGCTTTCCCACAGGGCTGTCCCACGTGCACACGTGGTGGGAGTCGATCCTCGGCTTGAACGTCAAGGCAGTGAAGGGAAAACAGGTTCCTCTTGAATGGACTGACACATCTGGGGTACTCTTGGAATGGTGGCACGACCCTGGAGTTCCTCTCGCCTTTCCTGTGGAGAGCGCCTCCTCTTGAGATGCGACGGGAACGCAGGAATTCTTTCCTACGAAACAGGGAAAGGATCCATCATCTCGAGCTAGGAGGCGGAAACGGGGCTCCCCTGGATGTGTGCGGGACCCCACGTGCTTCCTCTCGAGTGGAGACGGGTATGTCGGGGAACTTCTTGAGTTGCAGCAAGGGTGTGAAGGACCCTTTGGAAGTTCCAGTGGTTAGATGTGATTGGCCTCGAGAAGCCTCAGCGGAAATGGGCCTCATCTCGCCTGGAGGGCAAAACCTCCTGGATTTTCTCGAGTTGAGGCAGGTGCTCTCGACTTACGACGGGGACCTCAGGGACCCGCTCTGGTGGCCTCAGGAAAGGCCAGTCCCCATGCGAGTTCCTCGTGGGCCTGTCGGCATTCCTCTCCCGTCGATGCCGGGGCCTAAGACCTTGTGTGGAGTCGGGGCCGGAACCTGAGGATTCCTCTCCAGTGCTGACAAGGATCTTGGGGTACTTCTGGAGTCTCCCCAGGGGAGTCAGTCCTCGTCTCGAATGCGGGCATGCACTTGCGCTTTCCTCCAGAGCGGTAGCAGCAGTGTCACGCAGTCCGCCGCGTGGATCAAAGGATCTATGGTTTTCCCTCGAGTCTTTCCCACGAGGCTTTCCCACGAGGCTTTCCCACAGGGCTGTCCCACGTGCACACGTGGTGGGAGTCGATCCTCGGCTTGAACGTCAAGGCAGTGCAGGGAAAACAGGTTCCTCTGGAATGGACTGACACATCTGGGGGACTCTTGGAATGGTGGCACGACCCTGGAGTTCCTCTCGCCTTTCCTGTGGAGAGCGCCTCCTCTTGAGATGCGACGGGAACGCCGGGAATTCTTTCCCTACGAAACAGGGAAAGGATCCCTCATCTCGAGCTAGGAGGCGGAAACGGGGCTCCCCTGGATGTGTGCGGGACCCCACGTGCTTCCTCTCGAGTGGAGACGAGTATGTCGGGGAACTTCTTGAGTTGCAGCAAGGGTGTGAAGGACCCTTTGGAAGTTCCAGTGGTTAGATGTGATTAGCCTCGAGAAGCCTCATCGGAAATGGGCCTCATCTCGCCTGGAGGGCAAAACCTCCTGGATTTTCTCAAGTTGCGGCAGGTGCTCTCGACTTACGACGGGGACCTCAGGGACCCGCTCTGGTGGCCTCAGGAAAGGCCAGTCCCCATGCGAGTTCCTCGGGGGCCTCTCGGGATTCCTCTCCCGTCGATGCCGGGGCCTAAGACCTTGTGTGGAGTCGGGGCCGGAACCTGAGGATTCCTCTCCAGGGCTGACATGGATCTTGGGGTACTTCTGGAGTCTCCCCAGGGGAGTCAGTCCTCGTCTGGAATGCGGGCATGCACTTGCGCTATCCTCCAGAGCGGTAGCAGCAGTGTCACGCACTCCGCCGCGTGCATCAAAGTATCTATGGTTTTCCCTCTAGTCTTTCCCACGAGGCTTTCCCACGAGGCCTTCCCAAGGGCTGTCCCACGTGCACACGTGGTGGGAGTCGATCCTCGGCTTGAACGTGAAGGCAGTGCAGGGAAAACAGGTTCCTCTGGAATGGACTGACATATCTGGGGGACACTTTGGATGGTGGCACGACGATGGAGTCCTCTCGCCTTTCCTGTGGAGAGCGCCTCCTCTTGAGATGCGACGGGAACACCGGGAATTCTTTCCCTACGAAACAGGGAAAGGATCCCTCATCTCGAGCTTGGAGGCGGAAACGGGGCTCCCCTGGATGTGTGCGGGACCCTCGTGCTTCCTCTCGAGTGGAGACGGGTATGTCGGGGAACTTCTTGAGTTGCAGCAAGGGTGTCAAGGACCCTTTGGAAGTTCCAGTGGTTAGACGTGATTAGCCTCTAGAAGCCTCAGCGGAAATGGGCCTCATCTCGCCTGGAGGGCAAAACCTCCTGGATTTTCTCGAGTTGCGGCAGGTGCTCTCGACTTACGACCGGGACCTCAGGGACCCGCTCTGGTGGCCTCAGGAAAGGCCAGTCCCCATGCGAGTTCCTCGGGGGCCTCTCGGGATTCCTCATCCGTCGATGCCGGGGCATAAGACCTTGTGTGGAGTCGGGGCCGGAACCTGAGGATTCCTCTCCAGTGCTGACATGGATCTTGGGGTACTTCTGGAGTCTCCCCAGGGGAGTCAGTCTTCGTCTCGAATGCGAGCATGCACTTGCGCTTTCCTCCAGAGCGGTAGCAGCAGTGTCACGCAGTCCGCCGCGTGGATCAAAGGATCTATGGTTTTCCCTCGAGTCTTTCCCACGAGGCTTTCCCACGAGGCTTTCCACAGGGCTGTCCCACGTGCACACGTGGTGTGACTCGATTCTCGGCTTGAACGTCAAGGCAGTGCAGGGAAAACAGGTTCCTCTGGAATGGACTGACATATCTGGGGGACACTTTGGATGGTGGCACGACGCTGGAGTCCTCTCGCCTTTCCTGTGGAGAGGGCCTCCTCTTGAGATGCGACGGGAACACCGGGAATTCTTTCCCTACGAAACAGGGAAAGGATCCCTCTTCTCGAGCTAGGAGGCGGAAATGGGGCTCCCCTGGATGTTTGCGGGACCCCACGTGCTTCCTCTCCAGTGGAGACGGGTATGTCGGGGAACTTCTTGAGTTGCAACAAGGGTGTGAAGGACCCTTTGGAAGTTCCAGTGGTTAGATGTGATTGGCCTCGAGAAGCCTCAGCGGAAATGGGCCTCATCTCGCCTGGAGGGCAAAACCTCCTGGATTTTCTCGAGTTGCGGCAGGTGCTCTCCACTTACGACGGGGACCTCAGGGACCCGCTCTGGTGGCCTCAGGAAAGGGCAGTCCCCATGCGACTACCTCGGGGGCCTCTCGGGATTCCTCTCCCGTCCATGCCGGGGCCTAAGACCTTGTGTGGAGTCGGGGCCGGAACCAGAAGATTCCTCTCCAGTGCTGACATGGATCTTGGGGTACTTCTGGAGTCTCCCCAGGGGAGTCAGTCCTCGTTTCGAATGCGGGCATGCACTTGCGCTTTCCTCCAGAGCGGTAGCAGCAGTGTCACGCAGTCCGTCGCGTGGATCAAAGGGTCTATGGTTTTCCCTCGAGTCTTTCCCACGAGGCTTTCCCACGAGGCTTTCCCACAGGGCTGTCCCACGTGCACACGTGGTGGGAGTCGATCCTCGGCTTGAACGTCAAGGATGTGCAGGGAAAACAGGTTCCTCTGGAATGGACTGACACATATGGGGTCTCTTGGAATGGTGGCACGACCCTGGAGTTCCTCTCGCCTTTCCTGTGGGAGTGCCTCCTCTTGAGATGCGACGGGAACGCCGGGAATTCTTTCCCTACGAAACAGGGAAAGGATCCCTCATCTCGAGCTAGGAGGTGGAAACGGGGCTACCCTGGATGTGTGCGGGACCCCACGTGCTTCCTCTCGAGTGGAGACAGGTATGTCGGGGAACTTCTAGAGTTGCAGCAAGGGTGTGAAGGACCCTTTGGAAGTTCCAGTGGTTAGATGTTATTGGCCTCGAGAAGCCTCAGCGGAAATGGGCCTCATCTCGCCTGGAGGGCAAAACCTCCTGGATTTTCTCGAGTTGCGGCATGTGCTCTCGACTTACGACGGGGACCTCGGGGACCCGCTCTGGTGGCCTCAGGAAAGGCCAGTCCCCATGCGAGTTCCTCGGGGGCCTCTCGGGATTCCTCTCCCGTCGATGCCGGGGCCTAAGACCTTGTGTGGAGTCGGGGCCGGAACCTGAGGATTCCTCTCCAGTGCTGACATGGATCTTGGGGTTCTTCTGGAGTCTCCCCAGGGGAGTCAGTCCTCGTCTCGAATGCGGGCATGCACTTGCGCTTTCCTCCAGAGCGGTAGCAGCAGTGTCACGCAGTCCGCCGCGTGGATCAAAGGATCTATGGTTTTCCCTCGAGTCTTTCCCACGAGGCTTTCCCACGAGGCTTTCCACAGGGCTGTCCCACGTGCACACGTGGTGGGAGTCGATCCTCGGCTTCAACGTCAAGGCAGTAAAGGGAAAACAGGTTCCTCTGGAATGGACTGACACATATGGGGTCTCTTGGAATGGTGGCACGACCCTGGAGTTCCTCTCGCCTTTCCTGTGGGAGTGCCTCCTCTTGAGATGCGACGGGAACGCCGGGAATTCTTTCCCTACGAAACAGGGAAAGGATCCCTCATCTCGAGCTAGGAGGTGGAAACGGGGCTACCCTGGATGTGTGCGGGACCCCACGTGCTTCCTCTCGAGTGGAGACAGGTATGTCGGGGAACTTCTAGAGTTGCAGCAAGGGTGTGAAGGACCCTTTGGAAGTTCCAGTGGTTAGATGTTATTGGCCTCGAGAAGCCTCAGCGGAAATGGGCCTCATCTCGCCTGGAGGGCAAAACCTCCTGGATTTTCTCGAGTTGCGTCATGTGCTCTCGACTTACGACGGGGACCTCGGGGACCCGCTCTGGTGGCCTCAGGAAAGGCCAGTCCCCATGCGAGTTCCACGGGGGCCTCTCCGGATTCCTCTCCCGTCGATGCCGGGGCCTAAGACCTTGTGTGGAGTCGGGGCCGGAACCTGAGGATTCCTCTCCAGTGCTGACATGGATCTTGGGGTACTTCTGGAGTCTCCCCAGGGGAGTCAGTCCTCGTCTCGAATGCGGGCATGCACTTGCGCTTTCCTCCAGAGCGGTAGCAGCAGTGTCACGCAGTCCGCCGCGTGGATCAAAGGATCTATGGTTTTCCCTCGAGTCTTTCCCACGAGGCTTTCCCACGAGGCTTTCCACAGGGCTGTCCCACGTGCACACGTGGTGGGAGTCGATCCTCGGCTTCAACGTCAAGGCAGTAAAGGGAAAACAGGTTCCTCTGGAATGGACTGACACATCTGGGGGACTCTTGGAATGGTGGCACAACCCTGGAGTTCCTCTCGCCTTTCCTGTTGAGAGCGCCTCCTCTTGAGATGCGACGGGAACGCCGGGAATTCTTTCCCTACGAAACAGGGAAAGGATCCCTCATCTCGAGCTAGGAGGTGGAAACGGGGCTACCCTGGATGTGTGCGGGACCCCACGTGCTTCCTCTCGAGTGGAGACGGGTATGTCGGGGAACTTCTAGATTTGCAGCAAGGGTGTGAAGGACCCTTTGGAAGTTCCCGTGGTTAGATGTGATTGGCCTCGAGAAGCCTCAGCGGAAATGGGCCTCATCTCGCCTGGAGGGCAAAACCTCCTGAATTTTCTCGAGTTGCGGCAGGTGCTCTCGACTTACGACGGGGACCTCAGGGACCCGCTCTGGTGGCCTCAGGAAAGGCCAGACCCCATGCGAGTTCCTCGGGGGCCTCTCGGGATTCCTCTCCCGTCGATGCCGGGGCCTAAGACCTTGTGTGGAGTCGGGGCCGGAACCTGAGTATTCCTCTCCAGTGCTGACATGGATCTTGGGGTACTTCTGGAGTCTCCCCAGGGGAGTCAGTCCTCGTCTCGAATGCGGGCATGCACTTGCGCTTTCCTCCAGAGCGGTAGCAGCAGTGTCACGCAGTCCGCCGCGTGGATCAAAGGATCTATGGTTTTCCCTTGAGTCTTTCTCACGAGGCTTTCCCACGAGGCTTTCCCACAGGGCTGTCCCACGTGCACACGTGGTGGGAGTCGATCCTCGGCTTGAACGTCAAGGCAGTGCAGGGAAAACAGGTTCCTCTGGAATGGACTGACACATTTGGGGGACTCTTGGAATGGTGGCACGACCCTGGAGTTCCTCTCGCCTTTCCTGTGGAGAGCGCCTCCTCTTGAGATGCGACGGGAACGCCGGGAATTCTTTCCCTACGAAACAGGGAAAGGATCCCTCATCTCGAGCTAGGAGGCGGAAACGGGGCTCCCCTGGATGTGTGCGGGACCCCACGTGCTTCCTCTCGAGTGGAGACGGGTATGTCTGGGAACTTCTTGAGTTGCAGCAAGGGTGTGAAGGACCCTTTGGAAGTTCCAGTGGTTAGACGTGATTAGCCTCGAGAAGCCTCAGCGGAAATGGGCCTCATCTCGCCTGGAGGGCAAAACCTCCTGGATTTTCTCGAGTTGCGGCAGGTGCTCTCGACTTACGACGGGGACCTCAGGGACCCGCTCTGGTGGCCTCAGGAAAGGCCAGTCCCCATGCGAGTTCCTCGGGGGCCTCTCGGGATTCCTCTCCCGTCGATGCCGGGGCCTAAGACCTTGTGTGGAGTCGGGGCCGGAACCTGAGGATTCCTCTCCAGTGCTGACATGGATCTTGGGGTACTTCTGGAGTCTCCCCAGGGGAGTCAGTCCTCGTCTCGAATGCGGGCATGCACTTGGGCTTTCCTCCAGAGCGGTAGCAGCAGTGTCACGCAGTCCGCCGCGTGGATCAAAGGATCTATGGTTTTCCCTCGAGTCTTTCCCACGAGGCTTTCCCACGAGGCTTTCCCACAGGGCTGTCCCACGTGCACAAGTGGTGGGAGTCGATCCTCGGCTTGAACGTCAAGGCAGTGCAGGGAAAACAGGTTCCTCTGGAATGGACTGACACATCTGGGGGACTCTTGGAATGGTGGCACGACCCTGGAGTTCCTCTCGCCTTTCCTGTGGAGAGCGCCTCCTCTTGAGATGCGACGGGAACGCCGGGAATTCTTTCCCTACGAAACAGGGAAAGGATCCCTCATCTCGAGCTAGGAGGCGGAAACGGGGCTCCACTGGATGTGTGCGGGACCCCACGTGCTTCCTCTCGAGTGGAGACGGGTATGTCGGGGAACTTCTTGAGTTGCAGCAAGGGTGTGAAGGACCCTTTGGAAGTTCCAGTGGTTAGACGTGATTAGCCTCGAGAAGCCTCAGCGGAAATGGGCCTCATCTCGCCTGGAGGGCAAAACCTCCTGGATTTTCTCGAGTTGCGGCAGGTGCTCTCGACTTCCGACGGGGACCTCAGGGACCCGCTCTGGTGGCCTCAGGAAAGGCCAGTCCCCATGCGAGTTCCTCGGGGGCCTCTCGGGATTCCTCTCCCGTCGATGCCGGGGCCTAAGACCTTGTGTGGAGTCGGGGCCGGAACCTGAGGATTCCTCTCCAGTGCTGACATGGATCTTGGGGTACTTCTGGAGTCTCCCCAGGGGAGTCAGTCCTCGTATCGAATGCGGGCATGCACTTGGGCTTTCCTCCAGAGCGGTAGCAGCAGTGTCACGCAGTCCGCCGCGTGGATCAAAGGATCTATGGTTTTCCCTCGAGTCTTTCCCACGAGGCTTTCCCACGAGGCTTTCCCACAGGGCTGTCCCACGTGCACACGTGCTGGGAGTCGATCCTCGGCTTGAACGTCAAGGCAGTGCAGGGAAAACAGGTTCCTCTGGAATGGACTGACACATCTGGGGGACTCTTGGAATGGTGGCACGACCCTGGAGTTCCTCTCGCCTTTCCTGTGGAGAGCGTCTCCTCTTGAGATGCGACGGGAACGCCGGGAATTCTTTACCTACGAAACAGGGAAAGGATCCCTCATCTCGAGCTATGAGGCGGAAACGGGGCTCCCCTGGATGTGTGCGGGACCCCACGTGCTTCCTCTCGAGTGGAGACGGGTATGTCGGGGAACTTCTTGAGTTGCAGCAAGGGTGTGAATGACCCTTTGGAAGTTCCAGTGGTTAGACGTGATTAGCCTCGAGAAGCCTCAGCGGAAATGGGCCTCATCTCGCCTGGAGGGCAAAACCTCCTGGATTTTCTCGAGTTGCGGCAGGTTCTCTCGACTTACGACGGGGACCTCAGGGACCCGCTCTGGTGGCCTCAGGAAAGGCCAGTCCCCATGCGAGTTCCTCGGGGGCCTCTCGGGATTCCTCTCCCGTCGATGCCGGGGCCTAAGACCTTGTGTGGAGTCGGGGCCGGAACCTGAGGATTCCTCTCCAGTGCTGACATGGATCTTGGGGTACTTCTGGAGTCTCCCCAGGGGAGTCAGTCCTCGTCTCGAATGCGGGCATGCACTTGCGCTTTCCTCCAGAGCGGTAGCAGCAGTGTCACGCAGTCCGCCGCGTGGATCAAAGGATCTATGGTTTTCCCTTGAGTCTTTCTCACGAGGCTTTCCCACGAGGCTTTCCCACAGGGCTGTCCCACGTGCACACGTGGTGGGAGTCGATCCTCGGCTTGAACGTCAAGGCAGTGCAGGTAAAACAGGTTCCTCTGGAATGGACTGACACATCTGGGGGACTCTTGGAATGGTGGCACGACCCTGGAGTTCCTCTCGCCTTTCCTGTGGAGAGCGCCTCCTCTTGAGATGCGACGGGAACGCCGGGAATTCTTTCCCTACTAAACAGGGAAAGGATCCCTCATCTCGAGCTAGGAGGCGGAAACGGGGCTCCCCTGGATGTGTGCGGGACCCCACGTGCTTCCTCTCGAGTGGAGACGGGTATGTCTGGGAACTTCTTGAGTTGCAGCAAGGGTGTGAAGGACCCTTTGGAAGTTCCAGTGGTTAGACGTGATTAGCCTCGAGAAGCCTCAGCGGAAATGGGCCTCATCTCGCCTGGAGGGCAAAACCTCCTGGATTTTCTCGAGTTGCGGCAGGTGCTCTCGACTTACGACGGGGACCTCAGGGACCCGCTCTGGTGGCCTCAGGAAAGGCCAGTCCCCATGCGAGTTCCTCGGGGGCCTCTCGGGATTCCTCTCCCGTCGATGCCGGGGCCTAAGACCTTGTGTGGAGTCGGGGCCGGAACCTGAGGATTCCTCTCCAGTGCTGACATGGATCTTGGGGTACTTCTGGAGTCTCCCCAGGGGAGTCAGTCCTCGTCTCGAATGCGGGCATGCACTTGGGCTTTCCTCCAGAGCGGTAGCAGCAGTGTCACGCAGTCCGCCGCGTGGATCAAAGGATCTATGGTTTTCCCTCGAGTCTTTCCCACGAGGCTTTCCCACGAGGCTTTCCCACAGGGCTGTCCCACGTGCACAAGTGGTGGGAGTCGATCCTCGGCTTGAACGTCAAGGCAGTGCAGGGAAAACAGGTTCCTCTGGAATGGACTGACACATCTGGGGGACTCTTGGAATGGTGGCACGACCCTGGAGTTCCTCTCGCCTTTCCTGTGGAGATCGCCTCCTCTTGAGATGCGACGGGAACGCCGGGAATTCTTTCCCTACGAAACAGGGAAAGGATCCCTCATCTCGAGCTAGGAGGCGGAAACGGGGCTCCCCTGGATGTGTGCGGGACCCCACGTGCTTCCTCTCGAGTGGAGACGGGTATGTCGGGGAACTTCTTGAGTTGCAGCAAGGGTGTGAAGGACCCTTTGGAAGTTCCAGTGGTTAGACGTGATTAGCCTCGAGAAGCCTCAGCGGAAATGGGCCTCATCTCGCCTGGAGGGCAAAACCTCCTGGATTTTCTCGAGTTGCGGCAGGTGCTCTCGACTTACGACGGGGACCTCAGGGACCCGCTCTGGTGGCCTCAGGAAAGGCCAGTCCCCATGCGAGTTCCTCGGGGGTCTCTCGGGATTCCTCTCCCGTCGATGCCGGGGCCTAAGACCTTGTGTGGAGTCGGGGCCGGAACCTGAGGATTCCTCTCCAGTGCTGACATGGATCTTGGGGTACTTCTGGAGTCTCCCCAGGGGAGTCAGTCCTCGTCTCGAATGCGGGCATGCACTTGCGCTTTCCTCCAGAGCGGTAGCAGCAGTGTCACGCAGTCCGCCGCGTGGATCAAAGGATCTATGGTTTTCCCTTGAGTCTTTCTCACGAGGCTTTCCCACGAGGCTTTCCCACAGGGCTGTCCCACGTGCACACGTGGTGGGAGTCGATCCTCGGCTTGAACGTCAAGGCAGTGCAGGGAAAACAGGTTCCTCTGGAATGGACTGACACATTTGGGGGACTCTTGGAATGGTGGCACGACCCTGGAGTTCCTCTCGCCTTTCCTGTGGAGAGCGCCTCCTCTTGAGATGCGACGGGAACGCCGGGAATTCTTTCCCTTCGAAACAGGGAAAGGATCCCTCATCTCGAGCTAGGAGGCGGAAACGGGGCTCCCCTGGATGTGTGCGGGACCCCACGTGCTTCCTCTCGAGTGGAGACGGGTATGTCGGGGAACTTCTTGAGTTGCAGCAAGGGTGTGAAGGACCCTTTGGAAGTTCCAGTGGTTAGACGTGATTAGCCTCGAGAAGCCTCAGCGGAAATGGGCCTCATCTCGCCTGGAGGGCAAAACCTCCTGGATTTTCTCGAGTTGCGGCAGGTGCTCTCGACTTCCGACGGGGACCTCAGGGACCCGCTCTGGTGGCCTCAGGAAAGGCCAGTCCCCATGCGAGTTCCTCGGGGGCCTCTCGGGATTCCTCTCCCGTCGATGCCGGGGCCTAAGACCTTGTGTGGAGTCGGGGCCGGAACCTGAGGATTCCTCTCCAGTGCTGACATGGATCTTGGGGTACTTCTGGAGTCTCCGCAGGGGAGTCAGTCCTCGTCTCGAATGCGGGCATGCACTTGGGCTTTCCTCCAGAGCGGTAGCAGCAGTGTCACGCAGTCCGCCGCGTGGATCAAAGGATCTATGGTTTTCCCTCGAGTCTTTCCCACGAGGCTTTCCCACGAGGCTTTCCCACAGGGCTGTCCCACGTGCACACGTGGTGGGAGTGGATCCTCGGCTTGAACGTCAAGGCAGTGCAGGGAAAACAGGTTCCTCTGGAATGGACTGACACATCTGGGGGACTCTTGGAATGGTGGCACGACCCTGGAGTTCCTCTCGCCTTTCCTGTGGAGAGCGCCTCCTCTTGAGATGCGACGGGAACGCCGGGAATTCTTTCCCTACGAAACAGGGAAAGGATCCCTCATCTCGAGCTAGGAGGCGGAAACGGGGCTCCCCTGGATGTGTGCGGGACCCCACGTGCTTCCTCTCGAGTGGAGACGGGTATGTCGGGGAACTTCTTGAGTTGCAGCAAGGGTGTGAAGGACCCTTTGGAAGTTCCAGTGGTTAGACGTGATTAGCCTCGAGAAGCCTCAGCGGAAATGGGCCTCATCTCGCCTGGAGGGCAAAACCTCCTGGATTTTCTCGAGTTGCGGCAGGTGCTCTCGACTTCCGACGGGGACCTCAGGGACCCGCTCTGGTGGCCTCAGGAAAGGCCAGTCCCCATGCGAGTTCCTCGGGGGCCTCTCGGGATTCCTCTCCCGTCGATGCCGGGGCCTAAGACCTTGTGTGGAGTCGGGGCCGGAACCTGAGGATTCCTCTCCAGTGCTGACATGGATCTTGGGGTACTTCTGGAGTCTCCGCAGGGGAGTCAGTCCTCGTCTCGAATGCGGGCATGCACTTGGGCTTTCCTCCAGAGCGGTAGCAGCAGTGTCACGCAGTCCGCCGCGTGGATCAAAGGATCTATGGTTTTCCCTCGAGTCTTTCCCACGAGGCTTTCCCACGAGGCTTTCCCACAGGGCTGTCCCTCGTGCACACGTGGTGGGAGTCGATCCTCGGCTTGAACGTCAAGGCAGTGCAGGGAAAACAGGTTCCTCTGGAATGGACTGACACATCTGGGGGACTCTTGGAATGGTGGCACGACCCTGGAGTTCCTCTCGCCTTTCCTGTGGAGAGCGCCTCCTCTTGAGATGCGACGGGAACGCCGGGAATTCTTTCCCTACGAAACAGGGAAAGGATCCCTCATCTCGAGCTAGGAGGCGGAAACGGGGCTCCCCTGGATGTGTGCGGGACCCCACGTGCTTCCTCTCGAGTGGAGACGGGTATGTCGGGGAACTTCTTGAGTTGCAGCAAGGGTGTGAAGGACCCTTTGGAAGTTCCAGTGGTTAGACGTGATTAGCCTCGAGAAGCCTCAGCGGAAATGGGCCTCATCTCGCCTGGAGGGCAAAACCTCCTGGATTTTCTCGAGTTGCGGCAGGTGCTCTCGACTTACGACGGGGACCTCAGGGACCCGCTCTGGTGGCCTCAGGAAAGGCCAGTCCCCATGCGAGTTCCTCGGGGGCCTCTCGGGATTCCTCTCCCGTCGATGCCGGGGCCTAAGACCTTGTGTGGAGTCGGGGCCGGAACCTGAGGATTCCTCTCCAGTGCTGACATGGATCTTGGGGTACTTCTGGAGTCTCCCCAGGGGAGTCAGTCCTCGTCTCGAATGCGGTCATGCACTTGCGCTTTCCTCCAGAGCGGTAGCAGCAGTGTCACGCAGTCCGCCGCGTGGATCAAAGGATCTATGGTTTTCCCTTGAGTCTTTCTCACGAGGCTTTCCCACGAGGCTTTCCCTCAGGGCTGTCCCACGTGCACACGTGGTGGGAGTCGATCCTCGGCTTGAACGTCAAGGCAGTGCAGGGAAAACAGGTTCCTCTGGAATGGACTGACACATTTGGGGGACTCTTGGAATGGTGGCACGACCCTGGAGTTCCTCTCGCCTTTCCTGTGGAGAGCGCCTCCTCTTGAGATGCGACGGGAACTCCGGGAATTCTTTCCCTACGAAACAGGGAAAGGATCCCTCATCTCGAGCTAGGAGGCGGAAACGGGGCTCCCCTGGATGTGTGCGGGACCCCACGTGCTTCCTCTCGAGTGGAGACGGGTATGTCGGGGAACTTCTTGAGTTGCAGTAAGGGTGTGAAGGACCCTTTGGAAGTTCCAGTGGTTAGACGTGATTAGCCTCGAGAAGCCTCAGCGGAAATGGGCCTCATCTCGCCTGGAGGGCAAAACCTCCTGGATTTTCTCGAGTTGCGGCAGGTGCTCTCGACTTACGACGGGGACTTCAGGGACCCGCTCTGGTGACCTCAGGAAAGGCCAGTCCCCATGCGAGTTCCTCGGGGGCCTCTCGGGATTCCTCTCCCATTGATGCCGGGGCCTAAGACCTTGTGTGGAGTCGGGGTCGGAACCTGAGGATTCCTCTCCAGTGCTGACATGGATCATGGGGTACTTCTGGAGTCTCCCCAGGGGAGTCAGTCCTCGTCTCGAATGCGGGCATGTACTTGCGCTTTCCTCCAGAGCGGTAGCAGCAGTGTCACGCAGTCCGCCGCGTGGATCAAAGGATCTATGGTTTTTCCTCGAGTCTTTCCCACGAGGCTTTCCCACGAGGCTTTCCCACAGGGCTGTCCCACGTGCACACGTGGTTTGAGTGGATCCTCGGCTTGAACGTCAAGGCAGTGCAGGGAAAACAGGTTCCTCTGGAATGGACTGACACATCTGGGGGACTCTTGGAATGGTGGCACGACCCTGGAGTTCCTCTCGCCTTTCCGGTGGAGAGCGCCTCCTCTTGAGATGCGACGGGAACGCCGGGAATTCTTTCCCTACGAAACAGGGAAAGGATCCCTCATCTCGAGCTAGGAGGCGGAAACGGGGTTCCCCTGGATGTGTGCGGGATACCACGTGCTTCCTATCGAGTTGAGACGGGTATGTCGGGGAACTTCTTGAGTAGCAGCAAGGGTGTGATGGACCCTTTGGAAGTTCCAGTGTTTAGATGTGATTGGCCTCGAGAAGCCTCAGCGGAAATGGGCCTCATCTCGCCTGGAGGGCAAAACCTCCTGGATTTTCTCGAGTTGCGGCAGGTGCTCTCGACTTACGACGGGGACCTCAGGGACCCGCTCTGGTGGCCTCAGGAAAGGCCAGTCCCCATGCGAGTTCCTCGGGGGCCTCTCGGGATTCCTCTCCCGTCGATGCCGGGGCCTAAGACCTTGTGTGGAGTCGGGGCCGGAACCTGAGGATTCCTCTCCAGTGCTGACATGGATCTTGGGGTACTTCTGGAGTCTCCCCAGTGGAGTCAGTCCTCGTCTCGAATGCGGGCATGCACTTGCGCTTTCCACCAGAGCGGTAGCAGCAGTGTCACGCAGTCCGCCGCGTGGATCAAAGGATCTATGGTTTTCCCTCGAGTCTTTCCCACGAGGCTTTCCCACGAGGCTTTCCCACAGGGCTGTCCCACGTGCACACGTGGTGGGAGTGGATCCTCGGCTTGAACGTCAAGGCAGTGCAGGGAAAACAGGTTCCTCTGGAATGGACTGACACATCTGGGGGACTCTTGGAATGGTGTCACGACCCTGGAGTTCCTCTCGCCTTTCCTGTGGAGAGCGCCTCCTCTTGAGATGCGACGGGAACGCCGGGAATTCTTTACCTACGAAACAGGGAAAGGATCCCTCATCTCGAGCTAGGAGGCGGAAACGGGGCTCCCCTGGATGTGTGCGGGATACCACGTGCTTCCTATCGAGTTGAGACGGGTATGTCGGGGAACTTCTTGAGTAGCAGCAAGGGTGTGAAGGACCCTTTGGAAGTTCCAGTGTTTAGATGTGATTGGCCTCGAGAAGCCTCAGCGGAAATGGGCCTCATCTCGCCTGGAGGGCAAAACCTCCTGGATTTTCTCGAGTTGCGGCAGGTGCTCTCGACTTACGACGGGGACCTCAGGGACCCGCTCTGGTGGCCTCAGGAAAGGCCAGTCCCCATGCGAGTTCCTCGGGGGCCTCTCGGGATTCCTCTCCCGTCGATGCCGGGGCCTAAGACCTTGTGTGGAGTCGGGGCCGGAACCTGAGGATTCCTCTCCAGTGCTGACATGGATCTTGGGGTACTTCTGGAGTCTCCCCAGGGGAGTCAGTCCTCGTCTCGAATGCGGGCATGCACTTGCGCTTTCCTCCAGAGCGGTAGCAGCAGTGTCACGCAGTCCGCCGCGTGGATCAAAGGATCTATGGTTTTCCCTCGAGTCTTTCCCACGAGGCTTTCCCACGAGGCTTTCCCACAGGGCTGTCCCACGTGCACACGTGGTGGGAGTCGATCCTCGGCTTGAACGTCAAGGCAGTGCAGGGAAAACAGGTTCCTCTGGAATGGACTGACACATCTGGGGGACTCTTGGAATGGTGGCACGACCCTGGAGTTCCTCTCGCCTTTCCTGTGGAGAGCGCCTCCTCTTGAGATGCGACGGGAACGCCGGGAATTCTTTACCTACGAAACAGGGAAAGGATCCCTCATCTCGAGCTAGGAGGCGGAAACGGGGCTCCCCTGGATGTGTGCGGGACCCCACGTGCTTCCTCTCGAGTGGAGACGTGTATGTCGGGGAACTTCTTGAGTTTCAGCAAGGGTGTGAAGGACCCTTTGGAAGTTCCAGTGGTTAGACGTGATTAGCCTCGAGAAGCCTCAGCGGAAATGGGCCTCATCTCGCCTGGAGGGCAAAACCTCCTGGATTTTCTCGAGTTGCGGCAGGTGCTCTCGACTTACGACGGGGACCTCAGGGACCCGCTCTGGTGGCCTCAGGAAAGGCCAGTCCCCATGCGAGTTCCTCGGGGGCCTCTCGGGATTCCTCTCCCGTCGATGCCGGGGCCTAAGACCTTGTGTGGAGTCGGGGCCGGAACCTGAGGATTCCTCTCCAGTGCTGAAATGGATCTTGGTGTACTTCTGGAGTCTCCCCAGGGGAGTCAGTCCTCGTCTCGAATGCGGGCATGTACTTGCGCTTTCCTCCAGAGCGGTAGCAGCAGTGTCACGCAGTCCGCCGCGTGGATCAAAGGATCTATGGTTTTCCCTCGAGTCTTTCCCACGAGGCTTTCCCACGAGGCTTTCCCACAGGGCTGTCCCACGTGCACACGTGGTGGGAGTCGATCCTCGGCTTGAACGTCAAGGCAGTGCAGGGAAAACAGGTTCCTCTGGAATGGACTGACCCATCTGGGCGTCTCTTGGAATGGTGGCACGACCCTGGAGTTCCTCTCGCCTCTCCTGTGGAGAGCGCCTCCTCTTGAGATGCGACGGGAACGCCGGGAATTCTTTCCCTAAGAAACAGGGAAAGGATCCCTCATCTCGAGCTAGGAGGCGGAAACGGGCTCCCCTGGATGTGTGCGGGACCCCACGTGCTTCCTCTCGAGTGGAGACGGGTATGTCGGGGAACTTCTTGAGTTGCAGCAAGGGTGTGAAGGACCCTTTGGAAGTTCCAGTGGTTAGATGTGATTAGCCTCGAGAAGCCTCAGCGGAAATGGGCCTCATCTCGCCTGGAGGGCAAAACCTCCTGGATTTTCTCGAGTTGCGGCATGTGCTCTCGACTTACGACGGGGACCTCAGGGACCCGCTCTGGTGACCTCAGGAAAGGCCAGTCCCCATGCGAGTTCCTCGGGGGCCTCTCGGGATTCCTCTCCCATTGATGCCGGGGCCTAAGACCTTGTGTGGAGTCGGGGTCGGAACCTGAGGATTCCTCTCCAGTGCTGACATGGATCATGGGGTACTTCTGGAGTCTCCCCAGGGGAGTCAGTCCTCGTCTCGAATGCGGGCATGTACTTGCGCTTTCCTCCAGAGCGGTAGCAGCAGTGTCACGCAGTCCGCCGCGTGGATCAAAGGATCTATGGTTTTTCCTCGAGTCTTTCCCACGAGGCTTTCCCACGAGGCTTTCCCACAGGGCTGTCCCACGTGCACACGTGGTTTGAGTGGATCCTCGGCTTGAACGTCAAGGCAGTGCAGGGAAAACAGGTTCCTCTGGAATGGACTGACACATCTGGGGGACTCTTGGAATGGTGGCACGACCCTGGAGTTCCTCTCGCCTTTCCTGTGGAGAGCGCCTCCTCTTGAGATGCGACGGGAACGCCGGGAATTCTTTCCCTACGAAACAGGGAAAGGATCCCTCATCTCGAGCTAGGAGGCGGAAACGGGGCTCCCCTGGATGTGTGCGGGATACCACGTGCTTCCTATCGAGTTGAGACGGGTATGTCGGGGAACTTCTTGAGTAGCAGCAAGGGTGTGAAGGACCCTTTGGAAGTTCCAGTGTTTAGATGTGATTGGCCTCGAGAAGCCTCAGCGGAAATGGGCCTCATCTCGCCTGGAGGGCAAAACCTCCTGGATTTTCTCGAGTTGCGGAAGGTGCTCTCGACTTACGACGGGGACCTCAGGGACCCGCTCTGGTGGCCTCAGGAAAGGCCAGTCCCCATGCGAGTTCCTCGGGGGCCTCTCGGGATTCCTCTCCCGTCGATGCCGGGGCCTAAGACCTTGTGTGGAGTCGGGGCCGGAACCTGAGGATTCCTCTCCAGTGCTGACATGGATCTTGGGGTACTTCTGGAGTCTCCCCAGGGGAGTCAGTCCTCGTCTCGAATGCGGGCATGCACTTGCGCTTTCCTCCAGAGCGGTAGCAGCAGTGTCACGCAGTCCGCCGCGTGGATCAAAGGATCTATGGTTTTCCCTCGAGTCTTTCCCACGAGGCTTTCCCACGAGGCTTTCCCACAGGGCTGCCCCACGTGCACACGTGGTGGGAGTGGATCCTCGGCTTGAACGTCAAGGCAGTGCAGGGAAAACAGGTTCCTCTGGAATGGACTGACACATCTGGGGGACTCTTGGAATGGTGGCACGACCCTGGAGTTCCTCTCGCCTTTCCTGTGGAGAGCGCCTCCTCTTGAGATGCGACGGGAACGCCGGGAATTCTTTACCTACGAAACAGGGAAAGGATCCCTCATCTCGAGCTAGGAGGCGGAAACGGGGCTCCCCTGGATGTGTGCGGGATACCACGTGCTTCCTATCGAGTTGAGACGGGTATGTCGGGGAACTTCTTGAGTAGCAGCAAGGGTGTGAAGGACCCTTTGGAAGTTCCAGTGTTTAGATGTGATTGGCCTCGAGAAGCCTCAGCGGAAATGGGCCTCATCTCGCCTGGAGGGCAAAACCTCCTGGATTTTCTCGAGTTGCGGCAGGTGCTCTCGACTTACGACGGGGACCTCAGGGACCCGCTCTGGTGGCCTCAGGAAAGGCCAGTCCCCATGCGAGTTCCTCGGGGGCCTCTCGGGATTCCTCTCCCGTCGATGCCGGGGCCTAAGACCTTGTGTGGAGTCGGGGCCGGAACCTGAGGATTCCTCTCCAGTGCTGACATGGATCTTGGGGTACTTCTGGAGTCTCCCCAGGGGAGTCAGTCCTCGTCTCGAATGCGGGCATGCACTTGCGCTTTCCTCCAGAGCGGTAGCAGCAGTGTCACGCAGTCCGCCGCGTGGATCAAAGGATCTATGGTTTTCCCTCGAGTCTTTCCCACGAGGCTTTCCCACGAGGCTTTCCCACAGGGCTGTCCCACGTGCACACGTGGTGGGAGTGGATCCTCGGCTTGAACGTCAAGGCAGTGCAGGGAAAACAGGTTCCTCTGGAATGGACTGACACATCTGGGGGACTCTTGGAATGGTGGCACGACCCTGGAGTTCCTCTCGCCTTTCCTGTGGAGAGCGCCTCCTCTTGAGATGCGACGGGAACGCCGGGAATTCTTTCCCTACGAAACAGGGAAAGGATCCCTCATCTCGAGCTAGGAGGCGGAAACGGGGCTCCCCTGGATGTGTGCGGGACCCCACGTGCTTCCTCTCGAGTGAAGACGGGTATGTCGGGGAACATCTTGAGTTGCAGCAAGGGTGTGAAGGACCCTTTGGAAGTTCCAGTGGTTAGACGTGATTAGCCTCGAGAAGCCTCAGCGGAAATGGGCCTCATCTCGCCTGGAGGGCAAAACCTCCTGGATTTTCTCGAGTTGCGGCAGGTGCTCTCGACTTACGACGGGGACCTCAGGGACCCGCTCTGGTGGCCTCAGGAAAGGCCAGTCCCCATGCGAGTTCCTCGGGGGCCTCTCGGGATTCCTCTCCGGTCGATGCCGGGGCCTAAGACCTTGTGTGGAGTCGGGGCCGGAACCTGAGGATTCCTCTCCAGTGCTGACATGGATCTTGGGGTACTTCTGGAGTCTCCCCAGGGGAGTCAGTCCTCGTCTCGAATGCGGGCATGCACTTGCGCTTTCCTCCAGAGCGGTAGCAGCAGTGTCACACAGTCCGCCGCGTGGATCAAAGGATCTATGGTTTTCCCTCGAGTCTTTCCCACGAGGCTTTCCCACGAGGCTTTCCCACAGGGCTGTCCCACGTGCACAGGTGGTGGGAGTCGATCCTCGGCTTGAACGTCAAGGCAGTGCAGGGAAAACAGGTTCCTCTGGAATGGACTGACCCATCTGGGGGACTCTTGGAATGGTGGCACGACCCTGGAGTTCCTCTCGCCTTTCCTGTGGAGAGCGCCTCCTCTTGAGTTGCGACGGGAACGCCGGGAATTCTTTCCCTAAGAAACAGGGAAAGGATCCCTCATCTCGAGCTAGGAGGCGGAAACGGGGCTCCCCTGGATGTGTGCGGGACCCCACGTGCTTCCTCTCGAGTGGAGACGGGTATGTCGGGGAACTTCTTGAGTTGCAGCAAGGGTGTGAAGGACCCTTTGGAAGTTCCAGTGGTTAGATGTGATTAGCCTCGAGAAGCCTCAGCGGAAATGGGCCTCATCTCGCCTGGAGGGCAAAACCTCCTGGATTTTCTCGAGTTGCGGCATGTGCTCTCGACTTACGACGGGGACCTCAGGGACCCGCTCAGGTGACCTCAGGAAAGGCCAGTCCCCATGCGAGTTCCTCGGGGGCCTCTCGGCATTCCTCTCCGATTGATGCCGGGGCCTAAGACCTTGTGTGGAGTCAGGGCCGGAACCTGAGGATTCCTCTCCAGTGCTGACATGGATCTTGGGGTACTTCTGGAGCCTCCCCAGGGGAGTCAGTCCTCGTCTCGAATGCGGGCATGCACTTGCGCTTTCCTCCAGAGCGGTAGCATCAGTGTCACGCAGTCCGCCGCGTGGATCAAAGGATCTATGGTTTTCCCTCGAGTCTTTCCCACGAGGCTTTCCCACGAGGCTTTCCCACAGGGCTGTCCCACGTGCACACGTGGTGGATTGGATCCTCGGCTTGAACGTCAAGGCAGTGCAGGGAAAACAGGTTCCTCTGGAATGGACTGACACATCTGGGGGACTCTTGGAATGGTGGCACGACCCTGGAGTTCCTCTCGCCTTTCCTGTGGAGAGCGCCTCCTCTTGAGATGCGACGGGAACGCCGGGAATTCTTTCCCTACGAAACAGTGAAAGGATCCCTCATCTCGAGCTAGGAGGCGGAAACGGGGCTCCCCTGGATGTGTGCGGGATACCACGTGCTTCCTATCGAGTTGAGACGGTATGTCGGGGAACTTCTTGAGTAGCAGCAAGGGTGTGAAGGACCCTTTGGAAGTTCCAGTGGTTAGATGTGATTGGCCTCGAGAAGCCTCAGCGGAAATGTGCCTCATCTCGCTTGGAGGGCAAAACCTCCTGGATTTTCTCGAGTTACGGCAGGTGCTCTCGACTTACGACGGGGACCTCAGGGACCCGCTCTGGTGGCCTCAGGAAAGGCCAGTCCCCATGCGAGTTCCTCGGGGGCCTCTCGGGATTCCTCTCCCTTCGATGCCGGGGCCTAAGACCTTGTGTGGAGTCGGGGCCGGAACCTGAGGATTCCTCTCCAGTGCTGACATGGATCTTGGGGTACTTCTGGAGTCTCCCCAGGGGAGTCAGTCCTCGTCTCGAATGCGGGCATGCACTTGCGCTTTCCTCCAGAGCGGTAGCAGCAGTGTCACGCAGTCCGCCGCGTGGATCAAAGGATCTATGGTTTTCCCTCGAGTCTTTCCCACGAGGCTTTCCCACGAGGCTTTCCCACAGGGCTGTCCCACGTGCACACGTGGTGGTAGTCGATCCTCGGCTTGAACGTCAAGGCAGTGCAGGGAAAACAGGTTCCTCTGGAATGGACTGACACATCTGGGGGACTCTTGGAATGGTGGCACGACCCTGGAGTTCCTCTCGCCTTTCCTGTGGAGAGCGCCTCCTCTTGAGATGCGACGGGAACGCCGGGAATTCTTTCCCTACGAAACAGGGAAAGGATCCCTCATCTCGAGCTAGGAGGCGGAAACGGGGCTCCCCTGGATGTGTGCGGGACCCCACGTGCTTCCTCTCGAGTGGAGACGGGTATGTCGGGGAACTTCTTGAGTTGCAGCAAGGGTGTGAAGGACCCTTTGGAAGTTCCAGTGGTTAGATGTGATTAGCCTCGAGAAGCCTCAGCGGAAATGGGCCTCATCTCGCCTGGAGGGCAAAACCTCCTGGATTGTCTCGAGTTGCGGCAGGTGCTCTCGACTTACGACGGGGACCTCAGGGACCCGCTCTGGGGGCCTCAGGAAAAGCCAGTCCCCATGCGAGTTCCTCGGGGGCCTCTCGGCATTCCTCTCCCGTCGATGCCGGGGCCTAAGACCTTGTGTGGAGTCGGGGCTGGAACCTGAGGATTCCTCTCCAGTGCTGACATGGATCATGGGGTAGTTCTGGAGTCTCCCCAGGGGAGTCAGTCCTCGTCTCGAATGCGGGCATGTACTTGCGCTTTCCTCCAGAGCGGTAGAAGCAGTGTCACGCAGTCCGCCGCGTGGATCAAAGGATCTATGGTTTTCCCTCGAGTCTTTCCCACGAGGCTTTCCCACGAGGCTTTCCCACGAGGCTTTCCCACAGGGCTGTCCCACGTGCACAGGTGATGGGAGTGGATCCTCGGCTTGAACGTCAAGGCAGTGCAGGGAAAACAGGTTCCTCTGGAATGGACTGACCCATCTGGGCGTCTCTTGGAATGGTGGCACGACCCTGGAGTTCCTCTCGCCTCTCCTGTGGAGAGCGCCTCCTCTTGAGATGCGACGGGAACGCCGGGAATTCTTTCCCTAAGAAACAGGGAAAGGATCCCTCATCTCGAGCTAGGAGGCGGAAACGGGGCTCCCCTGGATGTGTGCGGGACCCCACGTGCTTCCTCTCGAGTGGAGACGGGTATGTCGGGGAACTTCTTGAGTTGCAGCAAGGGTGTGAAGGACCCTTTGGAAGTTCCAGTGGTTAGATGTGATTAGCCTCGAGAAGCCTCAGCGGAAATGGGCCTCATCTCGCCTGGAGGGCAAAACATCCTGGATTTTCTCGAGTTGCGGCATGTGCTCTCGACTTACGACGGGGACCTCAGGGACCCGCTCTGGTGACCTCAGGAAAGGCCAGTCCCCATGCGAGTTCCTCGGGGGCCTCTCGGGATTCCTCTCCCATTGATGCCGGGGCCTAAGACCTTGTGTGGAGTCGGGGCCGGAACCTGAGGATTCCTCTCCAGTGCTGACATGGATCTTGGGGTACTTCTGGAGTCTCCCCAGGGGAGTCAGTCCTCGTCTCGAATGCGGGCATGCACTTGCGCTTTCCTCCAGAGCGGTAGCAGCAGTGTCACACAGTCCGCCGCGTGGATCAAAGGATCTATGGTTTTCCCTCGAGTCTTTCCCACGAGGCTTTCCCACGAGGCTTTCCCACAGGGCTGTCCCACGTGCACAGGTGGTGGGAGTCGATCCTCGGCTTGAACGTCAAGGCAGTGCAGGGAAAACAGGTTCCTCTGGAATGGACTGACCCATCTGGGCGTCTCTTGGAATGGTGGCACGACCCTGGAGTTCCTCTCGCCTCTCCTGTGGAGAGCGCCTCCTCTTGAGATGCGACGGGAACGCCGGGAATTCTTTCCCTAAGAAACAGGGAAAGGATCCCTCATCTCGAGCTAGGAGGCGGAAACGGGGCTCCCCTGGGTGTTTACGGGACCCCACGTGCTTCCTCTCGAGTGGAGACGGGTATGTCGGGGAACTTCTTGAGTTGCAGCAAGGGTGTGAAGGACCCTTTGGAAGTTCCAGTGGTTAGATGTGATTAGCCTCGAGAAGCCTCAGCGGAAATGGGCCTCATCTCGCCTGGAGGGCAAAACCTCCTGGATTTTCTCGAGTTGCGGCAGGTGCTCTCGACTTACGACGGGGACCTCAGGACCCGCTCTGGTGACCTCAGGAAAGGCCAGTCCCCATGCGAGTTCCTCGGGGGCCTCTCGGGATTCCTCTCCCATTGATGCCGGGGCCTAAGACCTTGTGTGGAGTCGGGGCCGGAACCTGAGGATTACTCTCCTGTGCTGACATGGATCATGGGGTACTTCTGGAGTCTCCCCAGGGGAGTCAGTCCTCGTCTCGAATGCGGGCATGTACTTGCGCTTTCCTCCAGAGCGGTAGCAGCAGTGTCACGCAGTCCGCCGCGTGGATCAAAGGATCTATGGTTTTCCCTCGAGTCTTTCCCACGAGGCTTTCCCACGAGGCTTTCCCACAGGGCTGTCCCACGTGCACACGTGGTGGGAGTCGATCCTCGGCTTGAACGTCAAGGCAGTGCAGGGAAAACAGGTTCCTCTGGAATGGACTGACACACCTGGCGGACTCTTGGAATGGTGGCACGACCCTGGAGTTCCTCTCGCCTTTCCTGTGGAGAGCGCCTCCTCTTGAGATGCGACGGGAACGCCGGGAATTCTTTCCCTACGAAACAGGGAAAGGATCCCTCATCTCGAGCTAGGAGGCGGAAACGGGGCTCCGCTGGATGTGTGCGGGACCCCACGTGCTTCCTCTCGAGTGGAGACGGGTATGTCGGGGAACTTCTTGAGTTGCAACAAGGGTGTGAAGGACCCTTTGGAAGTTCCAGTGGTTAGACGTGATTAGCCTCCAGAAGCCTCAGTGGAAATGGGCCTCATCTCGCCTGGAGGGCAAAACCTCCTGAATTTTCTCGAGTTGCGGCAGGTGCTCTCGACTTACGACGGGGACCTCAGGGACCCGCTCTGGTGGCCTCAGGAAAGGCCAGTCCCCATGCGAGTTCCTCGGGGGCCTCTCGGGATTCCTCTCCCTTAGATGCCGGGGCCTAAGACCTTGTGTGGAGTCGGGGCCGGAACCTGAGGATTCCTCTCCAGTGCTGACATGGATCTTGGGGTACTTCTGGAGTCTCCCCAGGGGAGTCAGTCCTCGTCTCGAATGCGGGCATGCACTTGCGCTTTCCTCCAGAGCGGTAGCAGCAGTGTCACGCAGTCCGCCGCGTGGATCAAAGGATCTATGGTTTTCCCTCGAGTCTTTCCCACGAGGCTTTCCCACGAGGCTTTCCCACGAGGCTTTCCCACAGGGCTGTCCCACGTGCACAGGTGGTGGGAGTGGATCCTCGGCTTGAACGTCAAGGCAGTGCAGGGAAAACAGGTTCCTCTGGAATGGACTGACCCATCTGGGCGTCTCTTGGAATGGTGGCACGACCCTGGAGTTCCTCTCGCCTCTCCTGTGGAGAGCGCCTCCTCTTGAGATGCGACAGGAACGCCGGGAATTCTTTCCCTAAGAAACAGGGAAAGGATCCCTCATCTCGAGCTAGGAGGCGGAAACGGGGCTCCCCTGGATGTGTGCGGGACCCCACGTGCTTCCTCTCGAGTGGAGACGGGTATGTCGGGGAACTTCTTGAGTTGCAGCAAGGGTGTGAAGGACCCTTTGGAAGTTCCAGTGGTTAGATGTGATTAGCCTCGAGAAGCCTCAGCGGAAATGGGCCTCATCTCGCCTGGAGGGCAAAACCTCCTGGATTTTCTCGAGTTGCGGCATGTGCTCTCGACTTACGACGGGGACCTCAGGGACCGCTCAGGTGACCTCAGGAAAGGCCAGTCCCCATGCGAGTTCCTCGGGGGCCTCTCAGCATTCCTCTCCCATTGATGCCGGGGCCTAAGACCTTGTGTGGAGTCAGGGCCGGAACCTGAGGATTCCTCTCCAGTGCTGACATGGATCTTGGGGTACTTCTGGAGCCTCCCCAGGGGAGTCAGTCCTCGTCTCGAATGCGGGCATGCACTTGTGCTTTCCTCCAGAGCGGTAGCAGCAGTGTCACGCAGTCCGCCGCGTGGATCAAAGGATCTATGGTTTTCCCTCGAGTCTTTCCCACGAGGCTTTCCCACGAGGCTTTCCCACAGGGCTGTCCCACGTGCACACGTGGTGGGAGTCGATCCTCGGCTTGAACGTCAAGGCAGTGCAGGGAAAACAGGTTCCTCTGGAATGGACTGACACATCTGGGGGACTCTTGGAATGGTGGCACGACCCTGGAGTTCCTCTCGCCTTTCCTGTGGAGAGCGCCTCCTCTTGAGATGCGACGGGAACGCCGGGAATTCTTTCCCTACGAAACAGTGAATGGATCCCTCATCTCGAGCTAGGAGGCGGAAACGGGGCTCCCCTGGATGTGTGCGGGATACGACGTGCTTCCTATCGAGTGGAGACGGGTATGTCGGGGAACTTCTTGAGTAGCAGCAAGGGTGTGAAGGACCCTTTGGAAGTTCCAGTGGTTAGATGTGATTGGCCTCGAGAAGCCTCAGCGGAAATGGGCCTCATCTCGCCTGGAGGGCAAAACCTCCTGGATCTTCTCGAGTTACGGCAGGTGCTCTCGACTTACGACCGGGACCTCAGGGACCCGCTCTGGTGGCCTCAGGAAAGGCCAGTCCCCATGCGAGTTCCTCGGGGGCCTCTCGGGATTCCTCTCCCGTCGATGCCGGGGCCTAAGACCTTGTGTGGAGTCGGGGCCGGAACCTGAGGATTCCTCTCCAGTGCTGACATGGATCTTGGGGTACTTCTGGAGTCTCCCCAGGGGAGTCAGTCCTCGTCTCGAATGCGGGCATGCACTTGCGCTTTCCTCCAGAGCGGTAGCATCAGTGTCACGCAGTCCGCCGCGTGGATCAAAGGATCTATGGTTTTCCCTCGAGTCTTTCCCACGAGGCTTTCCCACGAGGCTTTCCCACAGGGCTGTCCCACGTGCACACGTGGTGGGAGTCGATCCTCGGCTTGAACGTCAAGGCAGTGCAGGGAAAACAGGTTCCTCTGGAATGGACTGACACATCTGGGGGACTCTTGGAATGGTGGCACGACCCTGGAGTTCCTCTCGCCTTTCCTGTGGAGAGCGCCTCCTCTTGAGATGCGACGGGAACGCCGGGAATTCTTTCCCTACGAAACAGGGAAAGGATCCCTCATCTCGAGCTAGGAGGCGGAAACGGGGCTCCCCTGGATGTGTGCGGGACCCCACGTGCTTCCTCTCGAGTGGAGACGGGTATGTCGGGGAACTTCTTGAGTTGCAGCAAGGGTGTGAAGGACCCTTTGGAAGTTCCAGTGGTTAGATGTGATTAGCCTCGAGAAGCCTCAGCGGAAATGGGCCTCATCTCGCCTGGAGGGCAAAACCTCCTGGATTGTCTCGAGTTGCGGCAGGTGCTCTCGACTTACGACGGGGACCTCAGGGACCCGCTCTGGGGGCCTCAGGAAAAGCCAGTCCCCATGCGAGTTCCTCGGGGGCCTCTCGGCATTCCTCTCCCGTCGATGCCGGGGCCTAAGACCTTGTGTGGAGTCGGGGCCGGAACCTGAGGATTCCTCTCCAGTGCTGACATGGATCTTGGGGTACTTCTGGAGTCTCCCCAGGGGAGTCAGTCCTCGTCTCGAATGCGGGCATGCACTTGGGCTTTCCTCCAGAGCGGTAGCAGCAGTGTCACGCAGTCCGCCGCGTGGATCAAAGGATCTATGGTTTTCCCTCGAGTCTTTCCCACGAGGCTTTCCCACGAGGCTTTCCCACAGGGCTGTCCCACGTGCACAGGTGGTGGGAGTCGATCCTCGGCTTGAACGTCAAGGCAGTGCAGGGAAAACAGGTTCCTCTGGAATGGACTGACACATCTGGGCGTCTCTTGGAATGGTGGCACGACCCTGGAGTTCCTCTCGCCTCTCCTGTGGAGAGCGCCTCCTCTTGAGATGCGACGGGAACGCCGGGAATTCTTTCCCTAAGAAACAGGGAAAGGATCCCTCATCTCGAGCTAGGAGGCGGAAACGGGGCTCCCCTGGATGTGTGCGGGACCCCACGTGCTTCCTCTCGAGTGGAGACGGGTATGTCGGGGAACTTCTTGAGTTGCAGCAAGGGTGTGAAGGACCCTTTGGAAGTTCCAGTGGTTAGATGTGATTAGCCTCGAGAAGCATCAGCGGAAATGGGCATCATCTCGCCTGGAGGGCAAAACCTCCTGGATTTTCTCGAGTTGCGGCATGTGCTCTCGACTTACGACGGGGACCTCAGTGACCCGCTCTGGTGACCTCAGGAAAGGCCAGTCCCCATGCGAGTTCCTCGGGGGCCTCTCGGGATTCCTCTCCCATTGATGCCGGGGCCTAAGACCTTGTGTGGAGTCGGGGCTGGAACCTGAGGATTCCTCTCCAGTGCTGACATGGATCATGGGGTACTTCTGGAGTCTCCCCAGGGGAGTCAGTCCTCGTCTCGAATGCGGGCATGTACTTGCGCTTTCCTCCAGAGCGGTAGAAGCAGTGTCACGCAGTCCGCCGCGTGGATCAAAGGATCTATGGTTTTCCTTCGAGTCTTTCCCACGAGGCTTTCCCACGAGGCTTTCCCACGAGGCTTTCCCACAGGGCTGTCCCACGTGCACAGGTGATGGGAGTCGATCCTCGGCTTGAACGTCAAGGCAGTGCAGGGAAAACAGGTTCCTCTGGAATGGACTGACCCATCTGGGCGTCTCTTGGAATGGTGGCACGACACTGGAGTTCCTCTCGCCTCTCCTGTGGAGAGCGCCTCCTCTTGAGATGCGACGGGAACGCCGGGAATTCTTTCCCTAAGAAACAGGGAAAGGATCCCTCATCTCGAGCTAGGAGGCGGAAACGGGGCTCCCCTGGATGTGTGCGGGACCCCACGTGCTTCCTCTCGAGTGGAGACGGGTATGTCGGGGAACTTCTTGAGTTGCAGCAAGGGTGTGAAGGACCCTTTGGAAGTTCCAGTGGTTAGATGTGATTGGCCTCGAGAAGCCTCAGCGGAAATGGGCCTCATCTCGCCTGGAGGGCAAAACCTCCTGGATTTTCTCGAGTTACGGCAGGTGCTCTCGACTTACGACCGGGACCTCAGGGACCCGCTCTGGTTGCCTCAGGAAAGGCCAGTCCCCATGCGAGTTCCTCGGGGGCCTCTCGGGATTCCTCTCCCGTCGATGCCGGGGCCTAAGACCTTGTGTGGAGTCGGGGCCGGAACCTGAGGATTCCTCTCCAGTGCTGACATGGATCTTGGGGTACTTCTGGAGTCTCCCCAGGGGAGTCAGTCCTCGTCTCGAATGCGGGCATGCACTTGCGCTTTCCTCCAGAGCGGTAGCAGCAGTGTCACGCAGTCCGCCGCGTGGATCAAAGGATCTATGGTTTTCCCTCGAGTCTTTCCCACGAGGCTTTCCCACGAGGCTTTCCCACAGGGCTGTCCCACGTGCACACGTGGTGGGAGTCGATCCTCGGCTTGAACGTCAAGGCAGTGCAGGGAAAACAGGTTCCTCTGGAATGGACTGACACATCTGGGGGACTCTTGGAATGGTGGCACGACCCTGGAGTTCCTCTCGCCTTTCATGTGGAGAGCGCCTCCTCTTGAGATGCGACGGGAACGCCGGGAATTCTTTCCCTACGAAACAGGGAAAGGATCCCTCATCTCGAGCTAGGAGGCGGAAACGGGGCTCCCCTGGATGTGTGCGGGACCCCACGTGCTTCCTCTCGAGTGGAGACGGGTATGTCGGGGAACTTCTTGAGTTGCAGCAAGGGTGTGAAGGACCCTTTGGAAGTTCCAGTGGTTAGATGTGATTAGCCTCGAGAAGCCTCAGCGGAAATGGGCCTCATCTCGCCTGGAGGGCAAAACCTCCTGGATTGTCTCGAGTTGCGGCAGGTGCTCTCGACTTACGACGGGGACCTCAGGGACCCGCTCTGGGGGCCTCAGGAAAAGCCAGTCCCCATGCGAGTTCCTCGGGGGCCTCTCGGCATTCCTCTCCCGTCGATGCCGGGGCCTAAGACCTTGTGTGGAGTCGGGGCCGGAACCTGAGGATTCCTCTCCAGTGCTGACATGGATCTTGGGGTACTTCTGGAGTCTCCCCAGGGGAGTCAGTCCTCGTCTCGAATGCGGGCATGCACTTGCGCTTTCCTCCAGAGCGGTAGCAGCAGTGTCACGCAGTCCGCCGCGTGGATCAAAGGATCTATGGTTTTCCCTCGAGTCTTTCCCACGAGGCTTTCCCACGAGGCTTTCCCACAGGGCTGTCCCACGTGCACAGGTGGTGGGAGTCGATCCTCGGCTTGAACGTCAAGGCAGTGCAGGGAAAACAGGTTCCTCTGGAATGGACTGACACATCTGGGCGTCTCTTGGAATGGTGGCACGACCCTGGAGTTCCTCTCGCCTCTCCTGTGGAGAGCGCCTCCTCTTGAGATGCGACGGGAACGCCGGGAATTCTTTCCCTACGAAACAGGGAAAGGATCCCTCATCTCGAGCTAGGAGGCGGAAACGGGGCTCCCCTGGATGTGTGCGGGACCCCACGTGCTTCCTCTCGAGTGGAGACGGGTATGTCGGGGAACTTCTTGAGTTGCAGCAAGGGTGTGAAGGACCCTTTGGAAGTTCCAGTGGTTAGATGTGATTAGCCTCGAGAAGCCTCAGCGGAAATGGGCCTCATCTCGCCTGGAGGGCAAAACCTCCTGGATTTTCTCGAGTTGCGGCATGTGCTCTCGACTTACGACGGGGACCTCAGTGACCCGCTCTGGTGACCTCAGGAAAGGCCAGTCCCCATGCGAGTTCCTCGGGGGCCTCTCGGGATTCCTCTCCCATTGATGCCGGGGCCTAAGACCTTGTGTGGAGTCGGGGCTGGAACCTGAGGATTCCTCTCCAGTGCTGACATGGATCATGGGGTACTTCTGGAGTCTCCCCAGGGGAGTCAGTCCTCGTCTCGAATGCGGGCATGTACTTGCGCTTTCCTCCAGAGCGGTAGAAGCAGTGTCACGCAGTCCGCCGCGTGGATCAAAGGATCTATGGTTTTCCCTCGAGTCTTTCCCACGAGGCTTTCCCACGAGGCTTACCCACGAGGCTTTCCCACAGGGCTGTCCCACGTGCACAGGTGATGGGAGTCGATCCTCGGCTTGAACGTCAAGGCAGTGCAGGGAAAACAGTTTCCTCTGGAATGGACTGACCCATCTGGGCGTCTCTTGGAATGGTGGCACGACCCTGGAGTTCCTCTCGCCTCTCCTGTGGAGAGCGCCTCCTCTTGAGATGCGACGGGAACGCCGGGAATTCTTTCCCTAAGAAACAGGGAAAGGATCCCTCATCTCGAGCTAGGAGGCGGAAACGGGGCTCCCCTGGATGTGTGCGGGACCCCACGTGCTTCCTCTCGAGTGGAGACGGGTATGTCGGGGAACTTCTTGAGTTGCAGCAAGGGTGTGAAGGACCCTTTGGAAGTTCCAGTGGTTAGATGTGATTAGCCTCGAGAAGCCTCAGCGGAAATGGGCCTCATCTCGCCTGGAGGGCAAAACCTCCTGGATTTTCTCGAGTTGCGGCATGTGCTCTCGACTTACGACGGGGACCTCAGGGACCCTCTCTGGTGACCTCAGGAAAGGCCAGTCCCCATGCGAGTTCCTCGGGGGCCTCTCGGGATTCCTCTCCCATTGATGCCGGGGCCTAAGACCTTGTGTGGAGTCGGGGCCGGAACCTGAGGATTCCTCTCCAGTGCTGACATGGATCTTGGGGTACTTCTGGAGTCTCCCCAGGGGAGTCAGTCCTCGTCTCGACTGCGGGCATGCACTTGCGCTTTCCTCCAGAGCGGTAGCAGCAGTGTCACACAGTCCGCCGCGTGGATCAAAGGATCTATGGTTTTCCCTCGAGTCTTTCCCACGAGGCTTTCCAACGAGGCTTTCCCACAGGGCTGTCCCACGTGCACAGGTGGTGGGAGTCGATCCTCGGCTTGAACGTCAAGGCAGTGCAGGGAAAACAGGTTCCTCTGGAATGGACTGACCCATCTGGGCGTCTCTTGGAATGGTGGCACGACCCTGGAGTTCCTCTCGCCTCTCCTGTGGAGAGCGCCTCCTCTTGAGATGCGACGGGAACGCCGGGAATTCTTTCCCTAAGAAACAGGGAAAGGATCCCTCATCTCGAGCTAGGAGGCGGAAACGGGGCTCCCCTGGATGTTTTCGGGACCCACGTGCTTCCTCTCGCGTGGAGACGGGTATGTCGGGGAACTTCTTGAGTTGCAGCAAGGGTGTGAAGGACCCTTTGGAAGTTCCAGTGGTTAGATGTGATTAGCCTCGAGAAGCCTCAGCGGAAATGGGCCTCATCTCGCCTGGAGGGCAAAACCTCCTGGATTTTCTCGAGTTGCGGTATGTGCTCTCGACTTACGACGGGGACCTCAGGACCCGCTCTGGTGACCTCAGGAAAGGCCAGTCCCCATGCGAGTTCCTCGGGGGCCTCTCGGGATTCCTCTCCCATTGATGCCGGGGCCTAAGACCTTGTGTGGAGTCGGGGCCGGAACCTGAGGATTACTCTCCTGTGCTGACATGGATCATGGGGTACTTCTGGAGTCTCCCCAGGGGAGTCAGTCCTCGTCTCGAATGCGGGCATGTACTTGAGCTTTCCTCCAGAGCGGTAGCAGCAGTGTCACGCAGTCCGCCGCGTGGATCAAAGGATCTATGGTTTTCCCTCGAGTCTTTCCCACGAGGCTTTCCCACGAGGCTTTCCCACAGGGCTGTCCCACGTGCACACGTGGTGGGAGTCGATCCTCGGCTTGAACGTCAAGGCAGTGCAGGGAAAACAGGTTCCTCTGGAATGGACTGACACACCTGGCGGACTCTTGGAATGGTGGCACGACCCTGGAGTTCCTCTCGCCTTTCCTGTGGAGAGCGCCTCCTCTTGAGATGCGACGGGAACGCCGGGAATTCTTTCCCTACGAAACAGGGAAAGGATCCCTCATCTCGAGGTAGGAGGCGGAAACGGGGCTCCGCTGGATGTGTGCGGGACCCCACGTGCTTCCTCTCGAGTGGAGACGGGTATGTCGGGGAACTTCTTGAGTAGCAGCAAGGGTGTGAAGGACCCTTTGGAAGTTCCAGTGGTTAGATGTGATTGGCCTCGAGAAGCCTCAGCGGAAATGGGCCTCATCTCGCCTGGAGGGCAAAACCTCCTGGATTTTCTCGAGTTACGGCAGGTGCTCTCGACTTACGACCGGGACCTCAGGGACCCGCTCTGGTGGCCTCAGGAAAGGCCAGTCCCCATGCGAGTTCCTCGGGGGCCTCTCGGGATTCCTCTCCCATTGATGCCGGGGCCTAAGACCTTGTGTGGAGTCGGGGCCGGAACCTGAGGATTCCTCTCCAGTGCTGACATGGATCTTGGGGTACTTCTGGAGTCTCCCCAGGGGAGTCAGTCCTCGTCTCGAATGCGGGCATGCACTTGCGCTTTCCTCCAGAGCGGTAGCAGCAGTGTCACGCAGTCCGCCGCGTGGATCAAAGGATCTATGGTTTTCCCTCGAGTCTTTCCCACGAGGCTTTCCCACGAGGCTTTCCCACAGGGCTGTCCCACGTGCACAGGTGGTGGGAGTCGATCCTCGGCTTGAACGTCAAGGCAGTGCAGGGAAAACAGGTTCCTCTGGAATGGACTGACACATCTGGGGGACTCTTGGAATGGTGGCACGACCCTGGAGTTCCTCTCGCCTTTCCTGTGGAGAGCGCCTCCTCTTGAGATGCGACGGGAACGCCGGGAATTCTTTCCCTACGAAACAGGGAAAGGATCCCTCATCTCGAGCTAGGAGGCGGAAACGGGGCTCCCCTGGATGTGTGCGGGACCCCACGTGCTTCCTCTCGAGTGGAGACGGGTATGTCGGGGAACTTCTTGAGTTGCAGCAAGGGTGTGAAGGACCCTTTGGAAGTTCCAGTGGTTACACGTGATTAGCCTCGAGAAGACTCAGCGGAAATGGGCCTCATCTCGCCTGGAGGGCAAAACCTCCTGGATTTTCTCGAGTTGCGGCAGGTGCTCTCGACTTACGACGGGGACCTCAGGGACCCGCTCTGGTGGCCTCAGGAAAGGCCAGTCCCCATGCGAGTTCCTCGGGGGCCTCTCGGGATTCCTCTCCCGTCGTTGCCGGGGCCTTAGACCTTGTGTGGAGTCGGGGCCGGAACCTGAGGATTCCTCTCCAGTGCTGACATGGATCTTGGGGTACTTCTGGAGTCTCCCCAGGGGAGTCAGTCCTCGTCTCGAATGCGGGCATGCACTTGCGCTTTCCTCCAGAGCGGTAGCAGCAGTGTCACGCAGTTCGCCGCGTGGATCAAAGGATCTATGGTTTTCCCTCGAGTCTTTCCCACGAGGCTTTCCCACGAGGCTTTCCCACAGGGCTGTCCCACGTGCACACGTGGTGGGAGTCGATCCTCGGCTTGAACATCAAGGCAGTGCAGGGAAAACAGGTTCCTCTGGAATGGACTGACACATCTGGGGGACTCTTGGAATGGTGGCACGACCCTGGAGTTCCTCTCGCCTTTCCTGTGGAGAGCGCCTCCTCTTGAGATGCGACGGGAACGCCGGGAATTCTTTCCTACGAAACAGGGAAAGGATCCCTCATCTCGAGCTAGGAGGCGGAAACGGGGCTCCCCTGGATGTGTGCGGGACCCCACGTGCTTCCTCTCGAGTGGAGACGGGTATGTCGGGGAACTTCTTGAGTTGCAACAAGGGTGTGAAGGACCCTTTGGAAGTTCCAGTGGTTAGACGTGATTAGCCTCGAGAAGCCTCAGCGGAAATGGGCCTCATCTCGCCTGGAGGGCAAAACCTCCTGGATTTTCTCGAGTTGCGGCATGTGCTCTCGACTTACGACGGGGACCTCAGGGACCCGCTCTGGTGGCCTCAGGAAAAGCCAGTCCCCATGTGAGTTCCTCGGGGGCCTCTCGGGATTCCTCTCCCGTCGATGCCGGGGCCTAAGACCTTGTGTGGAGTCGGGGCCGGAACCTGAGGATTCCTCTCCAGTGCTGACATGGATCTTGGGGTACTTCTGGAGTCTCCCCAGGGGAGTCAGTCCTCGTCTCGAATGCGGGCATGCACTTGCGCTTTCCTCCAGAGCGGTAGCAGCAGTGTCACGCAGTCCGCCGCGTGGATCAAATGATCTATGGTTTTCCCTCGAGTCTTTCCCACGAGGCTTTCCCACGAGGCTTTCCCACAGGGCTGTCCCACGTGCACAGGTGGTGGGAGTCGATCCTCGGCTTGAACGTCAAGGCAGTGCAGGGAAAACAGGTTCCTCTGGAATGGACTGACCCATCTGGGCGTCTCTTGGAATGGTGGCACGACCCTGGAGTTCCTCTCGCCTCTCCTGTGGAGAGCGCCTCCTCTTGAGATGCGACGGGAACGCCGGGAATTCTTTCCCTAAGAAACAGGGAAAGGATCCCTCATCTCGAGCTAGGAGGCGGTAACGGGGCTCCCCTGGATGTGTGCGGGACCCCACGTGCTTCCTCTCGAGTGGAGACGGGTATGTCGGGGAACTTCTTGAGTTGCAGCAAGGGTGTGAAAGACCCTTTGGAAGTTCCAGTGGTTAGATGTGATTAGCCTCGAGAAGCCTCAGCGGAAATGGGCCTCATCTCGCCTGGAGGGCAAAACCTCCTGGATTTTCTCGAGTTGCGGCAGGTGCTCTCGACTTACGACGGGGACCTCAGGGACCCGCTCTGGGGGCCTAAGGAAAAGCCAGTCCCCATGCGAGTTCCTCGGGGGCCTCTCGGGATTCCTCTCCCGTCGATGCCGGGGCCTAAGACCTTGTGTGGAGTCGGGGCCGGAACCTGAGGATTCCTCTCCAGTGCTGACATGGATCTTGGGGTACTTCTGGAGTCTCCCCAGGGGAGTCAGTCCTCGTCTCGAATGCGGGCATGCACTTGCGCTTTCCTCCAGAGCGGTAGCAGCAGTGTCACGCAGTCCGCCGCGTGGATCAAAGGATCTATGGTTTTCCCTCGAGTCTTTCCCACGAGGCTTTCCCACGAGGCTTTCCCACAGGGCTGTCCCACGTGCACAGGTGGTGGGAGTCGATCCTCGGCTTGAACGTCAAGGCAGTGCAGGGAAAACAGGTTCCTCTGGAATGGACTGACACATCTGGGCGTCTCTTGGAATGGTGGCACGACCCTGGAGTTCCTCTCGCCTTTCCTGTGGAGAGCGCCTCCTCTTGAGATGCGACGGGAACGCCGGGAATTCTTTCCCTACGAAACAGGGAAAGGATCCCTCATCTCGAGCTAGGAGGCGGAAACGGGGCTCCCCTGGATGTGTGCGGGACCCCACGTGCTTCCTCTCGAGTGGAGACGGGTATGTCGGGGAACTTCTTGAGTTGCAGCAAGGGTGTGAAGGACCCTTTGGAAGTTCCAGTGGTTAGACGTGATTAGCCTCGAGAAGCCTCAGCGGAAATGTGCCTCATCTCGCCTGGAGGGCAAAACCTCCTGGATTTTCTCGAGTTACGGCAGGTGCTCTCGACTTACGACGGGGACCTCAGGGACCCGCTCTGGTGGCCTCAGGAAAGGCCAGTCCCCATGCGAGTTCCTCGGGGGCCTCTCGGGATTCCTCTCCCGTCGATGCCGGGGCCTAAGACCTTGTGTGGAGTCGGGGCCGGAACCTGAGGATTCCTCTCCAGTGCTGACATGGATCTTGGGGTACTTCTGGAGTCTCCCCAGGGGAGTCAGTCCTCGTCTCGAATGCGGGCATGCACTTGCGCTTTCCTCCAGAGCGGTAGCAGCAGTGTCACGCAGTCCGCCGCGTGGATCAAAGGATCTATGGTTTTCCCTCGAGTCTTTCCCACGAGGCTTTCCCACGAGGCTTTCCCACGAGGCTTTCCCACAGGGCTGTCCCACGTGCACAGGTGATGGGAGTCGATCCTCGGCTTGAACGTCAAGGCAGTGCAGGGAAAACAGGTTCCTCTGGAATGGACTGACCCATCTGGGCGTCTCTTGGAATGGTGGCACGACCCTGGAGTTCCTCTCGCCTCTCCTGTGGAGAGCGCATCCTCTTGAGATGCGACGGGAACGCCGGGAATTCTTTCCCTAAGAAACAGGGAAAGGATCCCTCATCTCGAGCTAGGAGGCGGAAACGGGGCTCCCCTGGATGTGTGCGGGACCCCACGTGCTTCCTCTCGAGTGGAGACGGGTATGTCGGGGAACTTCTTGAGTTGCAGCAAGGGTGTGAAGGACCCTTTGGAAGTTCCAGTGGTTAGATGTGATTAGCCTCGAGAAGCCTCAGCGGAAATGGGCCTCATCTCGCCTGGAGGGCAAAACCTCCTGGATTTTCTCGAGTTGCGGCATGTGCTCTCGACTTACGACGGGGACCTCAGGGACCCGCTCTGGTGACCTCAGGAAAGGCCAGTCCCCATGCGAGTTCCTCGGGGGCCTCTCGGGATTCCTCTCCCATTGATGCCGGGGCCTAAGACCTTGTGTGGAGTCGTGGCCGGAACCTGAGGATTCCTCTCCAGTGCTGACATGGATCTTGGGGTACTTCTGGAGTCTCCCCAGGGGAGTCAGTCCTCGTCTCGAATGCGGGCATGCACTTGCGCTTTCCTCCAGAGCGGTAGCATCAGTGTCACACAGTCCGCCGCGTGGATCAAAGGATCTATGGTTTTCCCTCGAGTCTTTCCCACGAGGCTTTCCCACGAGGCTTTCCCACAGGGCTGTCCCACGTGCACAGGTGGTGGGAGTCGATCCTCGGCTTGAACGTCAAGGCAGTGCAGGGAAAACAGGTTCCTCTGGAATGGACTGACCCATCTGGGCGTCTCTTGGAATGGTGGCACGACCCTGGAGTTCCTCTCGCCTCTCCTGTGGAGAGCGCCTCCTCTTGAGATGCGACAGGAACGCCGGGAATTCTTTCCCTAAGAAACAGGGAAAGGATCCCTCATCTCGAGCTAGGAGGCGGAAACGGGGCTCCCCTGGATGTGTGCGGGACCCCACGTGCTTCCTCTCGAGTGGAGACGGGTATGTCGGGGAACTTCTTGAGTTGCAACAAGGGTGTGAAGGACCCTTTGGAAGTTCCAGTGGTTAGACGTGATTAGCCTCGAGAAGCCTCAGCGGAAATGGGCCTCATCTCGCCTGGAGGGCAAAACCTCCTGGATTTTCTCGAGTTGCGGCAGGTGCTCTCGACTTACGACGGGGACCTCAGGGACCCGCTCTGGTGGCCTCAGGAAAAGCCAGTTCCCATGCGAGTTCCTCGGGGGCCTCTCGGGATTCCTCTCCCGTCGATGCCGGGGCCTAAGACCTTGTGTGGAGTCGGGGCCGGAACCTGAGGATTCCTCTCCAGTGCTGACATGGATCTTGGGGTACTTCTGGAGTCTCCCCAGGGGAGTCAGTCCTCGTCTCGAATGCGGGCATGCACTTGCGCTTTCCTCCAGAGCGGTAGCAGCAGTGTCACGCAGTCCGCCGCGTGGATCAAAGGATCTATGGTTTTCCCTCGAGTCTTTCCCACGAGGCTTTCCCACGAGGCTTTCCCACAGGGCTGTCCCACGTGCACAGGTGGTGGGAGTCGATCCTCGGCTTGAACGTCAAGGCAGTGCAGGGAAAACAGGTTCCTCTGGAATGGACTGACACATCTGGGCGTCTCTTGGAATGGTGGCACGACCCTGGAGTTCCTCTCGCCTCTCCTGTGGAGAGCGCCTCCTCTTGAGATGCGACGGGAACGCCGGGAATTCTTTCCCTAAGAAACAGGGAAAGGATCCCTCATCTCGAGCTAGGAGGCGGAAACGGGGCTCCCCTGGATGTGTGCGGGACCCCACGTGCTTCCTCTCGAGTGGAGACGGGTATGTCGGGGAACTTCTTGAGTTGCAGCAAGGGTGTGAAGGACCCTTTGGAAGTTCCAGTGGTTAGATGTGATTAGCCTCGAGAAGCCTCAGCGGAAATGGGCCTCATCTCGCCTGGAGGGCAAAACCTCCTGGATTTTCTCGAGTTACGGCAGGTGCTCTCGACTTACGACGGGGACCTCAGGGACCCGCTCTGGTGGCCTCAGGAAAGGCCAGTCCCCATGCGAGTTCCTCGGGGGCCTCTCGGGATTCCTCTCCCGTCGATGCCGGGGCCTAAGACCTTGTGTGGAGTCGGGGCCGGAACCTGAGGATTCCTCTCCAGTGCTGACATGGATCTTGGGGTACTTCTGGAGTCTCCCCAGGGGAGTCAGTCCTCGTCTCGAATGCGGGCATGCACTTGCGCTTTCCTCCAGAGCGGTAGCAGCAGTGTCACGCAGTCCGCCGCGTGGATCAAAGGATCTATGGTTTTCCCTCGAGTCTTTCCCACGAGGCTTTCCCACGAGGCTTTCCCACAGGGCTGTCCCACGTGCACAGGTGGTGGGAGTCGATCCTCGGCTTGAACGTCAAGGCAGTGCAGGGAAAACAGGTTCCTCTGGAATGGACTGACCCATCTGGGCGTCTCTTGGAATGGTGGCACGACCCTGGAGTTCCTCTCGCCTCTCCTGTGGAGAGCGCCTCCTCTTGAGATGCGACGGGAACGCCGGGAATTCTTTCCCTACGAAACAGGGAAAAGATCCCTCATCTCGAGCTAGGAGGCGGAAACGGGGCTCCCCTGGATGTTTACGGGACCCCACGTGCTTCCTCTCGAGTGGAGACGGGTATGTCGGGGAACTTCTTGAGTTGCAGCAAGGGTGTGAAGGACCCTTTGGAAGTTCCAGTGGTTAGATGTGATTAGCCTCGAGAAGCCTCAGCGGAAATGGGCCTCATCTCGCCTGGAGGGCAAAACCTCCTGGATTTTCTCGAGTTGCGGCAGGTGCTCTCGACTTACGACGGGGACCTCAGGGACCCGCTCCGGTGACCTCAGGAAAGGCCAGTCCCCATGCGAGTTCCTCGGGGGCCTCTCGGGATTCCTCTCCCATTGATGCCGGGGCCTAAGACCTTGTGTGGAGTCGGGGCCGGAACCTGAGGATTCCTCTCCAGTGCTGACATGGATCATGGGGTACTT